>NW_024609894.1:362500-809144 GCF_016920785.2 Ixodes scapularis | reverse complement strand
GGTTGCGCATGATGACGCGATGTTTCAGGTTAGCTAATTGAATTAATTGAACATTGTTATTCTGAAGAGCCCTACGATACGTTGCTAAAAGTTTGAACGCATATATTTGTTGACTTGTTTTTACGTTTAGGGCTTTAAATAATGCTGTTGTAGGATGAAGGAATGGAACACGAGAAATTGCACGCCTTGGCGTTTTTTGTAAAAGGCGCAACTTTGTAAGGTTTGTTATGGTCGTGGTGCCCCAAATAAGGTTGTAGTATTTCAAATTTAAACAAACTAACGAATTCTAAACAGTTCTGTTGATATGAGGCGGAAGTTTATTTTTAAATTTTGTTATTAGCCCAACGCTTTTAGATAACATTGATTGAACATGATCTATGGGCATTCCGGCTCATATAATTTGAAAAGAACACACCCTGTATTTTAAATTAATTTACGAATTACATTTGTTTATTGTAAGGTAAAGTGGAACATTTATCCTTTTAATTTCAAGGTCTAAAAAGAATGGCTTTGGTAGTTTTACTGTTTAACGTTAATTTGTTGTTGAGTGTCGAGGCTGTAATCTTCTTTAGCGATTCTTGAATTGTGGCAATAGAAGTAGTAACGTAGTCACGGAAAGAAAAAAGACTCGTATCATCCGCGTAAATGATCAGTTTTACACCACTGTTTTGAGCCACGTTTACGATGTCGGTAATGTAAAGAATAAATAACAATGGGCCTAAAATGCTGCCCTGAGGAACTCCCGAGGATATGGCTAGCCTATCTGAAAGAGATTTTGAAAAGGACACGTACTGATTTCTATTTCGTAAGGAGGATTTGAAAATATCAAGCGCTATGCCTCTTATCCCCCCCCCCCCCCCCCCCCCCAAAAAAAAAAGAGCAAGTTTTTCAGTAAAATGTTATGATTTGATGGAACCGAACACCTTTGAGTAATCAAGAAAAACGTCTAAAGTTCTATTTTTGTCGTCAAATGCCTTTACAATTAGTCTTTTTTTGTTTCAATAACGCTATTTTAGTAGAGCGAAGCTTAGGAAATCCAAATTGTGAATTAGAAAAAAGATTGTTTATCAAGAAACGTTAGAGGCCTTTGAAGAAAAAGTTTCTTGGGTGGCTTGGAAAAGGCAAGAATAATGGAAGTTTGCCTATAGTTGCTCATGCAGAGCGTATCCCCGCCTTTGTGTAGGATACTAACTTCTGACACCTGCATTTTCAAGTGAAAAAACGCCAGTTTCAAATGCAAGGTTAGATATATATGTTAAATATTGTGTAGGTATATCAATAACGTATTTTATAGGTCTTATTTGCATGTTTTAGGCGTCAATGATTTTACTATTTTTAAGATTCATAATAGTTGAGCACACTTCCGACTTATCGGTGGGGAACAAAAAATTTATGTTTTCTGCACCAGTCTCAGGCGTACAATCATGTTCAAAAAATTTGTATTTGTACGCGACAGCGGCATAAACTCTAAAGCTTTATTTATACAGGAACATGGCACACAAGTAGATGACCCAACATTTACACCCAAAAAAATATTAAACGGATTTGCCATGGGGACCTCCATTACTTTAACGTAGTTTACGCTGATTTCATGAGGCATGCTTTGGGGTGGCTTATGGTTTAGAAATGACCGTATTCTCTTTCACATAGCATTTGGTTTCTTAGTTTCTAATGGATCAAAAAACCCGTTGTAGTAGTCACGCTTAGCAGTCCTTAGATGACTGGTTAGCTTAGTTCAGTACTTTTTAAAGGCTGCAGGCTTACTCACTTCTCTTGTTCGTAAAAGTGGTTGATATACATTAATCTTATTCCGTATCCTTGACAGTAGTCTAGGTGTGATCCAAGACCTACGTGATTTTTTTGAGGCTTTGAGTTTTAAACAAGTGAAACGTTTCGTATGGATCACAATAAATGCATCTAAAAATAAATTTATGCGGAATTAACTGAATTTTTTGACAAAATTTTTGTCAAGATGTACTTTCAATTTCTTCCCGAACTTATCAGGAGTGATAGACTAAACTTTAACAACCGGGAAAGAGCAAATGCGGTTTTTCTGGGAGGGTTCATTTGCAAGCACAAATAAATGGGATGATGATTGCTTATATCAGTTGAGAGAACCCCTGATGTTATCACCGATTCCTCGTAGTTGATCATGAGCAAATGAAGCAAAGAACATGAGGTGTTTGTTATTCTTGAAGGGTGGTTGATAATGTTCAATAACCCACATGGCCCAATAATGTTTGAAGAAGAGTTCCTCGAGCTACAGTCAGAGCTCATATGGCTATTAAAATGTGATCACTTATTGGAACCTGTGATAGAGCTCTCCCAAGCTGTGATAAACAACTACATGTACAGTCTCCGGCGATATGAAAGACCCACTGGGAGCGCGTGGCCGAGGCAGTGGCTGGCGGGGGCGCTACGAGCGCTCCGGGCAATTCCATTCTGCTTCGAGGGGAGGACGCTCACTCGGGGCTCAGCACAAACTGATAAGCGCGCGCTTTAGCTGAGTCGCGAGTGAGCGTCCTCCCCTCGAAGCAGAACGGAACTTCCCGGAGCGCTCGTAGCGCCCCCGCCAGCCACCGCCTCGGCCACGCGCTCCCAGTGGGTCTTTCATATCGCCGGAGACTGTACATGCTCACTAACCAAACAAAACTAATTTCACGTTTCATTTACTGCAGAGCACACTGTGAATGATTTCGTACTTTCAACAGAGTGGCAGCAAGCAAGTTTAATTAAGGTGGACATGAGAGAATGATCTACCGCCAAAAAAAAGAGTATGCATCCGTTCATGCCTCGCCCCTGTTCTCAGCGAAGTATTTCTTTTATTTGTTGACAGGGCTATAAAAGCACAACTGAACATCTCCGCACCTGGCTGCCATGTTTTCAGATATGCAGACAATTACCTAATCATTAATCTTGCTCGAACTTCTCCAGATAGCATTACAACCGTTTCTCCGCTTGTTCGTCAGGCCTTACATTCACGAAGGAAGAATTTTCGAATGAAGGTCTTCAGTACCTAGATTTGCGGCTTCATGTCAGTGCCACTGGACTCTGCTGGGCCTTTCAACAAAGGTCAACTGAACCTGTCCTACCGTTTTCTAGCGCCCATTCGAAGTCGGTAAAACACGGTATCATCAAATCGTTGTTTTCTTCATCCTTCACGAAGTCTTGCTGTCATCTTTCAGAAGATAGCTTCAAATTGCAGCACATGAGGCTCGTCAGGGCAAAGTTCCCCGTCGACCTTCTTCGATCAGTAATGGAAAAACTGATTCGCGGGCCTGATCGCCAGTCACTAGCCACAAAAAAGAATGCCCGATTCGCCGTCATTCCTTACGTACACAATTCAGCCCACCGGATAAAATCCAATGCCTCAAAGTTCCACACGAATGTTCTCTTCTCGTGCCGCATGCGTCTTAAACAAATCTGTCAACAAGTGAACAACCGGATTCCGATTGGCTGCACTGTTAAACACGAAAAGAAATTCATTCCATGCAAAGAGAAGAAAGTTTACTCCATCCCCTTGAGCTGCGGCCATCAATACATCGGACAGACTGGCAGATGCACCAATCACAGGCTCCGCCGACTTCACAACGAAGTTTCTAAGGCCTCTCCAGATTCTTATCATTCCATACTCATACATGCCCGTTCGTGTTTGAGTTGTCATCCCCTCTTTGATGAAACAAAAATCCTGGGGGGGGGGGGGGGGGGGGGGGGAAGGGCACGACAACAGATTCGGCAGGGAAATCAGAATTATTCGCCATGACTACAGCAAAAAAGAACGTGTCAAACCCTTCCCTCCTGCTGACGAAGCCTGAGGTTGAATTTCTAAAACCCGAGATAAGCCCACCAGTCTGACTTGCACTTCGCGTTTCTTATCTTCCCTTCTCCCCCCTTCTCCTCCTGGATATAGTCGGCTGCTCGCTGTTGAAAGTTTACTCGTCTGTTGCTAGTTGAAAGATGTGGTTGTGTTGTCCCTGTTTAATTGCTTTATTCTTTCTTCATCCACGACTTAAACCAACACGCTCTTCTCCCAAGAATAGTGGGGGTATAGAAGTGCACGCTGTGCGGCATTTAATGTTTCGCGTTTCCAAAGCTGCTCTGAGGACCCCTTGATAGTTGATTATCATATAACTTATTTCATAAAACATTAACGAGAGCAAAGCAAACACACGCATGACCCTGAAATGACGTCCAGTACGGCGATGGTTCCCAGGTTCAGACGGGCGTGACGGCGTCCGGTCGGCCCCACCTGGAATGCCTGAGCGTGGGCTACACGCACCACTGGCAGCGGCAGCTCTACTTCAGCTGGCTCACACTCTACATCCTGGTCGTGCCAGGCCTGCTCATCTCCGCCTTTTATCTGAGCCTGCTGAGGGCCGTGTGGGCGGCATCCGACGCCATCGCGGTGACGCCGGCTAAGGACAGTGGCCACGGGGCGACGACGCTGCGGCGCTGTACTCGGGCAGAGTCTGTGCTGTCGCGTGCGCGAGCCAAGACGCTCAAACTGACGGTAAGACGCGTGTGGCAGACATTACAAGCCACCAGAACCCATGCATAGCTCAGGTTGTGTCACGTGACCTTCCTGTAAAACAAAGCAACGCGCAAAGCATGAGGCCGTGTTATGCGTGTGGGGCACTTGATTGGCTAACATAGGCTCTTAAACACTAATGTGTCACATAATAAGGCTGAATGGAGTATAGACCAGTCTATATGTGGGGTTAGATAAGTGAATACCACGGTGAAGTTGAGGCTTTCACCGTTGCTCTTCTGAAGTCATCACCAGTGGATCTCGGTAATACCGCCTATTTCGCCTCAATGACGCGTTGACGGCGTGCCACATAGAGGCGAATGCTGGAGCTCTGCGGTGCCAAGATAGAGGCGTCTGGCACTTCGTGCCATATTCTTGTCGAGATTCAACGTGTTAACCGCTTGTAGTAGCTTGGATGTCCTCTAAAATGACGTCATTCACTGGCCTCGCCTTCTCAGTTTGTCTTGGCTCAACGCGAAAGTAGGAGAAGGCAATCTTCAGGTGGTCCCAAATATCCAAAGTTCTGCACAGGCGATTATCACTGGCCAGACAGTAAGCCGGGGAACTATCAAAATGCTAAGAGCAACACAAACACTACATTACGGCCTCTTAGCAATACTGTAATATAAAAAAACTGGTATGCTTTTTTCCCCATTTCCTTATGTTTTGTTGCTGCGGAAAGAAGTGTGTAGCGACACTCAAAGCCAGCCTACGCTGGCTTTGAGTGTCGCTAACGACAACGACGAGGTTCAGCTGCCTCTGCAGCGCGAGCGATTAAAGCAGTTCGAATCCAACCGCTGTCTGTACAGGTTGCTCTCAATCCAGCTCCTACAGATTTGGTGACCCGGAATCGAACTCGCTCCTTCAAGGTCTGCTGCTCCGATGGATGCCGGCGCGTCCAACGCTCCTGACGGTGACGCCCTTCATTCACCCTTGGCACTGATCCCGAATTTTCGGCTGCCACCTCTTTGGCCGAAAAATCCGATCGTATGGCTCATGCAAGTTGAGGCCCACTTCCGTCTCCGGCACATCACCAGCCAGAAGACGCGGTACCTTCACACCGTGTCCTCCTTGCCAGCCGACGTCGCTGAGGAGCTAGCCGACATTCTGGCCACTCCGGATCCGGTCAGCCCCTTCGACCAACTGAAGGCCGCCATTCTTGACCGCAAGACCGAGTCGGAGCGCAGCAGGCTTCAGCAACTCCTTAACACCGAGGAGCTCGGTGACAGACGACCGTCCCAGCTTCTCCATCGAATCCGTGAGCTGCTGGGAACCCAGAACCAAGACCCCAACAACTACCTCCTGCGTGAGTTGTTTTTACAACGGCTCCCATCGACCATGGTCCCGGTTCTGGCGGCCGCGGAAGACATGTCGCTCGACAAGCTCGTTGAGCTTGCCGACCGCGTCGCCGACTACTCGCGGGCCGCTGGCATCAGCGCTGTCGTCAATAGAACGCCCGCAACAACATCAGAAGACTCTAGACTGTCGCGCCTTGAGGACCGTATCGAGGCCCTGAGTCGGCAGCTTGCCACCCTCGCACCCTTATCACGACGTCGCCAACAACGGTCCCACTCCCACCGGCGCCCACGCTCTCACTCACGTTCAGTAGAGCGCACCACCTCCTCCAACAGCGGTCAGGTCGACTCTGACTCGGGCAGGTGTTGGTACCACCGTACCTTCGGCAACCGTGCCCGCAAGTGCACCCAACCCTGTGCTTCGGCGGAAAACTAGAAGACCGGACTCTGGCGGCGGCAGGTGATACCGGTAGACAGGAAAGCCGCCTCTTTTATGTCGTTGACAAGGTAGCTGGCCATCGCTTTCTTCTTGACACAGGAGCCGAGGTCAGCGTTCTACCGGCCTCTCTTTAAAACCGACATCGCAATCAGAAAAAACCTCCCAGGCCAAGCGATCAACAACTCACCTATCGCCACCTACGGTCAGCGGTCCCTCACAATCAACCTTGGACTGTGCCGCACATTCCGGTGGCTGTTCGTCGTCGCCGACATCAAGCAGGCTATCCTGGGAGCGGACTTTCTCAACTTCTATAAATTGACTGTCGACATTCATTCACGACGCCTCATCGACCTGACGACACACCTCTCCGTGAATGGCGTGCTCTCTACGACCACGGCAACAGGACCACGCAACACGACAACAGCGTTTTCACCATCAATGGCCCATGAGAAAATTCTCGCGAATTTTCCGAACCTTACGAGGCCACACACAAGGAAGTCACCGGTGAAGGACACCATTACTCACCACATTGTCACCTCTGGGCCCCCTGGTTTCGCCCGTCCTCGACGGCTGTCTGGAGAACGCCTGGCCATTGCTCGTCGTGAGTTTGAGCATACGCTCGAACTTGACATTTTTCGTCCATCATCGAGCAAGTGGGCCTCCCCACTGCACATGGTCCCCAAGAGAGACCCAGGTGACTGGAGACCATGTGGCGATTACCGCGCACTCAATGCCAACACCCAGCCTGACCGCTACCCGCTACCCCACATACAGGACTTCACAACGAATCTGGCTGGTTGCCAGATATTCTCTAAGATCGACTTGGTGAAGGCATACCACCAGATTCCGGTTGAGCCTGCCGACATACCAAAAACCACCGTCACTACACCATTTGGCCTCTTTGAGTATGTGAGGATGCCGTTCGGTTTGCGGAATGCCGCCCAGACATTTCAACGTACCATCAACGAGGTCACCCGAGGTCTAGACTTCGTCTTTGCTTACCTCGACGATCTCTTGGTCGCTAGCACGTCAGAGGCCGAGCCTGAGGAGCACCTGCGCGCTCTTTTTACCCGCCTCGATGACTACGGGTTGGTCCTCAACCAGAACGAGTGCACCTTCGGCGTGACGACCATCGAATTTCTGGGGCATCAGGTAACACCTCAAGGCATCAAACCCTTAGATGCAAAAGTTACGGCCATTCGAGACTTTCCGCAGCCAACATCTCTGAAGAAACTGCGCGAATTTCTAGGTCTCCTAAATTTTCATCGCCGTTTCCTACCGAGTTGTGCGCAACTGATCAAGCCGTTGACGGATCTTCTCGCCACCAAGAAAGAACGCTCTGTGCCTGTTGAGTGGAACGAAGATGCAGCGTCTGCTTTTTCTTCAACGAAAAAGGCGCTCGCTGACGCTGCAATGCTCATTCACCCCGTTCCAAACGCAGAGCTACGACTCGCCACCGACGCATCAAGCGTAGCGGTCGGTGCGGTTCTTCAGTAGAATGTCAATGGCTGCAGCCTCTCGGATTTTTCTCCCACAAGATCAAGAACCCAGAACAGAAATACAGTACTTTCGCACGCGAACTTCTGGCAGTGTACCTCTCCATCAAACACTTTCGCCACTTCCTCGAGGGCCGGAACTTCCATGTTCTTACAGATCATAAGCCCTTGACGTTCGCATTCCAACGAAACCACAGCGACCACACAGCACGTGACATCCGGCACCTCTGCTTTATATCAGAGTTTACCGTCGATATCCGCCATGTCAAAGGCCATGAAAACACTGCTGCGGACGCACTCTCCCGCGTCAGTGCTATTTCTTCAGCAGATCCGGTGAACTGGGAGGAGCTGGCAACTGCTCAAGCAAACGATCCCGAGCTGCAACGCTTGCGTGCCGCTCCTGGATCACTGAAGTTTGCTGACGTTCCTCTGCCCTTTTCTTTAACAATAGTTACCTGCGAGACGACAACCGGTGTGTCCCGACCATTCGTACCACCAGCATTTCGTCGCGCTCTTTTCAACAACCTGCAGAACAAGAGCCACCCAGGAATCCGTACTTCACAGAAATTAATAACTGCTCGTTTTTTCTGGTCCAGCATGAACGCGGATGTCCATTGCTGGGCACGAAAGTGCATGCAGTGCCAACGCGTAGAGATCACGCGACACACAATCACCCCCCTCTCACCCTTCCGACCACCGGACTCCAGGTTTGCACACGTCCACATAGACTTAGTGGGACCCCTTCCATCATCACGGGGAGCCCGCTATTTGCTGACCTGTGTAGACAGATTCACCCGATGGCCCGAGGCATTCCCCGTCCCTGACATGACAGCAAAGACAGTCGCTACAGCCTTCATCGACGGCTGGGTGTCCCGTTTCGGCTGCCCTGCTGTAGTCACCACCGACAGGAGACGGCAATTTCAATCCTCCCTTTTTGCTGCCTTCGTCACCGTCCTGGTTGTCCGACACATTCACACCATCTCCTATCATCCCTCGGCTAACGGCATGGTGGAACGGCTGCACCGCCAGTTGAAGGCAGCTCTTGCCACCTACGAGCCGCGGGAACGTTGGGCCGACCACCTTCCCCTCATTCTCCTAGGCCTTCGCTCGGCGCTCAAGACAGATCTTGGCTGTTCTACAGCCGAGTTAGTCTACGGCACACCACTGCGCCTACCTGGCGAATTCTTCTCTTCGTTTCCCTCCGAGTCAAGAGAAGACCCCACCGGCTACGTCGACGACTTACGAAAAACCTTTCGTCTCCTCCGGCCTGTGCTTCCAGCTCAACGGAGCCATCGAGACGTATTCGTGAGCCAAGACCTTGAGACATGCTCGCGTGTTTTCTTACGTCGCGACCTGGTCCGTCAACCATTGGAACCGGCCTACGACGGCCCGTTCAGAGTGCTGGATCGGCAAGCCAAGACCTTTACACTAGACATAAACGGCCGTCGTGACATAGTCACGACCGACCGTGTCAAGCGGGCCTACCTAGAAGCCATATCTCCTGCATCCCCTGCAACTGCCCCGGCCCCGTCACCACCTTCGGCGCCTGCAACAAGAACCAAGCACATCACATGCACCCTTCCAGGGCCCACGGCGCCACAGGGGGGAGCCTTGTAGCGACACTCAAAACCAGCCTACGCCATGAACGACAACGACGAGGTTCAGCTGCCTCTGCAGCGCGAGCGATCAAAGCAGTTCGAATGCAAACGCTGTCCGAGCTGGTTCCTTTCGTCCCAGCTCCCAACAAGTGTTTGAGAGTGAGCAGGGGGTTCGCACGTGAGCCAAGCTTACGCAAATTTCTAATCTGTGGGCTTCGTCACGGTGCAGTACCCAACCCGTTTGCGGAGGGGGCGACCTTATACTTCATTCGCACGATCGCAAATGTACATTTAGCTCAGTGGCCTTTATTGTCGGCGGCAAATCAGTTGGCATGCTGGGTCGTGGCATGTGCTCGCGACGCTACCCAACAGTGCGTGCTGATTTACCGATGGCAAAGGGACCTATATGGGCACCCTGCGTCCGCTAGGATCCGCTACCGATCGCCCAGCGAATAGCGCCGCGCGCGGCCAGTTTTGAGTCAGCGTAGGAAAAGTTCTCCGCCGCCGCTCACGCTGCTCCCGCGCTTCCGCCAATGTGGTAGCGCAGGCAGGCAGGCATGTCAACCTTGTAAAACCCACCGGTGTACCCCTGCAGTTAAGAGGGCGCGGTACCTCTATTTATTCGTCCGTTTCAGCCACCAGATGGCGCGCGGCTCGAAACGTGGTTGAACGCGCAACTTCTAGATGGCGCCATAATCGAGGTGTGAAAAGGCCCGCGTTATCCGCTGCGTGAAATAGATCCCGAAATGTGCCGTGTTCTCCCGGCGGAGGAAGTTTCTCCCTCCCTCGCGCGCGCTTGGTATGTACGCGCGGTGGCCGAGTACGGCCTCTGCGCTGTGTGATGCAGTGGGTGGCGCTCGTTTCTGTTCGGAGGTAGGAATAAAAATGCCGGTCCTCTTTTTTACGACACTCGTTTCTATAGCTTGTTTTTCTTTTTTTTTTCTTTTTTTCTATCTCAAGTGACCTACAGTACCGCCTGTTCGAAATCGTCCTTTGCTGTGAGCGATTGAGAGTCAGGTTAGCATTTTATTTGGGTCAGCACTACACGTTCAATGGAGACCTCGGGCGGCGATGTAAATATGCATTGCTCCCCAAAGTGTGTCCAAGGTGCGCAATGACAATTGGAAAGGGTATTGTAGGCGCGCGACCGTCGGTTGGTAAAATACGTGCGTTAGATTCACTTATTCAGTCTAATCATTTTTGCCAACGTCTTTTATCTGTTTCGACAAATGACATGGTCGAGTCTATTGATAACCTTAGCTAGATTGGACGTACGGAGTGTCCGGGCTTTAAATAAATTTGCTTCGTTTATGTGAATGAATAACTGTTTTCTCTTTTCCGTGCTCGGTGCTATGCAAAAATCGCTGAGACGTTATGGTAACTCAGTGTGGCGGCGTTTTGCACGCTGACTCGCTATTGCATTCGCTGTGCACAATATGTGTTCAGATGGAATGTGCCAAATCGTATTTCCGATCGATATGATAGATTTACTTTGCTACAGTGTTAATTATATTTTCCTGATTTAAACTGGTTCGTCCCTGATCTGAGCCTAAGTTCAAATTCGAAGGGCAGACAGACTTAGCGTCGTAACAGCCGTAATGCGCAGAAAGAAATTAGTACCATGAAAGAAAAACAAAAGGATACGAGGTGGCTCGGTGTTATAGAAGTAATGAGTGTGCAAAGGATGCCATCGTACGTGTTTTTTTTTTGTTTTTTTTTTTAACTTTCCGCATCGCTGGGAAACGCTTAAGGTACCAGCAAAGCTGGCGTGAAATTTCCATCGAGCGGAAAACGAGTGTCATTTTTATTTCATCATGCGCTTTCATTTTGATATGGCTCAAAATGGGCGCGAAATAGTAACAGGTAAGGCAACAAAATTTAGATGTTAGGTCTGGAGCGCCGCCATGCGCGTCGAACTGTACGTGAGAGTTATCCATTTCAGCGAAACCTTGATTTCGCAAAACTATTGTGGCTCGAGTCGTGGCTTCCAGTACTTGGAAGCCACGAGCGAGAAATAAATGACAGTTGATTTTGAAGGACAATCGCGACGTGGAAACCCATAAAAGAGAGTCCCGATAAGACGAGAGCTTCCCCTCCTCTTCAAGTGCGTGGGTTACGCTCTCAATCCTGCACCTGTGGTAACACTGCAGGCTCCTAAAATCGCTTTGAAAACGTTCCTGATCGCAACAACATTTTTTTTTTTTGTCGAGGCCCTATTTTATTTTTATTTTTTATTTTTGTCTACCTTGATACCCCATCAGCGCAAAAACTACCATAAACTAAAAAAAAAAAAATAGTGGGCATACAACGACAACGCACCCACTGGGACCCGAGTCAAGGCAAGAACAACGGGATGAGGACGATTCGTCACATGCGCACTCGTCACAGGACGATTGGTCACAGGACGATTCGTCACATAGGAACATTCGTCACAGGATGACTCGTCACCCGGGCAACTGGTCTCATCGAGTGCGCAGGGGACGATAGTAAAATGTAAATTTCCACAAATGAACGCATCCCGCGATGAGGAGTTTCACGACTTCCCACTGTGACATAAACCAATGGTTAGAAAAGCATATCTTACAATACTGAACATAGGAAAGTTTTTGGCACTCAACCGCTTTTCTTTTCATGATATCATGAGTCTTCAGCAGGTTCATCTCACTTGGGCCCCCCATGCCTTTGTTGGCTTAAACAAGCAATTATCCAACTAGCAGCCAAATCAGTTGTTACTTCTGCCTTGCATATACTTCTTCTGTGACAAATCCAATATCAAGTATCCGTATTTTTTCTGCTGCATGTGTACGAGAACCCCTCGTGAAACAGCAGAGCTTCACCTCTCTCTATTGAGATCACCTCCATCCTTTCGAATGCAGTCCGAGTTAAAAAGATTGTCACTCTTTAATGGCCTCCGCATTCACCGTTCGGGACGGAACCAGAAGCTAAAACGTTTGCTGCAAATTCTTCGCTCTTGAGAAGCGAAAGACATGCTAAGGTAAGAGGTGACCCACTTTGTCCGGCCGAACCAACATTCATTGTTCGGGACCTAACCAGAAGCTAAAACGTTTGTTAAAAATTCTTCGTCATTGAGAAGCGAAAGACATGCTAAGTTAAGGCGATAATGTATTGCAAAGGTGCAAGCGATCTTGAAAAGAACGACGACAATAATCCCCTTCTCCTGGGGTTATTACTATCTAAGTTAAGAGGTGACCCACTTTGTTAGCCGAACCAAATAGAACAATATATTTTCTTGGGGACGAACTATTGTGGGACCAGTTGCCCGCGTGGCGAGTCATCCTATGACGAGTGTTCCTCTGTGACCAATCGTCCTGTGACGAGTGGGCATGTGACGAATGGACCGTATCCCAAGAACAACTAACTACTAAAAGGGAAAAAAAATCATGTTGGCATACACAGAAGAACGCCTCCATCGAAAGAAATGAATCATGCGCTTGTTCTGCCAGTCTCGTTGTGCGTCTGTGAAAAGCCACAAAGGAGGAAGATTATCAGCGCTTCACCACTCCCCCCCCCCCCCTCCCCCTCCCCCTAAAGAGAAGAAAAGAAAGCTTTCTTGGGCGCACGCGGTCGCCCAAGCGATGACCTTGGAAGGGTATGCGATTGTAGCACGTTTGTCCCCCGGTTGTGCCCCTGTCTCAAATGCCACGGTCCGTTTCTCCCAAGTGCCCGTCTTACCTTCCCGAGTATCAACTCCGCAGTGATTCTGAATCATTCCGATGCTTTCCAACGTTGCAAAACTGTTAGACGAATATTTGCACAGAAGTATACACTGTTCGCAGAACTATCTACGGCGCTAAAATTCAAAAGCGCCGTGTTGGATTCGGGAACTCGTGTAGGTTTAGCTCATTGTTGGAACATTCTTATTCGCTCGATGAACTCCACAAAACGTGTAAATATTAGAATGAACTTTCCAGAAAACGATAGTTGTTGTCGGGGTTCCAGGCGACCGGACAGGTCGCAATTATTGACTGATTAACAATTTTATTTCATAATCACAATCGTATCATCAAGGGCACGCCATTTCCTCATAACTTCTTCTACGAAAAGAGTTGCTGTATTCGTAGCACACACAGACGGAAACGATTGAGACTGTGCCCAAATAATATCTTCTTTTGGCAGGTATTGCGCAGCGATTACACACAATGCCTCTAACATAAACATGCTGCTCCACATGTCTATTCACAAGATGCAATACATCGTTCTCCCAACTTTGTTGAAATGGGCATGAAAGCGCGTAACCGTCACTTTTTTGAAGTTCTACTTAGAGGTGAAGTGTTTACCGTAAAAAGTCGTTAATTATTTATTTTTTTCCATTCCACTACAAAGCTCGATTCACTTAAATTTTTGTTTTTATATCGTCTCTACAGAACTTTTACGTCGGTACTTTCGTGTTAGAGGACATCACATAATGTGCAAAAAAAAAAAAAAAAACAAAAAAACGGTAGGATCGATGCTGCATAGCCTTTTTTTTTTTTGTGGACATCAAGAAAAAAAAAAGATAGTAGTTGTCTTCACTTCGCACTGCATGTTTTAGCACGGAAGTTCCTATAATATATTTGGTTATGATGTTTTTATTTTCTTAAAAATTGTATACAGTAATTTAAATTACCGAATTACAAAAACGTCGAAATTGTATAATTGCTTTTCGTTGGGACGCCATGACGACAGCGACTCTCGTGTTCCCTCGTGGTTTTCGCCAGCATTTCTACGATGAATTGCCAGGATCGCGAGATGCAGCAGCGTGACACTCCGTCTTCTGTGACGTCATTTGTTGCACTTCGGGACCAGTTTTGATGTATGGCCAGCATAGGACGCTAAACACGAGAGTGTTTAGCGTCCTATGCGGCGGGGTAAAACGAGAGAGAGGGCACGCCGCCGACTCCGCTAGCAGACGACAAACCGGGAGGTTGCCGTTCTCCATCTTTGGGCTGTATCGGCGGGCTCTACCGAACACCGAACTCTCGCTCGTGGCTGCCGTTGTGAAGTGGTTCGCGTTCTTAGAATAGTTGTGACTACTCCGAAATCAGCCTATAGTCTCGGTTGTTCTATTTTGCTAAATGATAAACTAGCATATCTTTTTTCCGTTACTTAAATAGCAGTTAAGTCGGCCGGCAGTAGGAGACGCGCTGCAGGCGCCATAGTACTGCTCCTAAAAGTAGCTGTCACGTGCTTTGCTCCGCGACTGTGATTCCCTCACAGCAGCTCTGACTGAGGGTTGCCAAATTACGGTGAAACGGAGTATAGACAAAACAGACCGGAAACGAGCTGCCAGCATACGATAGTCAAACTCCAACAAAAAGGATTAGTTTCTTCCCAAGCTGGACGACATTTACCAGGCATCTTTAGAGCTGCGAAGCTCAAAATCACGCGTACTCATAAGATTTTTTTTTCTTGCGTGTTTGTGATTTTTATGATGTCCTGCAAGCAAGAAAAAAAATATATATGGTGAAGTCACTCCGAGGGGGTACCGATAACTGCGAGCCACGAACATGAAGGATTCGCTAACATCCATCAAGAGTGTGAACGGTAAATCGTCACGCAAACATATTCTCATAAGCTGCAAATATTTATTTGGCTTAGCAAGTAGAATACTAGTATACTAACGACATGTGATTATTGTACACACGATACCATTTCTCGGTTCTTCAAAACCATTTCCCTAGTCTGAACGGTCGCGCTACGGGCCGCGGCTAGCCGTGCCCTCGATAGACTACGGAGCTGCGTTGTGTCGTCTGCTACTGTACCGCCAACAGGAGAGCGATAGCTCTGTGTGCTCCACAGATGCGTGTTGCGGTGTAACTCTGTACGTCTGTCCTAGAGGAAGACAAAAAGATAGGCTCTGTGACCCCCTCCTAAGCTAACAAAAACAAACAGAAGTATACTCGTTTGGACTGAAAGGTTTACAAAATAGTGACCAGACATTGGAAAAGCATATGTCACAGAACTTGGTTTATGAAATGGCATCATTGTTTCGAGCAAGAAATCACCTGCTCACCACTGGGACGATGAAATCGTCACTATTTATTGCGTCAGGTATATTTGCGCTCATGAAGAAAAATCTGAACACATCCTTCTCCCAAAGTCCTATGTCGAATAATAAACACTTTTTCAAACATCTATGCACAAATAACTCATTTTTTTCTACACTTGTATAGACCATTCCATTTAGCGCTCTCTGGGCGGCACCATATTGTTCGCCCGCAGCGCCCTTTCCACACATCCGGGAAGTTCAGCGGGTTCGGCGGGGTAAAACGAGAGAGAGGGCACGCCGCCGACTCCGCTAGCAGACGACAAACCGGGAGGTTGCCGTTCTCCATCTTTGGGCTGTATCGGCGGGCTCTACCGAACACCGAACTCTCGCTCGTGGCTGCCGTTGTGAAGTGGTTCGCGTTCTTAGAATAGTTGTGGCTACTCCAAAATCAGCCTATAGTCTCGGTTGTTCTATTTTGCTAAATGATAAACTAGCATATCTTTTTTCCGTTACTTAAATAGCAGTTGAGTCGGCCGGCAGTACTACCCTCAACTACTGCGTGTATTGCGGCAGGAGAGCACGTTTTTATTTATTATTTCAGACTTCCACTCATGGTCGCTAAAGGCCTACACCAGTAAGAACTTTTGTATAGTAAAAAAGGTACAGCAACCGGATTTTCTTTTCTCCAAAGAGACCGGCCAATCTGACAGTTTTCCCTATTTTTGTTTTTTACTTGCACGCAGGTAATAGTGCAATTGGACCCTGTGAGTCTTTTTATCTAGCATAGTATTACACGATAACTGGCATACCAAAATCTGCGCATCTGCGCTTGAAAGTTCCAAAATGACGCGATTTTAAACAGAGTTTGCACGCCAGCCGGACGCTAGCTACAGCCCACTCGGCGGAGCGGACGGCTTGCGGGGGAGAGGGGGAGTGCATTTTTTTTCTCTTTTACCCTCTCTGCTATGACCCTAATGGAACGGTCTATATACACGTTAATTAAACGAAGTCAAACCGAATTTTGATTAGATCTTGATGTCTACACCAACATATTTTTAGGGCTCTATTGAACGATAACTTCAACAATAGTTAGTGGAACACGATGGCTCGATCTCACCAAAAACCTCAACGTGCGAAGCTTCCACAGACGGTCGCTTGCGAGTATTCTCAATGTGAGACTTCAGAAGCTTTCGCTTGCCATAGGGAGCTTGCTTTCGACTACAGCACTGCACGGGCCCGGAAAGCGCGGAGCGCGCTGCTGTGGGGAGAGGTTGACTTACAAGATGACGTGTTACGTGGTCACGTAAGATGGCGTCATTTCGTGCAGCGTGATCACGTAAGATGACGTCATTTCGTGTAACGAGATCATGTAAGATGACGTGTTTTTGTTACGTGATCACGTAAGATGACGTCAGTTCGTATGAACTGACGTCATCTTACGACAACGCCAACAACATTAGTGCTGTCCGGAAACATTGACCTTAGAAACGCGCCTCTTCGCTTGAAGAGCTGATATGCGTTGATTGTTTTCGTTTCTTTTGCCTACTACAGACCATTCAAAAACTCGCCTTCTGGGTGCCACCAACTTCGTCTACTGGGCTGTGAAGCGCGTTCGAGCGTGCGCAATACCTCTCTAGGCCGAAAGATTGTACACTGAGTATGCGTTCACAGCTCAATGACTTAGGCATTTTTCGTCAGGATAGATGCTCCCACGAGAAGAGCGTAATGGATATGTGAATAGAATTGGAAATTTGAAATGTTCTTGTCCAATCGCATTTTTCTTTGGTTATCAACGCTTTTTAGCGTCACCACAAGACGTTCAACCCATAATACACTGGTGATTAAAAAATAAGCACCGAAAAACATCCACCGATTTTCGCTCAAAAATAAACACCGGAAAAAACATACCGTAATCATTACCCATGTCACCTTTTTGGGTGATATGTGAATTTCCAGAAGAACAGCGAGTTATCACCCTCCCCTAGGAATACCCTGACTACAGAGCAGGCGACCCGTTTTTCCCCGCGTTAGATTGCGGTGACCACGAACCGTACGGAGGTCACAGGACGTCCGTGAAAAATAAAAACGAAGCAAACAACGATCTACTTTGTGCACGCTTCATCCCCGATTTCCACGACCCCAAGGCCGAAGGACGTTTGTGTGAAGGATAACAATAAAATAAAACTTTGCGTCAAAAAAAAAAGAAAAAAAAAGCCCGTTTTTAAAAGAAAAAAAAAGTAGAAACAAGCACAACGCGTTGACGGACCGCGAGGTTGTGGAACACCTCGCAGTCCGCTTGCCACAGGACGGTTGTGTTCGACCCATAGCTCCAAGGTGAATTTGCCACTTGCGAAAACACAGAGACCTACCCAGCGAGAACCAGGAAAGCAAGACACGCACACTGACGCCTCGGCGTGCAGAATGAAACAGGATACGGGCGCGGAATACGGCCGCGGAAGAACACCTCGCACAGTTCCGATCCGGCCGATCTCCGAACGGACGATTTCGCATTTCGTGGACAGCGAGCGCCACCGCACGGGAGAGAGAGGTACTTTAAAAACGACGTAAAACAAGCACCGACACCTTGGTTCTTTATATTTGCTGTAGTTATGGAACAAATCGACTTACATGAATAATTTGAATATTATTCGATTCCGTAATAAATTTAGACGTCACTAAGCGCAATACGTCTTATGTTTGAATTTAGATAATTTTGTAAATTCGCTCCGAACGCAAGAGTGCCGAATTAGCCGATTTTGACCATATTCATGATTTTTTAAAGAATATAATTAAATTTATGATGAAACATTTGTTGCGCTTAGTGTCTCGATAATGACTCAATGTCTTTAAAGCCAAAATTTTCAAGAAGATCCGCGCAGCCGTTATTATGTGAGAATTTTTTTTAATTTGGTGAAAAACCTCATGTATTTTCTATGGGGCTCTGAGGTGCGCCCCCTCTTAAGCTGCGAATACCGAGATCGCTCCCCGGTAAGTACGCGCGACGCCGCCGTGAGAGGCGCGCGTATCGGCACTGAGTTAGATCTGCAGAGTGCCCATAAAAGGTGCCTTAATGCTGGCCGTATGCATTGGGATATAACTGGACAAGTTGACGACAGCACTTGGTGTTAAACGCGCGGTTCGTCCCAGTGTCGACACAGAAGCAGCTGCATTTATTTATTTTTTTATTTATTTATTTATTTACCCTCAGGGCCAGAGGCGTTACAGAGGGGAGTGGGTATTAAAAGTACAACATAACATACAGCGTACAACAGAAAATATTATACAGTAGTTAATGGCTCTTTACAAAAAAATATTGGAAACGGCAGTTTTAAAACACTCGATATCGGGGATTTCGGCAATGGCTCCGGGAAGGTGATTCCACATTGTCGAGGCACTGGGAATAAAAGACTCATAAAAATGTTTAGTACGACAAGAAGGAATGGCGACTTTATGACGGTGATCGATGCGTGCTGAAACGTAATGAGGTGTTGTTAGTAGCCTTTCTTTTAGAATCGGATTATTATGATATATTTACGCAACTTAATGTGTTACGCAACTTGTGTGCGCGGACTCCAAACAAAAAATGAAACGTTCTCAAGCTGAAACCTTCTCGCTGGATGTGCGCCCACTTAAGTCATATACTTCTTCAAGACCAAGGGAATTTGTACCAAGTATGAGACAAGCAAACTTGTAAACTGTGTCAGTTCGCGCCTACTCACGTTGGATAGCGAAAGAACATAAATTCCGGGGTTCATTTTAATAGTTGGAGCTTCGCGTGATCTTTTTGCACGTGGGGTATACCGTAAAAAAAAATAAGTTTGTAATGAAATGTTGAACTTAGATATAATGAGGCGCTGCTCTAGGCGGGCGCCTGCTTGGATTCTTTTTGAAAGAATTGTCTGACGATAAACCAAACCAAAAATATACGGCTATTCACTTCAGTTTATCGTAAGTTCGAATGCAGTCCAAGTGTCGAGCACATGCAAACACGAACAAACACACTAAAGGTGCAAGTCACCGCGCATTCTCTCCGCTTGACTGGTTTAGCGGACAATAGAACACGTAATGGAAAGATCACAAACGCACGCATTGACTTTGTGCATTTGCAGCTGTTTGATCAGTCCCATCGGTTCGCAGTGTCGGCTGCGCTCGATGAAAGATGAAACAAAGTATAGATTCTCACGTTCCTTTTTTTTTCTACTTTATCTGTTAAAGAAGTTTGATAGGTTGGCTTTTCCCGGCTTATCCTGTTTCGTAATTCAATCTAGTGTTCTAGTAACACCTGCAGGCCGGTAACGAGATTACTCTACATTCCCAGTGGGGTCGTAGTTAATCGCTGCAACTTTATCACGTGACATCCTATGACACATCCGCCGTTTCGAAGTAATGATACAAATCAAGCGGCGTCATAAACGCACGTCGCTAGGACTTTGACCATGTTTATTGCTGGTTCAACTATAATAAAATACGTAGAGACACTTGACGAACACCATGATGGTGCACTTTTGACGCTATCTGATTGGTTTCTTCAGCACGTAGCGTCGGCTCCGTCTGGACTTAAGGTGAAACAAAGAATAGTTGCGTTACGGGATATAAATAATGTGCAGTGGTCGCAACTCCATGAAGTTGTTCATTGGCTTTCTTCTCTAAAGGAAGATGGAATTCAACGTTGTGATATTTATTAAAACCTTTTTTTAGAGAATCGAGCCTTCACGAATAATGTTTTCGCGACAGCATACAACAAGCTCAAGTAGGATAATCTAGGTTTTCTAATTTCATATAGTAGCGGGAAATAATACGTTGCATTCTTCTGTAAATTGGAAAGAAGTTTATGGTTGTTCAGATTTTCATTCATCTAGTGATGTCGTACCATCCGCATTAAGCGCGAGACAAATGGACGGAAGAATCGTCTGATCCGACGTCCTATCCGACAGTCCGAACGCCGCTCCGAATTGCCGCACGCGACAGTTTGAGACACGCTTCCGGCCTTGCATGCGACACGACGATCCGTTCGGCTTCGCCCAGGAGATTCAAGCGCTCCAGCGTAGGTACGTGTTCATAGATCTCTGGTCCCAGATTGACGGTTTAGTTCGCACAAGCGAAGTTGGGAGCTGGTTCTCGCTAGCGCGTGCATTCTCCGCCGGTGCCATCTTTTTCGAATGGGTCCGCGGGATCCACGCGTCCGGCTTCCCGTCGCCCGTACCGTTTTCTTATTCGTCCCGCCAGACCCAGTACGCCATCATGAAGTTCGCGCTAGCTGTGCTGTCATTGGCTGAACGCTTCCGACAGTCCGCCCGCCGTGCGAAACTATCCGACACGTTGGACGCACGCGACCAAATTTTTCGAATCAAGCAGTCATACTGCCGGATCGGACATCGGATCGGATGGATTTCGCGCGCATGTGTCTCGCACTAACAACATGAATGCGCTCCGTCTCTGCGCCGTTCGCGTTCGGCTTCACGGCACGACGCGCGTGCATCGCACAGAAACCCGACGCCTGCAGAGTCATATGTGATGCTTTCAAATTTCCGAATCACTTCTTGAACCAAAAAACCAGCATGATCATTATTCATTCCACATGCGCGATGTCTCGTGTTCTGATAAACATGCATACGTCTTCCCCGGGCGCCTTTTACTTTTAATTTCCGGAGTATTATGAAACATGAGAATCGGCAAACCGAGACCTACATTTTCAGACTTATAGACTTACTTGCTTCCAAAGTCTTCTTCTCCTTCTTTTCCTTTTTATCTTTCTTCTTGTTCTTCTTTCTCTTTTTCTTTTTCTTTTTCTACTTCTTCTTCTTCTTCTTTTAATTTCTCTTTTTTTTTCTTTTTCTTCTTCTTCTTCTTCTTCTTCGTAGAAACCTTTAATTGAAACAAGCTCCTCATACTATTTTATAATAAACTAAATAGAGATGTTTCTTTATTATTTCAGAAGTAGCATTCCAAACCTTCCTCGTCTACTTGTTAAACTTGACCGCAATTATTTATCCAACTCGTAAAGCCCCCAGAGATAGCCCCCATGAAATCAAGAAACCATTGAGTGAAAATAAGGGATGCGTTAATTTTCAATGCGAAATCATGGAAAGTTGAAAGATGCTACTTTTAGATCATGTACCCCTGCCAATCTTACTATTGCGGCGAGGGGCAAAGAAGCAAAGATGGCTATACTTCACAGTCATCAATGTGCTTATATCTATCAATAGCTTACCAAACTCATTTACGCCGAGGCAATCACTGAGCCGAGCACTATACGATTGCTAGACGTGAAATATTTATCGGTGTTTCAAATAAAACAGCAAAACGAATTCAAAATGAAGACGGGCTCTGTTTCAAAGTAGGGCCTCTCTCGGCATATTTATGTGTGGTGAACTTGAATAACATGTTCATGCTATAGGTTATCGCGTTCAACCATAGGACAGGCTGCGGAAAATTAAAAGGTCTTTATTTCTTATGACTCGCGTAGTTTCGCTTCTGGGAATAGTGTTAAATTTATTTTACTTCCCCAAGTGTTGTATTATACGTATATATATATATACATATAGTGTACTGGGAGACGCGGGTTTGAGCGTTGACCGTGCGAAGTATTTTCTCCGCACGACTGCCAGCGCAGAGGACAACAGTTTACAGTACAAGTATATGGTCTCATGTCTACACCTTTTGTAATCTAGCCTAAAAGAACTCATCAATAACTAAAGGAACAGTTACCCACAGCTGGGCTCTCATACACAGAAATTAAAAAGACGCGTGCGCCTACTGCTGCACAAAAGAAGCACTCGCCCAAAATTCCACGAAACTTAACCCATTTGTACCCACGACTTGTGGGTTTATGTGCACTGAAGTTTTGGCGACGGGTTTCCACATCCTTGACCACTTGTTTGAAATAATCCCAGTGCGATTCTGAATAAACGATTCCGCGATCTCCTCACTTGCTAATAGCCTTCTAATATACGTATAAACTCACTAAAGCCGCGGGCACTCTACTGATACATCATAAAAAACACAGTATGCAGACACTGCCTTAGACGTTTTTCTGCCTTGTATGATGGTCCTGTCAGCTTGGTCATACAGAAACTGTCTGGAGACATGTTTGAATCATGCAAATGTACGAAGCAGACATGCCTACAACATGCCTGAGTTTTTTTTTTCGCAGATAGTCATGTTGCATGTCTGCAGCAAACACCGTGTCCTTTCTGTGATGTATAAACTGTATGACTGCGGAACAAAGGTATTACGTGTGGTTGCCAACACGTTCTTATCATATCTCCCCCCAACAGATCTGCATCATCGCCAGCTTCGTGGTCTGCTGGATCCCGTACTTCGCCGTCCACAATGTCCGCATTCACAGTCACTACTGCATCAAGGTCCCCCGGGCGGTTATCGTGTTCGCCGAGACGCTGGCCCTGCTCAACAGCGCCGTCAACCCGGTCTTCTACGGCCTCTTCAACGCCCACATTCGTCGCGGACTGCGGGACATCATTCGAGCGTGCAGAAGACGCAGCGACCTTGCGCCTGAGCGCGAGTTCACGATGCGCAAGGGAGGCAATGCCTTTACCACGTCAACGTATGCTCTCGAAGCGTCCTCGGGCGACTGCTCTCCCGGACAACCCTTGAAGACTATAGGCTCTATTGGTGCGGGAAAGTCGATCACCAACGGCGACATTGCTGTGGTCTGAAAGTATAGCTCACAAGGACGCCATTGGGATGGTGCCTTATCAACCGGTATCGTCATAATCACGTGCACTGCTGTCGGGATGAATTTCAAGACGTGTGCCAACTGTTTTTGTGTCGTGAATTATGCTCATGACATTCAACAAGCCGGATCTTTAACATAACCTGCGTTGGTTTGAGTGACGGCCCCTCCGTGGGTGGGTCCAAACTGACTTTTGATCTAAGGCCAAGGCGGGCTTAGGTAATAATAGGTGGATGAGTAATCGATGATTAGGCCCAGTGTTTACATTCGGTGTGTGTTCGGAAAACTTGGTGGGTAAGAGACGAACAACTCTATTTCAATGGAGGCTAGAGGAACTGCGGCCTTTATAATTTATTATGCTGCCTATCGAACCCAGGTCGTTGGAATCATACATGCCTGAAATAGGCAACATTTCCCTTTTGTGTTTCAGGGCGCTTCACTCAATCAGTGTGCCCCATATTTGCCATCCGGGTCCGGTTCGAGAGAGCAAGAGTAATTAAAATATATTTTATTTGTGGGAAGCGAAGATATCTCGCTGAATCGGTTCAATTTTAATGTCAGCTGTTCAGGAATTTTAAGTCATTGGAAGTGGGCAAACCTCAAACATACCGGCACGCCTCCGGTTCGTTTCATGGTTCTCGTGGCGTTTCCGGTGCTGTGCGTAAAATAACGGGACAAAAAGTGATATCACTTATGCACTCAGCGTCGGCAGCGACGTCGGTGATGAGTATCAGTGAATCCTTATATACCACAATCATGCAGCCGTGTATGAGCCTCGCTTTCTTAGATCAAAATCGACTCTGCGGAAAATGCAGCCGAAACAAGCGGAAACATTGTTAGATTTACTTATTTTTTATTTAATAAGGTCTGGTTGATTCAGACACTTATTCCGTACAATATCTTTGATTTGGGAGATTAGTCTGGTATCACCAGAATGTTTCTGAACCATTTCAGATGGTTTCATTGGTTCGGCTAAAATACCGATTGATCGATTTTCTTGCGCATTATCAAAACTAATTCATTGTGTTCCCATAAACATAGCACGATTTACAGCTATATTTGTAGTGTTTCGCAGAGGGCAATAACTTTTCTTATGAACCCCAAATTAAGGGTGTAACTAGTGTGACGTTTCCGCCGAATGTAGCAATTCGTGTGATGGGAGAAGAAATTGAGATGTTGGTTTGAAACAGCGGGACCGAACAAGGACAAACTAAGACGAGACAGCCGACAGACGACGTCTTTACTTTGTCCTTGTTTGCGGCGTTGTTTTAAACCAATACGCTCATCAACACACTAGTTCGAACATACCATTTTAAAAATTTATAAAAGAGGCTCAAGATGAAATAAGAGATTGTGCTCACTTGAAGGGCATTTAGCAGTTCACTGTCGTTCCTCTTTCCCTGTGGAGGTTGACTATGTCACAAAAACGAGGACAACGTGCCTAAGAAGCCGAAGCGCTTGTAAACAATAACGCTAAAAAATTATGTTCCTTTAGAAGCTTCTTTTTATGTAATTAAAAAGTCAAGTTTTTATTTACATTTTTGTTTTATTTTTTGCGTGGAAATGTTCTGGGTAGGGAGTTATATATTTTCATAAAAAAAGCTATTTTCCAACGACGACACTGCGTGTTTAGAAAACGTTTTCCTGGTTAAACAAATTCCTTTTCATTTCATTTCCCGCAGCGTCACAGAAAGTAAATAATCGCGGTTGCGCGTTTGCACAACAACCTCTAAGCGCCACTACTTTACATTGCTGCGCTTACAGGCTGTTGACACTTTTATGCCTTTCAGTTAATCTGAAATTACAGGAAGACGCTTAACCCTTTGGCGCCCAGTATTGCTCAGCAGCAACAACTCAAGAATGATTTAATTTATCTCTCATCATGTGCGCCCAATAAATGTCACTCTATCGCAAGGGCGATGATACCTGCGCTTAGTAGTTGAGAATTGAATTGTCTTTTCAAAAGAAATCACTGTCCTTTAAAACTAAAGCTGACAGGGAGGTATGAAGGCGTGCTCCAGTCACCTCGATACTCCAAGAAGAAAAACAGGTGCAGGTATTTTCAAGTTCAGTTACAAGGGTCCCAACTGTGCGAAATGCGTAGTGCACCTTTGCCTTCTCTCAGGTCGTAATTGCTTTCGGTCATTGCACATAAAATAATGCTGCAAAGGCCCAATGGTGCTCAAAATGAACAGCGATTGGACGCAGAATCATGAGCTCCTCCGAAGCGGCGATACGGCCCCCGCTGGCCGTGGCGATTCGGCTTTCTCCGGCCCGGATAATTGCAGGGTTATTTAGCCCCAGCTGCCTTCAAGAGAGGCGACAAAGCGTGCCGTCGTGCGCCATGGTGACATAACTTGTCACCCATATCGCATCGATGCCTTCTGTCAACCACTCGGTGAAGCAGGCGCGCTCGGTGAGGTTCCCAGGATTGGGGCGGTCCAGATATCCCATATCTGTCTCCTCGACCTCAAGACCGGAGGGGCCAAGACCGAAGCTTCTCGAGGCGGGGCGACTCGCCGTCAAGGGTCGACCCTTTCAGGCAGGAGGTGGGGACGGGGCTGCACTGGGGGGCGTTCGGCGTCAGCATCGTCGTCATCTACCGAGAATTCTCCGAGCTCGAGGAATGTCAAGGAGGTGGCGCACGTGAGTTGAAGGGAGCCGGAGATCGAAGGTGCCAAGTCGACGACCAGGAACGTGCGCCTTGTTCTGCGACAGGGCGTCAGCCTGGACCGCCTGCCTCACCAGCGTCGGCTTTGCGGTATCTCGGTGCTCGTGGTCGCGCCTTGGCAGACCCCCATCTGGCTCCGGTGCCGAATGACGGGCCAAATTCGTCGTGCTTGCCGGGCCCCAAGGTGCATCGAGTACCAGGCCTATGGCCGTGAGCGGGCCGACTGCGTCCCCTCGTACGCCCAGGTGGCAGGACGAGGTGCGCAAGACAAGACCGACGATCGCCTCATGGATGAGGATAAGGCTGGGAGAGCGGCAGCCTCCGTGATGCTTCCGACGGAACAGCCCAGGAAGGACGAGGTGTCCGACACCGTATCCGAGGGGGCGTACGCCTCGTTGTTGGAGCAGCCTTCGTGCGCGGCTCCAGCCACTCCACTGGCAGGTGTGCACTAGAGTTCCTGTATATAGCTACCTAAGATATATAGCTACCACTAGAGTTCCTTGACATAGCATATTAAGGAACTCTAGTGTGCACCAGAGTGCGACGTCACCTGGCAACGTCAAGGCAGGTGCAGCTCCGGTTCCCGAGGGGGGCCCAGCCGGACAAAAGATAGACGTAGAGGTGGGTGTTGGGTAACGCCCGCTCGAAGACGTCACGGGGGCCACCCAGGAACGCTGGCTGCTCCAGCTCGAGGATAACTGGAAGGTGGCGGCACGACAACGTTGAAGAAACTTCGATGCAACCCGGGCCTAGGCGATTTCGGGGAACCTTTGAGGAGCAAGAGAATGTACTGTTTTCCCACTTTCAGGCCTGAAGCCACGCCCGTTTAGATCAAGCGTATCTTTCGTTGCGTGGTGTGATCAGATAAAGACGGCCATGGTGGTGTGATGCGTATTTTTTGTTTTCAATTAAGTTTGTATATGAGGTTGGAAAACCTGTCCACACAACGGGACAGACCTTACTTTTGCGAGGTACTTTTTTGTAATCGTGAAAAAAATCGCATTCTAGAGAAGGTTAAAAAAACGATTTTCTCAACGGCGCGATGACGCCAATTTGAAGGCCGTAGGAATAAAGAATAAAGTTTTCTACACCATCGGCGTTTTCACGTTTAATGCACGAATACTTTTCTGTCAGAATTAGTTAAAGGTAACTTTTATGAAGATATATTTCAAGCGAAATAAAATGCCAAACTTGGCTTCAGGAGCAAATCTTACATAATGAGGCATTTTTCGACAAATTTTTAAGTCGCCTTAAATTTTTGTTCTAAACCTGAAACTTTTTGTTTCGAGTGTTTAATGCTTTGTGAACTTCTAACAAATTAGTTAGCGTTCTAATGTTGTAAGTGTTTTCTGCATTGCGCCGGGAAATTTCGTCGAAATCGAAAGAGTTAAAATTTTACGATTTTTGTGCGGCAATTAAAAAAAAAGAATCATTTTCGATTTACTTTAAATTTTACCCGATGGGCCCTTGATGAGTAGTAATTACTAATCTGCAAAGACATGTTTCATTATTTTGTTTGAAAACAAACAAAAAAATGTGTGACCAGGTCGTGGTCGCATCAATTACCGCTGGGGCATTTCTGTCTTAGCGACTAGTGGTACACGAGCGACGCACGCAATAGTATCCATATTTCGTCATATTAATGCCCAGGATTTTTAAAATAAAACGTGAACTTGTTTTCATCGCTGATGTGGCTGATATTGCCAATGAATACTGAACTTTACGGCGCGCCCGATTCTTATTAGGGTGTATACTTAGCTGGTTAGATGCTCACCGTGCTACATTTTCAAATTAGTACTTTGATATGAGTACTTGGCTGACAAAATAATTTGATTTGTCGTTTAAGACACCGCTAAAACCGAGCAGTGTTACGGAAGCTTTTGGCCCAACCGATGGAGGGCCTGGCGTGAACGGAAGGTTATATCCGGGTGTATAATATGGCAGTGTAACGCATGGCGTAGCTGGACTCCAAGCCGTGACAGAACTGAAGACGGCACCGCAGGAAACTAAGTGTTTCTTGATGCAGACTTGCCCACAAAATAGGTTGCAGCCCCCCCCCCCCCCTCACTCTTTCCCTCACCGCCCCCTATGGCAGAAAGTGATGCCGAAGGTTACATCCGCGCACTCTAAGGCGATCGTATCTCACCGACTCGCGGCTGCGATACGCGACACCGGCGGCGCCCCCTGCGCGATGTAAACATAACCGACCGGGCGTGTGGCGATGTTAATAATCACCAGAGGCCAGATTCACGAAACGATCTTACGCCAAAAATGTGCGTAAGAGAAAACTTAACAAATTTGTATTCACGAAACGAAATGTTTGTACGTTTTGCACAGGTTACGACGAAATCCTACGACAGCTCCGAAGCTGTCTTACGCACTTCTTACGATCAAATCACCATGGCCGACAGCGTCGCTCATTTGGTCGCGACAACCAATGGACGTTTATATCTCTACGTGCGGTTCTTACGCGTCCCGACTTCAAGCATCAAGAAAAGAGTAAAAAGTATTTGAAACAGACCACGACGAACGAACAAGAACGCTAAATCCACAAACACCCGGGAAAAGCTCCAACGGCCACGATTCCACGGACCCCGACCAAGCGAGCTCGGCAGATAGGCCTAGCAGGCACTCCGACTCGGCGCAGCGGTGCTCTGACGGTCCTCGGCAAAGACCGTCTGCCCACGACCGGCTGGCGTGCTGAATATGCCCGCGCGACCCTTGTGGACCCTTTCCGTATTATAGTTTGATCCCTGACCTCAATTTTAGATTAAGAGGTCAACCTCTCCCTCTTGTCATCTCCTTGTTTTCCGAGGCAGCGGTGACGAACGCTGTCGTCGAAAAGGGGCTCTCATCGATTCTATCTCTATTTTATGTGATATCGAGCTCAAATCAACGCCGTATGGATTACCTTCATAACACGGTATGTACACTTTGTTATTAATATTGTCACGAATGACAATTGATGAGGCGTTGATAACTGAAGAAAACTAAACGTTTAATGGGGAGAACTTGTGCCCAAAATAAAGAGAACAGAAAGAAGAAAAACAGAGCCTCGCGGGCGTCGAAGTCGGCGTAACACCAGGTTAGAGCGCTAGGGCGAGACTGAGTCCGGTCCGCCACGCGGAGCTCCTTATGTACATGCGTGAGTTTCTGTAATAGTCGGCGTAGAATGTTCGACGCGTAGAACATTCGGACCTCGAACACGCCCAACAGGATTCTCGAATCTACCAGAATACTAGTCTGCAGGAATAAACAAAGAGATGCCCCGCTCCCAGGAATCGAACCCTAGCTTTTCGCGTAGGAGCCAGGTACGATAACCGTTAGGCCACGCGCGCGCTGCCTACTTGGCCAGCTGCGCGCGCGGCATTACTGCCCCCTTTAAAATGTGCATCGCCCCGATGCAACACAGAACAAAACAAAATAAAAAAAAACGAACGATAAACTAAAGAGTCTTTTGGAGCACATAAGGTCCGCAGTCCTATCGAGCGTAGTACGGCTTCAGGCGCACGACGTCGACGACCTCAGGTCGTGGTGGGCGGCGTGACTATGTTTGTGTTCCGTCGGGGATCACCTCGTAGTTCAGCTCGCCGAGGCGACGAAGTACCTTGTATGGTTCAGAGTACCGTTTCAGCAGTTTCTCACTGAGGCCGCGGCGACGGATGGGCGTCCAAACCCACAACCTGTCTCCGGGCTGGAAGTGAACGTCCCTGCGACGGAGGTTCTAGCGGGCCACGTCGACGCGTTGCTAGTCTCGAATCATGACTCGGGCGAGCTGGCGGACTTCTTCGGCGCGTTGAGCAACCGCCTGGGCGTCGTCGCTCTCATTGTCAGATGGCTCATGGGGCAGCATTGCGTCCAGCATGGTCGTTACCTACCGACCATGTACCAGCTGGAAGGGGGTGAATCCAGTGGTCTTCTGAACCGCCGTATCGTAGGCGAACGTGACGTAAGGCAACACCTCGTACCATGTCTTGTGCTCTACGTCGACGTACATAGAGATCATATCGGCGATTGCCTTGTTGAGTCGCTCGGTCAGCCAGTTGGTCTGCGGGTGGTATGCAGTGGTTCGACGATGGCCGGTGCCACTGAGACGAAGGATCTCTTTCGTCAGCTGGGCCATGAACGAAGATCCACGGCCTATGACGAGGACTTCAGGGGCGCCGTGCCAGAGGACAATGGACTCGATGAAAACCTTGGCGACTTCAACAGCCGTGCCTGCTGGAAAGTCTTTCGTCGCGGCGTACCGTGTGAGATAATCGGTGGCGACGATAATCCAGCGGTTTCCCGGCGTTGACGGCGGGAAAGGGCCAAGTTAATCTATTCCGATCTGCTGGAACGGCATAGACGGGGGAGAAATCGGATGCAGAAGCCCTGACGGCTTCGTCGGTGGTTTCTTGCGTCGCTGACACTTGTGGCATGATCGAACGTATAGGTGAACTGTCTTCGCTATCCTCGGCCAGTAGTACTTTTCTCGAATTCCGGCGAGCGTCTTGCTGTAGCCAAGGTGTCAAGCCGTTGGGTCGTTATGGCATTTTTGGAATATTTCGCCTCGAAGGCTGACAGAAACAACCAACAGCCATGCTCTGTTGTTGTTGACGACGTTCTCCTTGTACAACACCCCTTGCCGCATGGAGAATGTATGCAGGATTCTTAAGAAAGCACGGGGAACCGGACTCGCTTGTCCCTCTAAGTGCTTGATGAGCGCTCGCAGTTCAGGGTCGTCTCGTTGGAGTGCTGCCATGTCGCTGTCGTCCAAAGCGCCGAGGAAACACTCATCGTCGTCGTCTTCGATGCTGGCAGGACCGGCCTCGACAAGAGCTCTTGACAGGCAGTTGGCGTCATTGTGCTTCCGGCCGGACTTGTACACAACGGTCATGTCGAACTCCTGCAGTCGTAGGCTTTACCGGTCGAGGCGTCCGGAGGGGTCTTTCAGATTCGCGAGCCAGCAGAGCGAGTGGTGGTCTCTGACCACGCGAAAAGAACTTCCATACAGATATGGGCGAAACTTTGTTATTGCACAGACGACAGCAAGACACTCCTTTTCAGTTGTAGAGTAGTTCCTCTCCGCCTTAGACAGCGTCCGACTGGCGTATGCGATGACTCGCTCTGACCCGTCCTGCCTTTGAACTAGCACCGGACCCAGTACGGTGTTACTGGCGTCCGTGTGGATCTCTGTATCAGCGAACTGGTCGAAATGGCCAAGAATCGGGGGCGTCTGGAGTCTTCGTTTCAGCTCATCGAATGACCGCTGGTGTTCGTCTGTCCATTCGAACTTTACGGCGTCCTTCGTGATGTGCGTCAGCGGTGCGGACAGCTTGGCGAAGTCCCCAACAAATCGTCTGTAGTAGGCACAAAGTCTGAGGAGTCTTCTCACGGCCTTCTTGTCAGACGGCGGCGTAAATGCAGCTACGGCGCGGGTCATATATGGGTCAGGGAGAACACCTTTGTTGTTCACGGTGTTGCCCAGGAACTTAAGTTCACCATAGGCGAATCGACACTTTGTTGGCTTGAGTGACAGGCCGGCGGTCTTGATGGCTTAAAGCACGGCTCGAAGTCGTTTCAGGTGCTCGTCGAAATCTCGCGAAAATACCACGACCTCGTCGAGGTAGACGAGGCAGCTCTGCCATTTCAGACTTGCCAGCGCGGTGTCCATGACAAGCTGGAAGGTGTCTGGCGCTGTACAAAGCCCGAACGGTATCACTTTCAATTCGTATAGTCCATCGGGAGTGACGAAGGCAGTTTTCTCCCGGTCGCGTTAGTTGACTTCAATCTGCCAGTAGCCACTCTTCAGGTCCATCGACGAAAAATATCGGGAGTGGCGCAGTCGGTCTAGCGTATCGTCGATGCGGGGGAGCGGATAGACGTCCTTCTTCGTCACAGCGCTCAGTCGACAATAGTCCACGCAGAACCGCAGGGTTCCGTCCTTCTTCTTTACAAGGACGGCTGGGGACGCCCATGGACTTCTTGAGGGTTGAATGATGTCGTCGTCGAGCATTTCTTGGACTTGATCCTGAATCACCTTCCGTTCCTTTAAGGAGACTCGATACGGCGACTGGTGGACAGGGAGCGCGTCGTCGTCGGTAATAATGCGATGTTTCGCCATTGGTGTTTGGCGAACTTTCGACGACGTGGTAAAACAGTGACTGTATTCGGCGAGGAGATCAACCAGTTTCCGGCGCTTAGGAGCTGGGAGCTCGGGGTCGATGTCGATCGGCGGCGGCGGCGTGCTGTTCTGCTGTGACGACGAGGTTTCTTCGGAGATTGCGGTGACCACGGCTGGCGCCTGAAGCTCCTCAATGTGGCCCACGGTGTTACCCTTCGTTAGGTCCTCTCGGAAGTTTGTCACAAGAACGTCCTTCTTGGAGATCCGTTACGCCTCGTGCGACGCCAATTCCTTTCTCAAGGAGCAGTTGGACGCTGCCTTCCAGAAGAGCTTCACCGTGCATAGCTGCGTCGGTTATGACGGTGACGAAAACACTCAACCGCAGCGGTAAGTTCACATGGTCGGCGATAACTCGGATTGTGGTTGACGTCGTGTTGGTCTCCAGCGGCGGTAAAACAGGCTTTCGCAGCGTCAGCTGGTTTGCTCCGAGGTCCATGACGGCGCCATACTCGCAGAGAAAGTCCATTCCGAGGATAACGTCCCTCGAACAGTCTTGCAGAACGACGAACTTCACAGGGCACGTCTCACCGTGGATCTCGACACGAGCAGTGCATCTCCCGACTGGTGTGATGAGGTGCCCTCCGGCGGTTCATATTTGTGGTCCATCCCACGGCATATTGACTTTTCGAAGGCGGCGGGAGAGCCTCCCACTCAAGACCGAGTAGTCTGATCCGACGTCCACGAGTGCTGATACGTCGTGGCCGTCAATGACGACGTTTAGGTTATTGGACTCCGCTGCAGGGGCGTCGTTTCGGTCTCTGGTAGCGTTCGAGTGGGGGCCATCCGACGTTCGTGGAGGATCTTGGCGTCGGTCGCCTTCGGCAACTCCACCTCCAGGGGTTGCCGCGCCTAGTTTCTCCGGCGTGGAGCGACGGGCGACAGGCTTTCACGTCGGGGTCGGTGCATTGGCGAAGCTGGACGTCGTGGCGAAGGCGACCGGAACTCTCGGCGGGACGCAGGCTCGGGGGACTGAGGTCGTCGCAAGTACTCGTCGATTTCCCGAGGGCGTTCACCATAACGGGGTGGCGGGTCGTTCGGGTGGAACCCGCGCAGCCCGAGTCGACGGTATGGGCATCAGCGGTAGGTGTGGTCTGCCTCCCCGCAGTGGAAGCCCAGAGGAAGTCGGTCGGGCGTTTGCCACAGATCGGTCTTCCGGGGTGAACGGCGCTCGTGGCTGGCGTACTGGAGCTGGTCATCGCGGCGTGGGTCGTGCTGCGGCGCAGGAGACTGACGTCGGGGCGGCGCGACATAGGCGCGAGGAGGAGGCGGTGGCAGTCGGGCCACTGCGGCGTAAGTTAGCGCGGCTTCTTCGGGGACTGCTGCGCTGATGGGAGCCTCTGGTTGAATGACTCTCTGCACCTTTTCCTGCACGACCTCAGCGATGGAGAGCGAGGCTGGTCGGTCAGCGGCGGGTAGCAGCTTTCGCAGCTCCTCCCGGACGACGTCGCGAATGATTCATGGTAATAAAACCCGAGACTCAGGAACACAGAAGGGGACGAACACAACACAACGTCTCCTTCTGTGTTCCTGCGTCTCGGGTTTTATTACCATGAATCATCACTAGCTCGCTTGTTTTTTAAGTATTATTGTGGCGAATGATCTCGCGAATGCCTGGGATGCTGGAGCCAAGGTCGCCGCTAAACGGCCGGAGGGCAGCGAGGCCGGGTAGTCGCTGAAGGTGACTTGATCGGGCTTGCAGGGCACGCTCGATGTTCGTTGCCTCGATGATAAAATCTTGGACTGTTGTCGGATGGCTACTGACCAGGCCGCCGAAGATGTCGTCTCTGACGCCCCCATGAGGATTCGCAGCTTCTTTTCCTCTGCGGCCTGAGGGTCGGCGCGGGAGCAGAGGCGCGGAACGTCCTCCCCGAAGCCGGTTATGGTCTCGCTGGGGCCCTGGGTTCTGATTCGCAGTAGATCCTAGGCTCTCTCTCGGCGGTTGTGGTGGATAAATGTGCCCTTCAGCTGGCTCTTGAACATGTCCCACGATGTCAAAGAGGATTCGTGGTTTTCGAACCAGTGCTTGGCGGTCCCCTCAAGCGAAAAACAGACGTTGTGCAGGCGTTGCTCATCTGTCCAGCCATTGTGGCGGGAAACGCGTTCGTACTACACTGTTAGCAAAAATAACTCGCCCAGACGTGTAAACCGTTGTCCCATAGCGGACACGTCGAAACGTGTTTGTTTTACACACTGCCATCTGTGTTTTTCGTCTACACATGAGGTGCTGCGTAAACCTAACACGCAACACCGTGTATGCCTTCCGCAAAACCGTTTCGAGCGTGTTTCTTATGAAACATGGCGGCCAGCGGCCGAGAACAGGCGAGAGACGAGCCCAGCGAGCCGCGCGCCCTTCAGCCGAATTGAAAGCACACAGGGCGCGTTAGTTCTCGTTTGATGTCTTTTATACACAGTAAAGTCTCCAAGCGGCGGACGTAGCTTCTTGCAAAGGTACGTACGTGCGTTGTCGGCGGACGGCGGCGTCGGTAGCTTCAACGAGCCTTTAGACAAAACAAAAAAAGGAAAAAAAAAAAAAACGAATGCCGAACTTACATGGATAAATAACTTGAGCAAACTATTTAGAATCGGGCGGTAACTTGCGCCACCTATCGAGATTTCTAGCAGCCTGTTTTTAAAAAAAAGACGGGTCTGTTAACACTGTGAACGACCACGACTGCCAGCAACCCTACATACAGCGCAGGCAACACAGCACACAGCACTAACATGTACACAAATACAACAACCGACACTACGCCCGACACTTCCTACTCGATATACATTTCTCCCCGCGGCGCATATAAGCTTGACATGTGCGGGTGAGCTCTTTGTTCGCTGACCATTACAGATTTATGGAAGAATACACAAAACACGGCGCAATGGACAGCCGTGTGTTAGAACTGTTTGCATTTAAAAAGTATGGAGGCAAAATCTATAATGTTAGTCCGTTGCAATAAATAACGATATGTTAACAATAAATCTTAAACCGGTCATGAAAAAGTTCAAATTTTTGTTATTTTCTTGCTTGACCAGTGTTATGAACAGTCCGACTAGCTTGAATCAGATAGGAAAAAAAAATTATTGGGATTTTGTCATTACGTATACAATAATAAATGGAAATGATCCTTCCGCAAAGCATTTTTTATATATTTTTGTGAAGGACATCCGGACATCCGCCCAACACTTCACTTCCGCTAGTTGCAGCAGTTGCAGTACGGGAGCAGACGCCCTCACTTTTGGGGCGTTTTGATGCAGTTTGTTGTCGTATGTCGTGTCGGTGTCGAGAAGAGCGGTGGGGCTTGGGAGTTTGTGACCGGTGTTATTCGTGAACACTGGTGTGGGGCGCTGATGCGTTTTTTTTTTTATACTGCCACCACCCCGAACTTTGAAGGTACACGGGCCCGTAGCAGTGCATTATGCTGAATCGCGAGCTCCTTCTCCGTTGACGTTGCTTTCCTGGTACCACTCGTGGATACTGCAAGCGTTTAAACAGTGTGCACCGTCTCGCCTACATCCCCGGTGACGTACTCGACCAGTTGAAACTTATTGCGTCCGTCATTTTAGAGTACGCAAGGCAGTTATCTCGTTGGTCTGGTTTCGGTTAAAAAAGCAAGGCAAAACGCTCGTAGTTCCCGCCCTCAGTACACGCTGGACATCTTCCACACTTTGACGCCGGATAACTGAATGAACGAGGATTTACATTCACTTCCGAGGTTACTCTCGCCGCTTCCTCACCGCTGAGCAGCAAGATGAGCTGGCGACAAGCCGCGGATGAAAGGCTTGAGCATCAACAGCCCAAGCGCACTCGATGCCGATGCGGGCGACGCGGGTTTTTGTCAACCGGGAGGCCAGCACAAGCCGCGACCGTTCCATCTCTTCGTCATGACACGGTGTTGCAGAGAGCAGGGTAAAACACAGCTACACGGATCACCGAAGCAAACGACTGCTATCTTAAATCTTGGCTTGTGATTGCGCCTTTGTAGTAGATCATCTTATTCGTTTTGCTGGAGAGACGCAAACGACGGGCATAACAAAATCGCCTGCATAGTCCGCATATCTCACAAAAGCATTTACCCAGTCACCTTGCGAAAAGCGCGAAACACGGAGTCCGCACCGTCCTAAGCTTCCCGTTTTTTACCTGCTTTAGAGCAGTTTGTACCTGCTAGTAGATATGCCTACTGAAACTGAAACAGGGCAGTGCCAGAGAGAAAGAGACAAAGTTGAGAAAGCTTGCTCGCTCTCCAATTTCTCAAGTCTCAAGTGATTGTACCATAATAAATGCACCAACGCGTCTTCCAAGATAAAGAAAGAGCACTACGTTCACAACATAAAAAATGGTCTCAGTACATGCATCTGTGGGCAGGTAGGAAACCTTGCCCTAATTTATTCACGCCGCATGATTGGCGCAACAAACTCGTTGCAGGACCGAATCATCTACTCGAGCGGTGTGCGTCGCTATGCAAACGCAGTCCAACACGAAGCATAAAAGACGTCAGATTTAAGACAACAATCCGGAGTCCATTATTCAATTAAAACAACGTAATTTTGTTGAAAACGCCCGCTGCTTCTTACTCACGGTATGTGTCGGGATACTTCCACAGTTTGAAACGGAACGAAGAAAGATTTACTTTTAAAAACTCTCGCTGCGTCCTCCCGGACCAGTTGGACCGGATCAGCTGACGACGACGGGACTGTACCCGTTGAACCTTCACCACGCAACAAACAATTTGCGCTCCGTGTTAAAAGCGTGGTTCAAACAGACCCGGAATACAAAGCACCGCACCACACACGACGAATGTTTCAGCTCTTTTTCGCATCGCCGGGTTGCACCAAACAGATCGAGATCGCCGAAGTCAACGCCGCGCTGTCGTGAACCTTAGCCTGTGGTTGCAAACTCGTGGACCCTGTGACTCCCTTCGCTTTCAAAGCACACACGACGATTACGAATGCTACTTTCCGTCTTCCAGGAACATCACAGGGGCACTTTTCCGGTCACGTCTTCACTATGTGCTCGCAAACTCCGAAGCTCTATGCGAAGCTTCTCGCGTCCCGTCAAACCAAAACAGTAGCGGCGCCATGCGTACTTGCCAGATTTTCTCCGGTCAAACAAAAACAACGAAAGCCAACCGGCGCTTGCTTCCAGCGTACATCGGCGTTGCGCTTGCGCCGTGGCCAGATCGCTTGCAGTTGAAGGTTGAAGCAAAAACGAAACCAACTGCAATGTCACGTGTTCACATCGAGGACACGCTTTTTATATCCATTTTAACTGTTTGGAACGAATAATTAGACCCATGACTTTATTTGTGGTGTCGAAGAAACTGTTATCAGGACCCCTAAACTAAATACAAACACGGGCGACATGAGGGAAGCCGCAGTGCCATCGACCAGAAGATGGCGGAGAGCACGGTAAGCGCAGGCTTTGCCAACGTCCTGCGACATGGCGCAATTGCTTTTGGTGCATATCTGTCTCCGAGACATGTTTCTTTCCGCGGAATTTGTCTCGACGGTCCTTTCTCAGTGTTTTCCCAAGCATTCCGGTGCTTCGATAGCCGGCAATGCCGCGGTCGTCGCCGGGGGCGATGCGTGTTATCGAGGTCGGCTACACGGTTATGCGTGTATGACCGAACCAAAACACGTTTTTTACAACCTCGCATGATTTCTGAACGAATTATCCGTTACTCATCGTGTAAATTTATGGTAATTTGTGTAAATAGCGTGTTTTTCACCCCAAATATTCGCCAAATACACGGGACGTGCTAACAGTGCGGTCGATCCAGTCTTCCACATCTTCGTACTGCTCGCCGTGGAACGAAGCAGCCGGTGCGACGGGTAGGTAGATGAAGGCAGGAGCTGCCGGGGTCTGCGACTGGTTGGCCATCGTCGTCTTCTTCGGCGTGGGCTTGTCCGGCAGTAGACCCAATTCAGGGGACTGACCTCTGGTACGACGGCTTCTCCGGGCTTCGGCGTCTTCGGCGAAGGGTAGACTTCCGGGGCTGAGCACGTCGCTTGGCCGGGATATCTTTGGAGGGGTACGATTAACAGGCATGGAATGCGATACTGAGCCCCTCTACCAAAACGTCACGAATGACAATTGATGAGGCGTTGATAACTGAAGAAGACTAAACGTTTAATGGGGCGAGGTTGTGCCCAAAATAAAGAGAACAGAAAGAAGAAGAACAGAGCGTCGCGGGCGTCGAAGTTGGCGTAACAGCAGGTTCAAGCGCTAGGGCGAGACTGAGTCCGGTTTGCCACGCGGAGCCCCTTATGTGCATGCGTGAGCTTCTGGAATAATTGGCGTAGAATGTTCGACGCGTAGAACATTCGGACCTTGTACACGCAAGGTCACGTGACCCCCCAAGGTCACGTGACCTTAGGGGGTCACGTGACCTCAGGGGAAGGGGCTCACGTGACCCCAGGGGAGTCACGTGACCCCGGGGGGCACGCGCGGTGCATTAAAGGACATTTCCCATAATGCACCGCGCAGTTACGCCGACGGCGACGGCGACGCCGCTCAAGCCCGAAACGGGCCCCTATGAGCTGCGCTTTAAAAGCAGATCGAGCCCAGGAAAAGCGACGGTGACGGGCCATGTGCGTGCTGGGGAAGCCTTCGCAAGAAGTGTGTGTGTGTGCGTCTGTGTGGCTGGCCTCATCGAACTGCCCACTAGCCCACCGTGGAATCCACCGGTACCACCCCCTTCGGACAATGCAACGGAAGAGGCCGTAACTCCCGGACAGTGCAGATTAGACTCTTCCTCCACCCGCGAGCTTCTCAGTATTGCAATCTTGTTGTTAGTAATTCAAGATTTTAGGAGTTGAGCTGTCAATTGTCTAGTCATTGTTTTTCTTCTGTGTATTCGCTAGGTATTTTTGCATTTTGCCGCCCGCGCACCGGCAGGATGAAGTGCTCAGACGATCTTTTGCCACGTTTCGGTGCTTGTGCATCTCAATATATTATTCATGTTTCTATTTAAATTATTGGTTTAATTAAACTCCCGTTGTTTTAAAACTTGTGTTACATCCCCTTTATTTGCAAGACCTCACCGCGGTTTAGGCCGGTCGTCTGGTCGGCAGATCTTTCTTTTCTGTTCCATAGTGAGCCACGAACCTGTGTGTGTGTGACGGCTTACGGCATTCGGCGGTGGCGCTGACTGATTCTTACCAAGAGCTTTCAAATTGCAAATAAACATCTGCAGGTTTTTGCAAGCCATGACCTTCTTGGCATTTCATAAAAATATTTCTCTAGGTTGATAACTCTCTTGCCCCCCCTCGAACCAGTCACAGATCATAACTTTTTTGAACGCGGATGAGGCGTCGCAGACGATTTTGTTGGAGCGACTTAGTAGCGTCTGAGCGCACACTTAGCTGTTGCTTTCGACACTGAGCCGCTTTCGCTACCTAAATCACTTCTGTAGAGGTGGTCGCCTTTATTTATTACTTTTTTTGACCGACAGGACGGTATACCCCACTCTGTTTTGTTTAGCCGCCTGACGGCGCTTCGGTCGGGAATGGGGAGGCGCTTTGGGAGTCGAGTGTCGCGTTTCAAGGGGTCCCGTGCCGTTACAAGTTGGAATTCTGGTTGTTTATTAGCTTTTCCCGGTATCGGGGAAATGGCCGCGGGCATGTCGCCCTCTTCGTTGCATTTCATGCGGAACCCCGGTTTTCTAACCCACGTGAAAACACTTAACTTGCCGACGAGAGCCTGCTGTCTCAGCGCCGCGTGCGTCTACCCATTGACCTTGAGACGCGGGGCCAGACGTAAAGGTTTGCCGGGGAACCCACGGCCGAGACATTAACACGTCACCGGTCGCCAGGTCGTTTGCTGGGAGACAAAGTGCTTCAGAGCTCTCGGAGTTGTGTCTCGGAACTCTTCCATAAAGCCCGTAGACCAGGCGCTCCCCATATATTCTGTATATGCCTGGCGTGCCTTTCTCTTTACTTTGTTTCAACGGCACCTCGTGGTGGCATTGACGTGCCCCAGCCGACATGTCTCGGTGGTTCTCGCCGTTCGCGAATGTGTATCTTCTGTGGCAGATAGAAAAGCCATAAGTCGTATTTTATCCTCGGCTTCTGAGAACCAAGGCTTGGCTTTTGGTTCACTCTCGGAGCAATGACCTCTCACCCGATTGGTCGAAAGTGCGTCGTGTGTAGGCGTGGTAGTTTGGTCCCTTCAGCCAATGGGACCAGGGTCGAACCCTGATTGGCCTAAACGGATTCGAGCACGCTGTTTTAGACCCTGGCCGGACAGGGAAATCTTTGAGTTTTGGAACGGGCTCGTGAGCGACCCCACCGACGTTCAGCTCCCGCGGTGCGCCGCGTTACCTGTCGTGAGCGACAGCGTCTTCGTCTTCGCGGCAACAAGGTAGCCGCCGTCCTTACCGTGCGCGGTAGGGCCATCTGACGTCGAGGCGTCTCAGTCTGTAAGCCGTGCGCGGCAGTTTACTACAGCGCGGAATCTGTTCGTACTTGTCTTTTATGTAACTGTTTGATTATTTTTTTTTCATCTAAATAAAGTTTTGTTCAACTCGTTAACCCTCCGAGTTGTCGGTCGCCTCTGCGTCACCACCAATGCATCAAGCCCTCCAGCAACTACCTTCATCCATGATCCCTTGGTCCTCGACGGCAACTTCAAGGTGGTCCATCGAGGTCGGGAAAAACAACCTTCCCTTAACATCTACACATGCCAAATGTGCTGGTCCTCACTACAGCACCGCTGCACCCTGTACTTTCGATAATTTTGAACGTGGTTGAAACATCGAGTCCAGTTGGAAATCGAAGCGTGTTCTGTGTTATGTAAGCCACCCTAACTTACGTCTTGAAGGTTTAGCTTCTCGCGCCGCCCGTTGGCCCATCCGGCTGCGGCGAATGCAGGGCGAAGAAGATCTATAGTCGGTGACAGGTCAAGAAGGAAGTGGAAGCTCCTCCCACCCTTTCCACTTCAGTAAAGCGAACGGAGGAGAGAGGCCGCCTCTCTCCACCGTTCACACTATTAAAGTGGAAAGAGGTGGGAGGAGCTTCCACTTTGTTCTTGACCTGTCACCGACTAAAGCTCGAGATTGGCGGCAAATAGTCCACGGTCCGAGCCCACCCACCGGCTCTTTCTTGTGAGGGTTTCTTTGCTACCCGACGTTCACTGTTTGCGCTGTATGGAAAAATACAAAGAAATAGCCAATAAAAAATGTTGTCGTAGCACTGTCACTTCCAAATCTCGTGCAGGTAGACGCGCTTTCACGCATTCTGTAACAAAAGTGCTAGGAACAAAACAATCAGATATGTAATTTGTTTCGACTAATTTTTCTCACGCACCTCACAATGCGTGCACACAACGGCAATAAGCAACGCCTTCGCGGTGACATGTATACAGTCATCGCTGTTACTGTAGTGTAGATTAGCATAGTACTGCTCATTTTTTTCCATTTCTTCCTTCGTCTTATATATATATATATCGTAAAAAGGAGGCAAATGCTTCAAAACGAATTTATTGGACGACGTTCCGAGCGGGGTCCGCTCTTCATCAGGTCCTAATGTTATATATATATATAGATATATATATATATATATATATATATATATATATATATATATATATATATATATATATATATATATATATATATATATATATATATATATATATATATATATATATATATATTTATATATATATTTATATATATATATATATATATATATATATACAACACGGGCACTTCACGTCATCGTACGTGGTCTCCGAGGAGGATATGAAGGAATATGTGCAGATGAATGAACCGTACTTAATCCAATGAATCAAAGAATGAAAGTTTCCAGGGATCCGCCGAAAGCCAAAAATTGGCGGAGCCAGGATTAAGCTACTCGGCGTCACCTATATATATATATATATATATATATATATATATATATATATATATATATATATATATATATATATATATATATATAGGTGAGGCAGAGTAGCTTTAGAACAATGGACCGGGAAAATGTAATAAGTCAGAGATCCGTACTTGCGGAGTTGCTATGCTAGGAGTTTATTGCGTGTATTTCGACAGTTTCGCCGAGAGGCTCGGCTTCGTCAGGAGATGGCATACATGTGAGGGCATCAGACTGTGCAAAGCAGTAAGGGGCCAATGGGGCGAGGAGGACGTGACGTCACGAAAAATAAAAGTAAAAAAACATATAAAAAACATTAAAAAAAAAGTTGTATTTGAGCGCGTTCCCACGTTAGGGCGGCGGGTTTCAAAGCTAAAGAGGCGTATATGAAATCTCCGACACTGCGGTGGGTACAATAGGTCATAAACGGACGGCACTGGCTCTGGAACGACATCTTCGGTACTAATTGTCCGTAAGGCTAAGCCGATGTGGGCGTCCGTCTCCGCGACGGTCACCCCTCGTCCCCTCGGGCCCCGCACGCCGCGGAAGAGAGGGGAGAGGGGAGCAAGGAGCGGATCGCGTGGCAGGGGGGGGGCGCAGGGGAGGGTGGGGCAAATACCCCCGGATAGTTGCAAAGCCGTCGTCGTACCGGACAGAGAATTAAAAATACAAATTTAAAAGATAAAACATTCAAGTAAAACTTAAAATAAATACAAATAAATACGCATGCCTCGGGTCAAGACCGAGTAACATTGTGTGCAACAGGACAGCATAGCGCGGAAGGCGCAGGTTTCCTTCGCCTTTCAATGAAAAGAAATGAAAATTGAATATTAGCGGATCTCGCATATGAGTGGGTCGACCAACGAAAAAGGACGCAATGTGCACAGAAGCGCGTGTGGAAGGCTCGCTGTTTCGCACAAACACACACACACACAAACAAAATAATAGTCCAATTCCACCAGCCAATTCAGTGCCACTTGGTCAGAATGAGAATGGTGATCCCTCTTAATTCTTAGACAACGTTTTAATCGCTGCAAGTGTCCCTGGATTTTCATTTATTCCTTCATTGATCGTGTTGAATCGATATGAGATACGATTCGCGCTGCTCCCGTTCGCGGTCTGACTTAAATCCGGTTTCAAGGATCGTTACCGAAAGTTTCCCGAACGAATGATGTGGGTGGCTAAGGTGTTTTGAAAGAGGTAGGCTTGGGAGCGATTTTGAATGAGATTTGTGATTATTAAAGCGTTCCCTGAATGCTCTCTTCGTTTGCCCTATATATTGCATTTTGCAGACAGTGCACTCAAGCAAATAAACCACATTTGAAGAGTCACACGTCAGGTTCCCTCGAATTTTTAAGCAGAATTGCGATTGTGTGCTGCTAGCGGTGCTAGTATGTTGCATTTGTTTGCAGACCAGACATCCCGGTTTCTTGCACGGCTTGCATTCGTCATTTGACAATGACGAATTCAGTCGAGAGTTTACAAGTGAGTCTCTTAGGTTACGTGATCGTCTGTAGACCACACCGGGGGCGGACGGAAACGCACGTTTAAGACGTTCGCTTTGTTCTAGAATATTATAGTGCCGTCTCAGTATACCGTTTACATTGGGAAAGTTTGTGCTGTAAGTTAGGCATAGATTCGTGCGTTGTAGGTCGGGTTTGGGGGGCCGGTTCGCAATTAAGTCCTCGCGGTTCAATTGTTTAGCTTTTTGAATTGCGTCGTCAATTACACGTAATGGATATTTTTGTTTTCCCAGCATTGTCTTTAGGTTCTGGGCGCTCGCATCAAAATCTTCCTCTTTCGTGCAAATCCGTTTGAAACGGTGGGCTTGGCTGTAGGGGACGCTGTTTTTACAATGGCGGGGGTGGTCGCTCTGGTAATGAAGATAATGTTGTCGATCTGTCGGTTTACGGTAGAGATTTGTGGAGAGTTCACCATTTTCAATTTTTACAGTTACATCTAAGAAGTTAATATCCGTTTGAGAGTAGGCGTAAGTGAAGTTAATGTTCGGATGTACAGAATTGTAACAGCCTATGAAATCCAGCAGTTCCTCCTCGCTGTGTGTCCAAATAAGAAAGATATCGTCTATGTATCTCTTGTAGAAAGTTGGCGTTAGGGGGAATTCAGAAAGAAATTTGGACTCTAGCTTTCCCATAAATAAGTTGGCATAACTGGGGGCCATTTTAGTGCCCATAGCGGTTCCGCTGACTTGCCTAAAATATTCATTATTAAATTCAAATGCATTAAGTTCTAAGACCAGCCTCGTTAAACAGGAAATGACGTGACAATCCGGGGTATCTGGTTTCTTATGAAGTTCGTACATGTCAATTAAAGCAGCCATTCTGTCATCGTGGGGAATGTTTGTGTATAGGGAAGAAACACCAAGAGTGACCAGATATGCTCCTTTAGGTACGCACATACCCGAGATTTCTCCTAGAAACTGAGTGGTGTCTTTGACATACGAATCGAGAGTTGTAGGAATATTGCTTATTAATTTGTTTATGAAGCCGGAGATAGGTTCGGTTATTGTGCCTATGCCTGATATAATTGGGCGCCCTGGGTTACCAGTTTTATGAATTTTAGGAAGCATGTAGAAGCGACCTGGTCTTGGATTTAGTGGTTTCATCACATTATGTTCGTTAAGGGTTATGTTTCCTGTGTCCAAAAGATCTTTCAGTTTTGACGTTACAATCCGTGAGTATTGAATCGTTGGATCCCCCTTAAGACGCTCATAAAAGTTTGGATCATTAAGTTGGCGGTATCCTTCTCGAGTGTAGTCGACAGTGTTGAGGATCACAATTGCTCCCCCTTTATCAGCTGGCTTTATCGTTATATCGGTCCTGGTTCCCAGAGTTTTCAGGCAATCCCTTTCCGATTTTGTTAAGTTGTACCGTTTTCCCTTCCGTTTATGGTATTCCCGCATTATGTCTCTTTGTACAGCGGCTATGTAAAGATCGAGGCAGCCATTGCGATGAGGTTTCGGCGTCCAATTGCTCTTTGGACGTTGTTGCGTGTTCTCAGAGTTTGAAGGCCTGCCTAAGAAGTATTCCCGCAATCTTAAATTTCTTGCAAAATTATCAAGGTCTCGGAGCAACTGGAATTTGTCAAAGAAGCCTGTTGCTGGGCAAAAGTTTAGCCCTTTTGAGAGCAATTTTTCCTCGTCAGATGATAAGGTAATTTCAGATAAGTTAACAATTGCGGTGTCACAAGGTTCGGTGATGTTTTGTTCATCAGCTGTTTGCTGTATGGGCGGTTGAATATTGGCACTATAATTATATGGAGTCAGCGCAGGTAGTGTGGGGTTGGAAACCTTGTCTCGTTCGAGCTTACGTAGTTTGTTGGTTATGATACTTCGGTACTTCATTTCCTCAAAAGCCTTTAAGGTTGTTATTTCCTCTGTCGACAGGGGGTCAATCGAGCGGAGGAGGGCGGTGGTAGTAGCAGTTAATTGTTTTATCTGTTTTTCGCTATGATTGATAGAAATTTGTACTAGTTTAAGAGAGGCCTCCAGGAGAACGTTTTGCCACGCCGCACGATCGTGTTGATCAAGGTTCGTCGTAGCGGGAGGGAGGGAGAGCGTTAATCCTTTTGGTGTGATTTCTGCCTTTAGGTACACCTGCAGCGTTGATTGATGAAGCTCGCGCCTGATTCGTTTATCGGATAACTTTCGTAGTTTTAGAAATAAGGCACTGTAATTCTGAGTGGGGGAACTGGACTCACCGATTCGTGGTCAATCTTCCTTTGGGCGGGGACTTGGCGCAGCTGCCCTGCGGAGGTTGTACTGTCTCGTAGCGCTTCTTTGTCGTAGGGGTGGCTGGGGCGTCATACTCTCGGCGAGCGTCGGGTACCCGTCGGCAGTCGGGGGGTGATGGGCATGTTCTACGGAGCTCTGCACCGGAACGCTAGGGCGCAGATGCGGGGCGTCTTGGTTTTCGGGGCGGGTGCCATATTGTCTTGGGGAAGTTGGGTTGCACCGCTGGGGCGTGTGGTCATCTCTCAAGAAGCTCTTCCGCTGTCGCAAGTTGACATCGAACGACTGTGGCGTCCTTGGCATGGTGGATGTTGGCTGTGTGCCACAGTGCACCGTGTTGGGCGAAGCATGGCTTCCCATGTCGGCCGCATCGGGGATTCTGATAGCTGGCGGGGTGTCGCCCCGCCATGCTTCGCCCAACACGGTGCACTGTGGCACACAGCCAACATCCTCCATGCCAAGGACGCCACAGTCGTTCGATGTCAACTTGCGACAGCGGAAGAGCTTCTTGAGAGATGACCACACGCCCCAGCGGTGCAACCCAACTTCCCCAAGACAATATGGCACCCGCCCCGAAAACCAAGACGCCCCGCATCTGCGCCCTAGCGTTCCGGTGCAGAGCTCCGTAGAACATCCCCATCACCCCCCGACTGCCGACGGGTACCCGACGCTCGCCGAGAGTGTGACGCCCCAGCCACCCCTACGACAAAGAAGCGCTACGAGACAGTACAACCTCCGCAGGGCAGCTGCGCCAAGTCCCCGCCCAAAGGAAGATTGACCACGAATCGGTGAGTCCAGTTCCCCCACTCAGAATTACAGTGCCTTATTTCTAAAACTACGAAAGTTATCCGATAAACGAATCAGGCACGAGCTTCATCAATCAACGCTGCAGGTGTACCTAAAGGCAGGAATCACACCAAAAGGATTAACGCTCTCCCTCCCTCCCGCTACGACGAACCTTGATCAACACGATCGTGCGGCGTGGCAAAACGTTCTCCTGGAGGCCTCTCTTAAACTAGTACAAATTTCTATCAATCATAGCGAAAAACAGATAAAACAATTAACTGCTACTACCACCGCCCTCCTCCGCTCAAATGACCCCCTGTCGACAGAGGAAATAACAACCTTAAAGGCTTTTGAGGAAATGAAGTATCGAAGTATCATAACCAACAAACTACGTAAGCTCGAACGAGACAAGGTTTCCAACCCCACATTACCTGCGCTGACTCCATATAATTATAGTGCCAATATTCAACCGCCCATACAGCAAACAGCTGATGAACAAAACATCACCGAACCTTGTGACACCGCAATTGTTAACTTATCTGAAATTACCTTATCATCTGACGAGGAAAAATTGCTCTCAAAAGGGCTAAACTTTTGCCCAGCAACAGGCTTCTTTGACGAATTCCAGTTGCTCCGAGACCTTGATAATTTTGCAAGAAATTTAAGATTGCGGGAATACTTCTTAGGCAGGCCTTCAAACTCTGAGAACACGCAACAACGTCCAAAGAGCAATTGGACGCCGAAACCTCATCGCAATGGCTGCCTCGATCTTTACATAGCCGCTGTACAAAGAGACATAATGCGGGAATACCATAAACGGAAGGGAAAACGGTACAACTTAACAAAATCGGAAAGGGATTGCCTGAAAACTCTGGGAACCAGAACCGATATAACGATAAAGCCAGCTGATAAAGGGGGAGCAATTGTGATCCACAACACTGTCGAGTACACTCGAGAAGGATACCGCCAACTTAATGATCCAAAATTTTATGAGCGTCTTAAGGGGATCCAAAGATTCAATACTCACGGATTGTAACGTCAAAACTGAAAGATCTTTTGGACACAGGAAACATAACCCTTAACGAACATAATGTGATGAAACCACTAAATCCAAGACCAGGTCGCTTCTACATGCTTCCTAAAATTCATAAAACTGGTAAACCAGGGCGCCCAATTATATCAGGCATAGGCACAACAACCGAACCTATCTCCGGCTTCATAGACAAAATAATAAGCAATATTCCTACAACTCTCGATTCGTATGTCAAAGACACCACTCAGTTTCTAGGAGAAATCTCGGGTATGTGCGTACCTAAAGGAGCATATCTGGTCACTCTTGATGTTTCTTCCCTATACACAAACATTCCCCACGATGACGGAATAGCTGCTTTAATTGACATGTACGAACTTCATAAGAAACCAGATACCCCGGATTGTCACGTCATTTCCTGTTTAACGAGGCTGGTCTCAGAACTTAATGCATTTGAATTTAATAATGAATATTTTAGGCAAGTCAGCGGAACCGCTATGGGCACTAAAATGGCCCCCAGTTATGCCAACTTATTTATGGGAAAGCTAGAGTCCAAATTTCTTTCTGAATTCCCCCTAACGCCAACTTTCTACAAGAGATACATAGACGATATCTTTCTTATTTGGACACACAGCGAGGAGGAACTGCTGGATTTCATAGGCTGTTACAATTCTGTACATCCGAACATTAACTTCACTTACGCCTACTCTCAAACGGATATTAACTTCTTAGATGTAACTGTAAAAATTGAAAATGGTGAACTCTCCACAAATCTCTACCGTAAACCGACAGATCGACAACATTATCTTCATTACCAGAGCGACCACCCCCGCCATTGTAAAAACAGCGTCCCCTACAGCCAAGCCCACCGTTTCAAACGGATTTGCACGAAAGAGGAAGATTTTGATGCGAGCGCCCAGAACCTAAAGACAATGCTGGGAAAACAAAAATATCCATTACGTGTAATTGACGACGCAATTCAAAAAGCTAAACAATTGAACCGCGAGGACTTAATTGCGAACCGGCCCCCCAAACCCGACCTACAACGCACGAATCTATGCCTAACTTACAGCACAAACTTTCCTAATGTAAACGGTATACTGAGACGGCACTATAATATTCTAGAACAAAGCGAACGTCTTAAACGTGCGTTTCCTTCCGTCCGCCCCCGGTGTGGTCTACAGACGATCACGTAACCTAAGAGACTCACTTGTAAACTCTCGACTGAATTCGTCATTGTCAAATGACGAATGCAAGCCGTGCAAGAAACCGGGATGTCTGGTCTGCAAACAAATGCAACATACTAGCACCGCTAGCAGCACACAATCGCAATTCTGCTTAAAAATTCGAGGGAACCTGACGTGTGACTCTTCAAATGTGGTTTATTTGCTTGAGTGCACTGTCTGCAAAATGCAATATATAGGGCAAACGAAGAGAGCATTCAGGGAACGCTTTAATAATCACAGATCTCATTCAAAATCGCTCCCAAGCCTACCTCTTTCAAAACACCTTAGCCATCCACATCATTCGTTCGGGAAACTTTCGGTAACGATCCTTGAAACCGGATTTAAGTCAGACCGCGAACGGGAGCAGCGCGAATCGTATCTCATATACCGATTCAACACGATCAATGAAGGAATAAATGAAAATCCAGGGACACTTGCAGCGATTAAAACGTTGTCTAAGAATTAAGAGGGATCACCATTCTCATTCTGACCAAGTGGCACTGTATTGGCTGGTGGAATTGGACTATTATTTTGTTTGTGTGTGTGTGTGTGTGTTTGTGCGAAACAGCGAGCCTTCCACACGCGCTTCTGTGCACATTGCGTCCTTTTTCGTCGGTCTACCCACTCATATGCGAGATCCGCTAATATTCAATTTTCATTTCTTTTCATTGAAAGGCGAAGGAAACCTGCGCCTTCCGCGCTATGCTGTCCTGTTGCACACAATGTTACTCGGTCTTGACCCGAGGCATGCGTATTTATTTGTATTTATTTTAAGTTTTACTTGAATGCTTTATCTTTTAAATTTGTATTTTTAATTCTCTGTCCGGTACGACGACGGCTTTGCAACTATCCGGGGGTATTCGCCCCACCCTCCCCTGCGCCCCCCCTGCCACGCGATCCGCTCCTTGCTCCCCTCTCCCCTCTCTTTCGCGGCGTGCGGCGCCCGAGGGGACGAGGGGTGACCGTCGCGGAGACGGACGCCCACATCGGCTTAGCCTTACGGACAATTAGTACCGAAGATGTCGTTCCAGAGCCAGTGCCGTCCGTTTATGACCTATTGTACCCACCGCAGTGTCGGAGATTTCATATACGCCTCTTTAGCTTTGAAACCCGCCGCCCTAACGTGGGAACGCGCTCAAATACAACTTTTTTTTTAATGTTTTTTATATGTTTTTTACTTTTATTTTTCGTGACGTCACGTCCTCCTCGCCCCATTGGCCCCTTATTGCTTTGCACAGTCTGATGCCCTCACATGTATGCCATCTCCTGACGAAGCCGAGCCTCTCGGCGAAACTGTCGAAATACATGCAATAAACTCCTAGCATAGCAACTCCGCAAGTACGGATCTCTGACTTATATATATATATATATATATATATATATATATATATATATATATAAATAGGGTGTGTACTTTCCGGTGTTTATTTGTGAGAAAAATCGGCGGATGTTTTTCGGTGTTTATTTATTTTCAAAACACCGGTGTATTTCGGTGAAACGTCTCGCGACGAGGCTAAAATCGGTGAATATCGGTGAAAAAAAAAGCGATTGATCACAGACAGAGAGTTCCAACTTAATTCACATAGTTCATACACTTCTTCTCTAGGAAGCAACTATTTCTCACACTTGGTTATTATAGTAGATGCAAGCATACTTTCATGCTTGCATCTACACGCAAGGAACGTGCTGCCGTCATGGCAGCACGTTCCTTGCGGTTCGCAACCCGCAATTATGAAAACGCACGCTCCTGTGCGACACGGACGTTGGCAGTGTCTTCCAGGAACCACAGCAACCTCTGAATATATGGCTTGCACCGACATCACTTGGCCAGACACAATAAGGAAAAGGCACGTGAGAGCCTACCCTCCACTGTGTTAATTTTTTTCACAAAAGGGGGCCATGGGAGACACAATAAGGGAAAGGCGTATGAGAGCTTAGCTTCCACTGCGTTCACCAGACGCTTTTGACCCCCAGAAAGGAGGGCGGACTGACGCCACCTGCAAGCCATGTATAAACACTGGAAAAATGCAGGATCCACGAGATAACACGTTTGACGAACCTCTACGGGGAAAGAGTTGCGCTAGGTCGGAAACTAGCGACGGCCGGTGTTTTTCGGTTTTAACCGGGGCAAAAATATCCAACCACCGGTGTTTTTCGGTTTTAGCCGATTTTATATTTTCGTCACCGACGGATGTTTATCGGTGTTTTTCGGTTAAAACCGGAAAATACACACCCTAAAAATAACCAACCACCGGTGTTTTTCGGTTTTAACCGATTTTGTATTTTTGTCACCGACGGATGTTTATCGGTGTTTTTCGGTTAAAACCGGAAAGTACACACCCTATATATAAATCATACATACCAATATTAACTAAAAAATTAAAAAGCTTGAACAAAACTAGGGCGAAGAAGATACGAAGACAACAAAAGGGCGGGCGCCAAGTCTCAACTCAGCGGAGAGTCCGGCTATATATAGCCCAACTCAATACTTAATTGCCTGTCTTGCCTTTGTGTGCTCTCTGTCCTCATTTTATTCAGTGTTTTTTTACATTTTAACAAATCTAGACCAACTAACACGAGCCCGTCTTTTAATGCAACATATTTCTTCTACACAGGGCTTATTCTTTTTTGGAGTGGAGAGTTAGCGCCCGCCCTATTGTCTTTGTTTCTTTGTCCTCGTCTTATTCCACCTTCTTAAACCTTTCTCAATAATACGAGCAACTTAGAACAAACATAAACTTTAATACAGGCTTAATGATTACTGTGTCTTTAGAATTCAAAAAGTTTTTCGCTGGAAGTTCACCGCTCATGGGAATAGCAGTAAAAATGTGTGCTCTGTTGCTTTCTTTGTATCGGTAAGGTGTTTCTAACGAATCTATAGAGGTGACTTGCGGAGCTTTCTTCGTAAATAAAGTTAAATGTTTCCATTTTGAATTAACGGTTGTGGAAAACATTTCATCATGGTTAAAATTTGTGAGTATTATTCAATTCTTAAATTCTTGGAGATTAAAAGATAAAATCTGAGAAATTTGCAGAACTTTTTAACCTTTATCAGAATGTAGTGTGTAGATACTAAACATTTACTCCACAACTTCTGATATTTAAGGTAAAAAGGAAGAGTAGTCACGTGATTTAAAATGAAGTGATGAATCGTAACCCGTATTTTTATGTAATATGTCATGCAATTCTTTTCAACACAATCTTTTGCTTAAAAAATGTAACAGATTAAATATCATTTATATTTTACATGCATGGTGTGGGAATATTTTAATCCGAAAGCATTAACTGTCCCAAGGAGTGAACCGGCGTCATCAGCTTTTCAAGCCACGCGCCAAACGGCGCTTGCGAGAGGAGGGCTTGCTCTAATAAGTGGTCATTCAATTCCTAATGCGACTTTCACGGTGCAACTTATTTTAGGGTAAACGTTTTTTTCTATTACAGTTATTGATATTATTTGAGGTCTCATATTTTTTTTAATGTAAACATATAATTTTTGTTAAATTTTCTTTCCATAGTTTCATATTTTCTTCAGGGGAACTTTTTGGAAATACAAAGCATGTAACCTTCTGTTCGGAATTGAGTGTTTTTTTTTTACAAGTTACGCAGTGTTTTCCGTATAACGTTCGTGTCATGGAATGGTTCTTTGTGCCGCAAAAATGAGATCGGGCGATGATAATGCTTGGTGGTGGTGTGATGCAGTCAACAAATCTTGGTAGAAGTCACGCATGTAGCCAGGATTTTGTTTCGGTGGGGGCCTACCCATGACAAAATGCGGTATGAGGGGGAGGGGGGAGAGGAGGTCCCAGCAAAGCGGAAGATTTCGGGGGGGGGGGGGGCGGGCCCCATGCCCCCCCCCCCCCCCTCCCTCCCCGGCTATGTGCCTGGTAGAAGTATGTGAATGTACAGGCCCAGGAAGCTTTCACGAATTCAACATCAAATTAAGGGCTGCCGGGCAAATATCTCCGCTTTTTGTAAAGCTACAATGGCGTAATAGTTGGTGGCAAATTAACTAAACGCCACAGAGGGTACAGCTATCACAAGGATGGACCTTCTGCGCAGTTATTCGCATAGTGCGCGAGGACATGGCGGTGGCAGAATGGCGACCCTGTCTCATCACCCGTCTCATCTCAGGAGACGTTCTCCGTCGCCCGAAGCCTATTATTGGGCAGGAGATCGAACTCTAGGGGGCGCTCTGACCCGTTTGTTTCCCCACACCTCGATGTTTACTCAACACAAGGCCTGCGCACATGCCCACAGCCCTTGAGGGCATGTCCATGTCATCTTCTACGATAGAGCGCGGGGCACAGTTTCAAGTAAAGAATACTAAAAATCGACAAAGCTAGGTTAAGTGCCGGATCCATCCTCAGAGAATGCGAGCTTGACCCACTTCGGCTTTTGTGCTGAGCTGAGACCGTGCATGCTGCATTGTTCATGCAGGCCGTAATAGAAACAGAAGAGCCCCTCCTCCCCTTCACCAGAGAACACGAACTCCAGCCGAACGCTGACGCCGTGTTCGGTTATGTCGGCCGAGCGCTGAGTCATTGGATTTGTTGTCCCCATCCGTGTAGCCCTAAAGTTAACCGTCTGGGGCGTCACGGTCCCTCCTCCTCCCCAATACTATCCCTTCAAACCACGTCAGCCTTGATGAACAATGCAGCTTGCATGCTCACGTGTCCAGCAGCTGGTAAGCACGACGGCTTATGTGCGCAGAATTCTTGTCCTCTGACGACCGTTTGGGGAGGGTCACGCTAATCCGGCTCGACGCGTCCCGTGAATGGCACTCCGTTTATTGTCAACGTTTCACGTTACAATAAGTATCAGTCAGTACGTTCCTGAAGCTATGAAGCCGACCATGTCGCGTCCGCGCAAATGCTTCCTCGTGCCTGCCTTTATTACTGCGGGGGTTCATTTGTCTGCTTTGCCAACGGCTGTAACGCGTACTTTGTCACGTCGACAGTCATCTGGACACAATCCTCTTTAGGATCCACCGACTATTTTGAAAAATCAGAAGCCGAACCCGATTTACAAGAGCAGAAGACTTGGCGCCCGGCTACTTCCGCAAGCGACGTAGCAAACGAGAATCGAGATGGTCCGTTCATGACGTAGTGGCGTGTCACGCGTGACTAGCCAATGGCGTGCCGCTGCCGCGACCGCTTTAGGTTTCTTCGTTTTGTTTCGCGTTTATGATTTATTTTGGGTCAAACGGTTGCGATATTTGGACTCAGCAGGCACAAACACGTCAGATTCGACCATTAACTTATTTTCTTTCGAAAAACTCTCCAACTTCTTCTTAAGAAATAGTGAAATTGTCAACGCTTTCAAGCTCACACTAGTGGTTGGCTCAAAAATATTCCCGAAGCTCCTAACTAGAAGAGAATGCAATCTTTTGAGTCTGGGTTTAGAACATGTGTGCTCGATTATATTTTGGATATTCCAAAAAAATACAACTAAAAGACCCCTTCTTACAAGGTTACACCAAGAGCTCCTGCGCTATATTTGATGCTCACGAGTATGCGCAATACAAATTTGTGTTTATCTAAGAATAATTTTGAAACTTCAGGTTTGAAGTTTCAAACCTGAAGTTTGAAGTTTATCTAAGGGTAATTTTGAAAGTTCAGGCTTGAACTTTCAAACCTGAAGAACTGAAGAACTGAAGGTGGAGATCCCGACAGAAACGGGATCTCCACCTTCAGTGAAATTAACTTTGGTAAAATGGCGGCGCGAAAACTGTGGACGGTTATACACCGATAACAAATGAGATTTTAACGAAACTAGTTGTGCAATTAGCGCCCTGCATTCGGCTATTTCCGAAAATCGCACGGGGCAAGTGTTACATTTTTTTTTTAATTCCCTGGCATTTTCGAATGTATCGTCGTGTACATATTCAGCATTAACTTTGACCGTAGTGGCGGTTGAAGAGTTAACACTATAGATAACAAGCGAATATCACTGTATTCTTTGAAAGTATCCCGGCGTAGTTTTTTTTCCCCAAAAAATCTAGGAAGCCAATCGAATCTGCACCATATTTGGGGTTTGCGATTCCGTGGCGTCCGCTTTTGAGAATTGAAGATTTTTTTAAGCTATACATTTTATTAAATGATATAGATACTGTGCATTTCTCGTACATTAAGGGCACTAGCCATCCAAATGGCCAGGCTATGCGGGCCGCAAGTTCGTCTGCTTCATAGGCCGGGGTTTCAGTGACGCGAGAACGCCGAGCTTTGGCTCCGATCGGAAGGATAGTAGGTACACTTCAACGTAGCTAACGTTGATGTCTACCCCCTATTCTTCCAACCGGAGTCAATCAAAAATCGGTATTTTGAAGTGACCGCAAACCACGCGCAAAAAGCAGACGGAACTTGCGCTCGCTATAGTCAATAAAACTTAACAAACGCGAGGCGTGGCCTATTGTGTCCAAGTTTGTTTCTTCGCGAGTCGAGTTTACTCCTTCTTATCTGCTAAGACCGGAATTTTATTGACTGCAATAGGCCAGCTGAGAAACTTTTTCCTGGCATGAATGTTGAGGTTAGGTAAATTACGCGGATTACTTCCAGACAAACTTCGGTGTGATTGAAGAAATTTCTATGTTCAATAATTTGCTTTCAGATGTTGAGCGAGAGAGAAAAGAAAAGCAATCACATCTTCCAAGTCAACGCTTTTTTTAACAAAGAAAAATCTAAACGGAATAAAAGGCGCAAAAACGTTGATGGACGAGTACGCTTTTTTAATACATTTTAAACATGGACAAGAAACTAGCCCACTATACACCCTGTTGCAGAGAAGTAAACTTGCGGTTTTATTTGCGACATTGAAGGACTAATTTCCTTTTCCACTCTCAAACACATTTTGTTTTGAATATTATTTGAAGAAGTTATTTTTATTAAAAATGTCTAATATTGTAGACAATAGTTATTAAAGAGATTGCTCGCAAAACTCCCTGCTTTGAAAAATACATAAATGAAAATATGTTTAAATGTTCCGATTGAAAACATTAGTAAGGTCATTATATTCGTCTCCATCCAAATTAGTTTTTTTCCCCGCTAGCTTTTATTAGTGACGCTACCTTTAACACGAAAGTTAGAGCTTGCAGGTCTGCGTTCGCTTTGAAAGTAACAAATTAAAAAATGCTTGCTGTTGTCCCCACAGTTTAAACCACTGAGTCGTGGTGCTCCGCTCAATCGCGGAATATTTCTTCGCTACGTTTAGCGGAATATGCTTCGTTTGTTTTTTTCCGGAAAATTAAACGAAACCCAGTTTTAAGCCGATGAATTTATTATAAATCATATAATTACAATAGATAGTAAATAACTGTTCGAGCCATGTTCAACGTTTTAAACACCTTACTATATAACAAAAAAAACAATCAAGCAGGTGTATTGTCTTTCGCGTTTTCTTTAAACACTGAATCCCGTGACGAAGCGCCCTCCGATATGACGCATAATATAGGGTGTGTGGAGCTAATCAAAAACAAATAATTTCCGGAAGTTCTGGGAGGAACAGGCTTTTTGTATCAGATACCTTTGTTCTCGAGAAAGTGGGGGGGGGGGGGGGGTTGTATATTGGATAGGTATGAAGATATATCAATAACCGTGCGCGTGAGCACCCAGTTTCTACGCAAGCTTGCCTTTGTCACCCTCTCACCCTTCACTCTCGTAGATGCTCGTGTTTACTTGTGTCGCATGATGTTAAGAGTTTTGCTAGATATAACGATAAAACAAGCAGAAAACTGTATGAGGCAATTGAAATTCGGGTGAAGGGTAAAAATTGTGTGAATGAGGCATCAATCGCCGTTTCAAACCAAGGGTGTGATTTTATCAGATGTCCTGCGCTCCAATGTCATGATGACTAGACTGGCCGATGAGATTTATATATAGTAAGAGTTATTTTCAAGTGAACTACAGATACGAGTGCGCCTTGTGCTTGTCTTACATGGCAGCCTCACTTGTCTCACTTGTCCCATTGAGCGAAAAAGCGGCGTATATGGCCATAAAATATGATTGAGCGGCACACGCCGCTCAATCGTATGCTCAAGTACGATGCTGCCCTTGGCTTCGTCCTTGAAGTCGTCCTAGAGGCCGTTCTTGACCTCTAGGAGGACTTTTTGGTCCCATCACGAGAAAAAGCGGGGTGGTTGTTTCCTAACGAAGGCTATAAATATACGTCATGAAGCGCGCGCTGCCGATGCTCACGCTCACGCTCAAGTGTGGGAGCGTGACGTCACCACCATGGACTAAAGGTGCGCTTCGGACTTTATCAATGCTCGTTGTGTGCTTCGTGCGATGGACTGTGAGGCGACCGCGTCTACACCTACGGCCTCGACATCGGACGCAGCGTCTCCATCTACGGTGGCTTCCGCAGGCACACGTGGCCGCCTACACACTACACTTTTTTACACCCCTTAGGGGTGTAAAGCACTTGTCCCAGGACGAGCACCCTTTGAGGGTGCAAACGAGCACCCCTGTGCCAAAGCACCCTATAGGGGTTTGAAGTAGCCCAATCCAAGGGTGCTGATGCTGATTTTAATGGGTGCTCGAGGATGATTCATTCTTATCAAAATAAACTTGTGTAAGACAAAACTTTTCTTATTTACACAGATGATCTCGTTACAGATGAGCACTTAGCCAAGCCGGCACTTTGTACAGGCAGGCTGGTACTAAAAGTGGACTATTATCTAAAATTAGTTGATTAACTTTTTTCAATTACTGGTTCGACAGCTGTTACGAAATTGAAGACAATAACCTCCTTAAACCAGTCAACTTTTTATAAATCGTGAAATGAGCACATAGACCAAAAAAAGTGAAAATATCATTTCACCAAAGGCAGCGGTATTGTAGCGGTCCAGAAAGTATTGTATCCCACAACCCGTTTTGTGTGCAACAATCTTTCTCAATCGTTTTTTTCTGAGGTTTGTGCTCATTTCACGAAAAATAAGCTGGTCTAAGAAGGTGACTGCCTCCATTTTCACAATATGTGCTGGCGCCATGAAACCAGCAAATTAAAAGGTAATTCATGAATTTTATGGCATAAGTCCACTTTTAGCTGTCATCTTGACTGTATAAAGTGTCTGCCAGGACAACTATAACTCAACTGTAAAAAGATAATTTCAGCAACAAAAGTTTTATTTTACAAGATTCTGTTCCGATGAGAATGAATCACCCTGTATCTCAGCACCTTTCAAACAGGGTTCAGTATACCAGGCATGGCAACCAGAAAACCACGAAGTATGCAGACCAAATAAGTGAAGAAATAAGGAGATGCAAAAGTGCAGTGCCGGCACAGGACCTTGTTACAGAAACTGGATTCCTGATTTGATATCTGTTCAATGCATCGGCACACATGCTACTGAAGCAGCTGTGCATAGATGCACTGTCCGATAATGAAGGTAAGATATGCATGGCAGAAAAGATAATATTTCAATGTGAAGCTTATGTGCAAACGGAAGTTACAGGAAAATCTTGAGTAATTTAAGTTTTACTTCCGACAAAATTTGGAAGGAAAATAAGCAAATATCACGGAATTTGTTCCATGCCTAAAGCTTCTGAATTTATTAATTGCTCGATGGTATGAATACTCGTATACTAGAATAGATCAGTGGGAGACATTCTCAAACATCATTTTAAAGAAGGAGTCTGCCACCAATCTCAATGTGTCATCAAAAGTGTCCAATTGTCAAACTGCCAACACTGAAGTGTGATATGCATCACATGCATAATCAGCACTTGCTCATGCAAACTATGCAATGTGAGAAAGTGTATGGTAGAAACATAAACAACAAGGAGCTTAGCTTGTTCAATCCCGATACTTGGTCCTTGCATCCTGCTCTGGCTCGTCGGTCATTTCCCTTGCATATGAGGTGGTTACCAGTTGTCATATTTGGTTTGCCGTAGTACCTTTACACTTTCGCCCAAGGCATGGCGAGTGGCATCAGCTGCATACAAACAGCATGTGATTAAGCTGCAAGTAAATAAAAGTTGTTATAAAATGAGAAACAAAAAACTGAAAGGAAAACTAAATTAATAACTATTTATTGACCTATTATGTGACCACAAAAAATAATGTGCTATGCCCTCCACACACATATCAAAATACAATACTTGTGGTATTCTATCAAATATCACATCTTATATAGGCCTAGATGCTAGTAAAAATCGAGAAAAATTGGGGGTTTGAGTCAATAAAAGCCAAACTAAATGAATAACCATTTATTGAACTATTATGTGAGCACAACAAAATAACCAGCTATGTCCTCCATACAAATAACCAAATATATTTTCTTTAAATATCACAGCGTAGGCTTAAGATGCTAGCAAAATTAAGAAAACAAAAATCAATACAGATTACCTCAGTACATCACAATGGTTCTTGATAAAACTGACTAGAACAGAAGAACAATCTGGATGCCTTCCGTTCTGAGTGTATGCTTTTTGTTCCATTGCACGTGTGACTTTCATTTAGGACCCTAAAGTTGCATAAAAATGAAGCTACACTTCTTTTAGTTTAGGGCTTAAAACATTAAAGCAAGCTACCATATTTTCCACACTATAGTCCACAATCCGGTGTATAATGCGCAAAGGTAAATTTTGGCCAAAAAGAAAAAGTATTTTCTTAGATAGTCCGCACTCGGTATATAGTCCTTGGGGAAAACTTCAGGCTGGAGAACTCCACAAAAGGGATATCTGCGGATGAATGTCAGGGGGCTTTCTGTGATCCACTCGTCAGCCAATCGCAGAGCTCTTCAAGATTAAGCTTGACCTAAGTTTGTTGCTTGCGGGCTTCCAAGCAAACAATATGTCAGATGCGAGGTATCGAAAGCCTGGGAAACAGACTGACGGTAAGAGGTTTTCTTGATTACTTTATCCCACCGTAAAATATCCAAAACATGGCAATCTGGCCTAACCAGTTTTGTAATAATGAACTATCTTAAAACAAAAATTGTAGAGTTCACACCTGTAGATAGACTGTACGGTGTAAAATATCAACTTTTAGACATGTATAGTTTGTGCACTGTAGTCTGAAAAGTATGGTACATTTATTTTAGTTTAGAGTTACAAAGTTAAATGGGTGCTGTACTGAAATTTGACTTCATAAAACAAGGCACCAGAAGCACACAGTGGGATGCTACAGACCCCAAAACATCACTCATGCAGCAGTATCTCAACTGGATGGGCATATTTTCGAAAAAGGGAAGAGGAGAATACAGATGTTGCAAGCTTTGTTTTCAATCATGCTCATATTTTCCAAAAAGTACTGCCATCCGTTCAAGATACCGTCATATGAGTTATGTTCTAAGGTTTGCAGCATCCCACCTAATGCTCCTGCCTGGTTTCGTGCCATCCAAATCTCAGTTCAGCATCCCTTTGGTACTTGAACGGTTGTTTGTCGGCCTCATTGATTTTACGCTCTTGCGACCTTGTTCAGGAATTTGATCACAACTGGCCTCGGAGTAGTGCTGCTGAGGCCGACAAACAACCGTTCTAGTACAGCAACTGTGTTTGCTACCTTTTTCGAGTACTTATATTAAAAAGCCAGTAAGTCACCATGATGGCAGCGATGTCGTCCTCTGCATTCTTCACGGACGAAAATCGCTGCCTATCGACAGCGAGGTACAGAAAGTCAGCCCCCTCGGCGTCGTTGCCAGAGTACACGATGCAAGGCATTGCCGGGATGTCTTGCTCCTGTGTTAGCAAACAAAATCAATGCAATGTAAGGCAGGAACCATGCGTGATAGTCTTTTCTAAATCATCACAGTTAGTATATCACTATCTACCAGCGAGTTGGTCCAGTGTTATTTGCTATAGTCCCTTGATCTATGTTGAATATGTAATACCCCCAACCCTGCAGGCCTGATTACACTTGTACAGAATGCAACTTAGACAAGTGGCCGTAAATCATGCTTTTCGAGCACTGAAAAATATGCAAGATCATCAGTGCAACAGGGACACCTGCATTATCTCTGCGATTAGTAAAATTTCGGCAACGCTAGCCAGAAGTGTGGTTCCACATAGAGACGTAAACGTTGCTTTGGCTTGCTCAATGCAAAAAGCCAGAATCAGTCAACAGGAGCCCACATTCTCCTTGTGTGATCTCCTGATCTGCAATTACTTCACCTCCCATGCACATTTGGGCCAAAATATTTTGCTTTAGATGGTTAGAAATCTTGTGAAAACTACTTTTGGCCATGATATTTCCAACCATCAGAGTGTCAGGAAAGACAGCCGCTGGATCTTTTGTACCTTTCTAGAAGAGTGTGCCCTGCAGTGATTAGAAAGCTTGTTTGTCGAAGTTGTAGTCACACACGTGAAGCAGTGCCATCAGCATCGTATTGGCTCCCCTGAGACCATGCAACTCCTAAACATCACCTCCAATTGCATAACTTTGCTAAACTCTGATCTAGATGAAGGCTAAACTAGGTACAAGCATGGAACATGGCTCTATCTGTTGTGCAAGAAAGGTGCTAGTTTGTAATGTAGCGCATGCTTGGCTGCCATTAAAAAAAAAGAAAATGGAAAGCTTTAATAAGATGGATACATTCACATTTGCATATGTGCCCCAATGTTGCCTAAACATTTGCTTAGAAAGATTGTGCGCAAGGGAGTTCATAAAAGCGCTAGGTTACATTTTCAACCTATGCTAGAAAAGATAGTTGAGAGCCTACCTCCTCTCCAACAAACAGATGTGACAGTGGCATGGTTTCCTTGACATTGTAAACCACGATCATCGTAGCCGCTACTGCCAAGATGTCTGAAAAATAGTAGCACCGTTCCAGTATAAGGTTAGTAGAAATTCTCTACAGTTTTCATGCCCTTGGCGCCGTGGAGGGCTCGCCTTCCACGGCGCTTGCCTACATGATTTGCAAGGTCCATCAAAGTTGGAGCTTCGGGTACTAAAAGGAGTGTGGAGCTGGATGTAGTGCTGTACAAGCATACTTCTTGTAAGCATCTAAAGCGCACTGGCGAAGACTCTTGGCTCCAGCCGGTATCAGGGGCAGCAGAAGACGACCAAGACCACGCTAATGTTCCGAGCATGCCTACTTACAGCGCCCGGCGAGTCGAAGGCACACATTGACGAGCATTGGTTGCATTAGTCCCATAACCACCTGTTGCACAAAATTAAGGAGCTTGGTTCTAAGCAAAGTTTCCTGCAATCACACAAGTGTAATTGCAGCCACTGCACAGCTGTGACAACTGCTCAAGTGTGCCTTTACTGCTGAGAGCTACTGTGGTGCGCCCACTGTTCCACCGCTTCATGGCGGGTGTGTTGATGATTTGATGTTTTCGTTTCTTAATGATTCCATACTTTATCATTATAACTTCAGATGTTCCTTGTTTATCTGCAATATTAAATAAAAAGTACCTTAATAAATAACTGGTGCAGCTCCCTGATTATAATATTCATTTTTCTTTAAAAAAGACATAGCGGGTCTGACCCATCGTAGTTGCTTCATGAGGCATCGCCAATGCGTCGCAAGTCACGTGCATTCGCCAGTATGTGACGCCACTGCAGCACAAGCTGGTTCTGCCTTGTTCAATGAACACATAATGCACTAGTAACATAATTCTCTCATTATTGCCTAGGTTGCCCAAACCACCAATACAGGGATTCTAAGGATTCCTTTTATCTGAAGAAGCTGAAATGGAAGGTCTAAAATGCAACAAAAAAAAAATGCTCCTTCACCGCCTTTTGCCAAGTACAAACTCACATGTCTAGCTAATTGCTTCAGGGAGCCCAACGACGTCACAACGCACAAAATGAAAGCAACTGCATGGCAACTCCATCGGTAGTGGATTATTCCGTCCGTCTTGTTTTTCTGTATTATTGTTTTGTCGTGTGTGCACTCAATTTTGTTATCCTCAGCATGCATTCCTCCAGGGCAGTTTCTCAGCCGCTAATACATATTATAGCTTTTTGGAACCAATTAATTTGAAGGATATGAACCTCAGCTTTTTCAGTGGCACAGAGGCATTGCCAGAGCCTGTCCAACTCAAAAGATAATGAAAGTCCATCCCCCTCTTTGCTTCCCCCCCCCCCCTCCCCAAAGTCTTCCATTTTGCTGGGGCCTCTTCTCCCCCATCCCCCTCATACAGCATTTTGTCATGGGCGCCGCCGAATCAAGATTTTGTCTATGTGCCTGGCTTGCACCCATTTTTTTGTTTGTTCATTACTGTAGGATTTAACTGTAAGCACAGTGTTAATGCAGAGTAAAAATAGCAGCATACTCTTGTTGGCTAGTGCTGATGATTGGACCCGTTGGTAGACAATTATTAAAAATAAATTCTGAAGAATATGGGATCAGAGCATACGGACATGACACGGTACTGTGTTCATCTTCTCCTCCTTGTCTGTGCGGCTCCCATTCTTTGTTTCTAATATTAATTGATTTTTAATGATTTTCTGTTTGGTATCATCTGGATGGAGGTTCAATGTAACGACCCACCTGCCATTGCATTCACTTTGGGGGCAGCTAACTCTTCCTTATGGTGCCATCGTAGAGGAAGTGCAGGGTGGGTGTCACTCTCACTCTTGTGGCGCAGTTCCCCAGGTTCCCACCGGTTGCAAGCTGCCCGCCAAATTGAGTCAGGCCTGCCAGCCCTGCGGGAAATGTCAATTCCACTCTTTTAGACGTAGACACCCACGTTTTGAGTGTACCTGAAAAAAGCTTTAACAGAGAGGAAAAAAATAATTGTCCGTTTTTGAATGCATCGTTTTCTTGTGCTGGGAACATGCATAAAAGTCACAAGCTATTGTACATTCAGTGGCGCGGCTTAATTTATGATGAGCATTTTTTATATAACTTCAAGCATTTAGAGAAAACATACAGTATAATGGGTCGGACATAAATTGTTCCTGTGAACTATCCTATACATTTACACATTACCTAATTATCATGAAAGCAACAGAGCAGGGAAGGCTGTACTGCATGAATTACACATAATTTATAACCAAATAAAAGTTGGTATTTATTTCATTTATTACTATTGGCTATTATTTTTTTCACAGACAGAATAACTGGGCGAGTTGGTACGTTGCTCGTCTTTCAACACCATCGAATATTCAGGATCTTTTCGCATTTTTTCATACTTTTGCTTTTTCTAGCTGCTCTGCTTTTTGTAGCGGCTTTCGCTGCTCCGTAAAAACGCGACATCCAAACTCACTTTGTTTACATCGCACAATCGTAAACTTTGAAAGCGTGCCGCTTCGGTATACGCGAAGAGACCGCGCGTCTCTGCGGCACAGGCATAAGCATAGACGAGAAATCATGCTGCTCGCTCTTGTAACGTTTTTTCTCGCTCCCGCTTTACGAAACGAACCGGTGGCGAGCGGCTGTTGAGACCACACGGCAGAACTAGCATGACCTGTGATTGCTTGAACTGCCGTCAGACTGCACTTGAACGCTCCGCAAAAGCGTCGTCGGACGAACGTCGTAGAACGGTGCCCAGAACAGCCTCTCGGCTCCGCCGCACACGAATCTTTCTCACCCTGCGGAGCAAGCCATAGGTTTTGAAAAAACGTACGCTCTTTTCAATTAACAAAATAACACCGGCCAGAAGCATCGTTAGAATCAAGCATAGCTTAGCAAGCCCATGGTACACGACAAAGTTTGAAACAGCGACGCTGTTCGCAGAAACAAAATTGCTCACCGGCGTTTGCAGCAGTGTTGGTGGACTGTCCGCAACTTGCGTAGGTAAGACGCAGCGTCTCCCAGGCTCTCAGTCATCGCTTGCTATGCTTGAATACGTTATTCGTAAGGAAGATATCTAAAATATCTGCGAAAACGGCTAAAACGTAAAGAGGAAGCAATCCTCGAAGCCTGCGTAACCCCCAACGGTCACTGCCAACGGCAGCTGAGTGCAATAGCGATGGTCCTTGCGCAGTCTTCAAAAGGCTCTTTTTTTTTTTGAAAACGAAACTAAGCAAATGAGTATTATATTACTATTAATAGTGTCGCTATAATGTTGTAGAAAGTTAACAACAATTTAGTCTATCTTAGGTTTTATCTAAACTTTATGTTTTCTTTTTGAACATGAAACTGAAACTATAGCTCAAGCACGTTTCGTCCGTCGTATTCATTTCCGTGCGTGCGTGTGTGCGTGCATGCGCCCGTGTGGTAGTTTGTGCGTGCGTCTGCGTCTGCGTGCGTTTGCGCGTGTACATGCTCGCGCAGGCGCGTGCGCGCAAGCATATCTGTTTACGCATTCTATTGAACTACACTAGCAAGAAGACCAATAGACCGATCTCCCCAAGCGTTCCACGCATGCGTGACGCCGCCATAGCTGTAGTTCGTAGGAGGCAGACGCCGACTCACGAGATAGCTCATGCCGCCTCGTGCTCTGCTCGCGCAGACCTCTAGCAGGGTTGTCGCGTGTGTAGAAAGACTACAGCTCCCACGATGCATGTTGGCAGCGGTGGCGTACTCAAACTACCTGTGGGATCGGTCTATTGGATGTCCCTGGGCATTGCAAAAAACAATAAAGGATTTTATTTTTATTTTTATTGTTGAACTATGCTAGCGTGAAGTCCAGTGGTTCTTCCTTAACTCTGCAGTAAATACTAGTTGATTGATTGATTGATTGAGCTTTATTTTTGCTGGACGTAATTTGAAACAGATGCCAATCGAATTTTCGGAGTAACAGATTTTGGTTGATTAGTCATAAATAAAAATAAAATGTATAAAAAAATATACTCTGGTTCATCAATTCATCTAATGTACACGCTGAGCCTAGTTATATAAACTGAAGACGACATACAGATATCTATCGCTTCCTGTTTTTCTAAATTATGCTGTTAAAAATAAAGAACACCCTTGACCGAATAACTGAGCACCCTTCCAACACCCTTCCAGCACTCAGCACCCCTCACAATGAATCGGAAGGGTGCTCGCGCTCATGCACCCTTGCGCTCGTCGTGAGTGGTGCTAACCCTGCAAGAAAAGGGGTGCTGGACGGCTAAGTGAAAGGTGCAAACCCCCTGCAGCACCCCTAAAGGGTGCTGTATTACCTTTAAAGGGTGTAAAAAAGTTAAGTGTGTACGCAAAGTTGCCACAGCTCCTTTAGTGTTCTCCTATAGGCATAATTCTCAACGTCCTCCTAGACGACTTTCCAGAGGTCGTCCTCTAGGCGTCTTTCTCTACGTCGTCCTAGACGTTGTCCTTAAAGGGATACTACAACGAAATTTCGGCGCTCATTTTTTTGGTCTATATGTGTTCAAAAGAGCAGTATCACATGGAGCATACCAATATCTTGTTAAAAAGTCTCGAAAAAGAATTTTAAAGCGAATTAAACGATTAGCAAAGAGCACCTGGTGGATGTCGCTAACGCCTCGTTTGTAATGCTCGTCTAGGAACCTTGACAGCTAGTGACGGAGGTTGTCTCGTCTCCGGCCACGACGAGAGAAGGGGGGAAGGAGGAACTCCCCTCTTCCCGAGAATCCCTTTTGTGTGTCGCAGAAGTCGCTATTGTCCCCCTAGAAGATTATAGAAGATTAACCCGTCACCCAAAATTCGTACAAAAGCAGCCGCTTCGGTGGCTGGAACGGCTAGGCCATCCTCTCGACGTCAGCCTCGCCGTAGCTTTGCTCGTTTTGAGATTACCTACGTCACGATTGCGTTGGATGCAAGGTTGGGCAGAAATACTCAAAAATGTATTTGCAAATACAAATACTGGGATACATTAAAATAGCAGCTAGAATACTGATACTGAAATATATCTGTAAAAATGTATCGCAATACGTATCAGAAATACATTTCAAATAGGGGCAACAAGTATTTGGAAATACAAATACAGGAATACATTTTAGGAAGGGCAGAAATACAAATTCAGAAATACTGATACTGCAATACATTCTTCGAATTTGCTTGAGATGGCAAATGAGGTGAAGCTTAAAGTTGGAAGTGGAAGTTTTTGATCCCGAGATTACTTTCCCGTAGGCATGGCACTATGCCTTGAAGGAAGTGGTTTCGAACGGCTAGGAGTCTTCAATGGAGTCAAAGGAAACGTTCCATCTAGGACTGGCCGGAATCCCTTCTCTGACATCCTGTCTGTCTGACGAGGGATGCGAAAAGACTTCGACCTCTAAAATTCGATGTCACCCTAAATCCCACCAAAACGTCACAACGCCCCTGGCCAATAAGGATGCCTCTGTCAACATTGATCACATGACGTCACGGCGGAATGAACTCCTATTCTTTATCTGTTGGAGTGGCCTTAAACATGAAAATTTACCACGCTGTTGTATGAAAGGACAATGCGTACTTTCGTTGTAGGTTACCTCGTTGAAGATTGTGCAGGAAGTGTCATTTGGAATTTTTGAGAATAGTGGACCACCTGAAGCATCCTGGGACACATGTCTTATCGTCTGTTGCGGCTGAAAAAACGATACGTTAGCATCCGTATTGCGAAGGCCCTTTCTTCCGACCCTCCGCCACCGACGCATGGATTGCAGTCCTCAAGTCTCACATTCCATCATCCAAAGAGACCTCGTGGATTGCGACCTTATACTGCCGGCCAGGTACGAGTTCTCCGAGAAACAGCTCGCTTGAGACGAATCGCAGCTGTACGGAGTCTGAATCGGCACCGCGGGGCCACGTCTGGCCTCCTTCCTGGGTTTTGGATCGTCAGAGCAGCGGGTCACGTTCACGTCGGCTAATCACGTACCCTTGAGCCGTGCAATATTACGGGCGCAGCCGCATACGCATTCGAATATGTGTTGAACTTCACAGTGTGAGTCTTCCTACTATTTCAAGCCAACCACCGCCCGGCTCGTGCTGCAACGGACTGTGACTCAGCTTTTTCCGCTGGGTGAACTGTGTACGCTAAGGCAAGAGAGACGGTTAGCAGCGAGCATTGGATGCCAACAAACAATGACTCAAGAAATCCCTACCTAAGAACCTGAGACACAAGATGCTCTGACTCCACTCCTGGCACGCCACCTGGTTGGAGTCCCCGACTACGCAGCACTTCTCAGAAGAAAGAAGACGAAGCATAGAAAAATAGTTCGGAAAATCAAAAGGAACCTTTGCCAGCACACTAACAATGCCCCAGTACCACCTTGGCCCTGGTGCCCTCAAAAAAAAAAAAAAAAAGCGTCCGGATTTTTTTTTTTGGAGGGGGGGGGGGGTTATTTCTCAAGAAATGTAACGAAATACATTTAATCCTGATTGTATCGCGATACAAAGAAACATACCAAATGTATTTCGATACAGGAATACAGATACTGGTGAAAAAAATGTATCGCGATACAGAAATACAGTTACGAAATGTATTTCTGAAATACTATCGCGACACATTTGTATCGCGATACTGCCCAACCGTGGTTGGATGTCACGTGCTCTAAGCTGGGCCTTCTCCGAGCGCTTGCCAGAGTGGGCCGTTTATAACGAAAAATACAGCCACCAGGCTCAAAATACAAACGTGCGATTGTCATTTATGAATATTGTGGATCATATTCAACCTATTTTGAACACGACGGGAATATTTTAAATTTCGTTGAAGTATCCCTTTAAGGTATTTATAGACGTTTTCCTTGGGGTCGTCCTAAAGGTCGTCCTATACGTCGTTCTCGACGTCGTGGTGGAGGTCGTCCTAGGCGCCGTACTTGGCGGCGATCTCCAGGACGTCGTCCTCAACGTCGTCATTGACTTGGTCCTAAAGATTAATACGTGTAGAACGTTACGCAAGAACGTTTCGCCCGCGGGCTTTCGCCTTCATATATGTAAGCCGTATTGAGTGTCCTCCTGTAATTTTTTTTACTTTTGAGGGTATCGTATTTGAAATCTGTTATTATTTTTGTTTTTGAGGAGACGCAGGAAGTGGCAAGAACGTTGTTAAAAATCTAGCCCACGAGCACTAAGTCTTGTACTTTCTAAAATTTACTTTTCCGGGATCGACGTGCCTTCCTGATCAATTTCGTAAGAACGAAGAGCACCTGATTTTTTTTTTTCATACAGTCTGCCGAAGGTATCGTGGGCGCATCTTTGGTGTACCTGATCGACTACCCTTGTTCATATACCTGTGAACGACTAGAAACCCAGAAAATTGAGAATCTTTCAATTACTTTATAAATGGCAAGATATTGGTGGCGGGCACTTACCTCCCGCAAGTGCCTAAGATACGCTCGCAGCTTCCCCGTAGGGCTGACCGAGCAGTGAATAAATTTTAGCAAGCAATGTTACGAAATTCTTTTCTTCTTTTTATTACGCTTCCTTTGGCGCGACGCCTCCCTCTGTAATGCACATTGAGTGTTTTGACTTGGTAGCTTTAGTATTCAAAGTTTCTTTCCCAAATCACGGTGACATTGCATTTGTACGTGCCGTAATTGCCCAGCGTTGTACGGAGGTGGGCCCGTCGGTGCGCCGCAATTTCAAGCTTGTCTGGTTCCAGGGGCTTCCCCAGAAATTGAAATTAAGGAAGGGGTGTGTCTCAAAATTTAGGGCGGGGGGGGGGGGGGGAAGGAGCGGCATTGAGAATCGAGGACTGGCTGCGAATAAAGGAGGTGCCTTCAGAAAAACAAGGGGGGGGGGGGGGTACACACCCCTCGGGGGTGTGTATGGACATCACTGTCTGTTGTGGCTTCTTCGGTATGACATCGAAGCAGGCTAGCACAATCTGTCAAAGCCGTTGTCCTTAGATCATCTAGCCCGGTCGGCATTTGTTGCGTCCCTCGCTTCGAGATAATCAAAGTAACTTCAAATTGTGGCATTTTTTGGTGCCGGTACCGATCGGCCACTTAAAAGAACGACACACTGTCATTTCTAGAACGTAGCTCTCGTGAAATTGATCTCCAATAAACCAGGCGTAGTCGCGCGCCCATTCGAAAACGAGGTAAACACATCAGAAACGGAAGCATATATGTCCTCTTCCCATGGTGGACAGAAGTGGCCTGCACACCCTGCATAAAGAGCTTTAGTGGACCGTCTGTCTCCCTCAGCCAAGCCCTCCGCATCGAAGATTCTACTGTGCTTGTGTGCCGCTTTTTTTATCTGCAAAATTGAGGATCTCGTGCTGGTTTGTGGGGAGAGCTGCGGGACAGTGAAAAAGAACTAGGAAACATTTGAATGTGTTTGCCTACACTAATAAATTTTAAACAACGGTGGAGGACGTCTCTGTCAAGTGTGATTTTGTGTGGTGTGTAGAAATATGGGGTCTATGCGCAGCAGAGTATTCAACAGTGTGTACATCACATTAATTGTGGCATTCGTTTGTAAGCAGGACACCACAAGGTACCGAAGATTTATTTTCTATAGATACGCCATTGTTACATTGAAGAAACCTGTCAAACATGAAACTCAGGGGCATCTGCAGTCTATATATATATATAATTTCTGTCGCGATGCCAAGATATGAGCACATTTGGCAGCTTTCAAATCTGTGTTCTCTCTTTTGTGAAAACGCGGAAATGTAAGGGCGCGAAAATATGAAGTACCGAATTTGTAATAACTCACCGGAGATCATTTCAGTTCCACACCCGTGGCACATGGCTGCCAGTAGATTCAGCCTCCTATCGGAAAGCCGTGCAGCTACGTGTTTTCGCAGCTGCACGCCTTTCCGGAAGCGCCAACACTTAATGGCATGAGTGTTGGTTGACGGAGATACTCATTTCTCACATGTTTCCAGATGCTACAATGCTAGCGCCGAGGGTTCTGATATCGCTGATCTTATTGGAAGCGAAGTATGCAACTTCAACGCAACAACCAATGAGGTGGTGCGGAGGACCCCCCCTGAGTGAGTACACAAAATACCTAAAGTTTTCTGCCTGATTGTTTGAATTACATTCAACTGAATTTGGGCTTAACCACACTTGTGTTTCATGGAAACAATAATATGCCTCTATTACAACTGCCACTGAGTCAGAAAAGCTTTCAGAGGAGGACAATACAAAATACCCCATAAGTTTAAGGGCTTTTAAAGCGGCAGCTTCACAAGCCCACCCACACACAAATTCCGAACACCAGATTCATCATGACCAGCAACACCTCGGCTTCCACAAACTCCTGTAAGGTCGTCCTCTATGGTGCCGACACTCTCAACACCTCCGATCAGCTAATCGACCACATCCAGTTCAAAGTTCCTGTGATCACATCTCAAACGATGGGAAAAACCGAGACGTCACTCATAACCTTGCAAGACACGTACGTGCCTTTCACAATTTACTAAAGCCGCCTCGAATTCAGCTGCTACCCCCCTATACCAAATCCCAGCACCGTTAAACCTGTCGCCAACTAGGTCACCGCACAGAAGTGTGCCCCAAGAGGGGCAAGCTAAGCTCACCGTGTGCGACATCTGCTACTAAGGAAACATCACATCGGACAGCCCTCACAACTGTGTCCCCTGCTGCATGAAACATAGAGAGGACCACTCCTCAAAAGACCCAAACTGTCAGATCAAGAAGCAGGCCAACCCGCAGGCCACATTCACGGCCAGCATAAGGAGAGTGCAGCATTGCTCTGAAGCTCACTGCAAACAGCGCAACCCTGCTCCACCACTGATAACCAACGATGGGGAAATCTTACTTTCCCCACTCTTTAACCCAACACCACCTTCACTCGGGACGCCCAATAGCAACACCAGACGCGAAACTCACCACCGACCATCACCTCACCAGGATTAACCCAGCAACCGCGTAAAGCCCGAAGTCTCAGCCGTAACAACAAGGCGAGAAAGGCACTCCGCCTCCCCCCCCCCCCCTCTACCCCACTCCCAATACCGAACCAAACCCGCATCACATCCCATAACTGCCTCTGACACTTCCAAACAGGCACTTCTTGCTCTCAAGCGCGCCCCAGCCGCCGCCAACACAGTTCACGCCTAAAGGCAGGCGTCGCTAACCGGTCAACCAGATGACCGACGAATAAACATCACAACTCCCCGTCTTCTATCCACCAATTCCAGGCCCCCGTCGACCTCAACCAAATTATGATCTTTCTACAACACGTAATGGAGCGCCTTACGGCTCTTGAACATCTTAGACCTCAAAACGCAACACACACGACCTTACGATGAAAGCAATATCTTCCGTCAAAACAACGGAACGACAACTCCTCAGCTGATGGCGAAAACGGTGCCTATAAAATTCATGCACGTGCTCCAGTGGAACTGTCGCAGCCTACAGCGCAAAGGAGCCAGTCTCACACATAACCTGAACACGCTCGACCACAAACCTGACGCCATCCTACTACAGGACACGCAAGACACCCACAACCTCCCACAGTACACCTCCTAAACCCAACCAACACCCCACAAACTGACCGCAAGCAAAACATTTAAACCTCCACCCTTGTTACAACCTATGTATCGATCCAACGCCACACGAAACACAGCAAATATCAACACTGCATACCAAGAGCATCTCATAGCCACTCTTCAACCACAAAACTGCACCAATTCCATCACCATTGTGAATGCGTTTTTGCGACCGGGCAGCAAGATTACAAATTCTACGCCCTGGTTTACCATACTCGTAGCACACAACACGGATCAAGACATCCTTCTCTTCGCAAACCTCAACAGCCGAAATATCTATTGGGGTTTCTCCAACACTCACTACAATTGACTCCTGCTTGAACAAGCGACTCTACAAACCTCTACGTCCCTTCTCAACGACACTACACAATCAACCCGCACCGATAACACTGTTAAACGCTATACCAATCTTGACGTATCATTCCATCACGGGCAACTCGTACCTGAATGGTCGGCATCTGACGAAGACTTAGGCAGTGGTCATCGCCCTATCCACCATGAGACTCACCGCCACTGTTAAACAGAAAATACGTCGCCACACTGCTCGCATCACGAACTGGGAATACCTCCGTTACTATACCTCCAACAACCCTAGTTCTCCGGAACTCGACCATAGCGAATGGGCAAACAATCTTCTCCGGGCCCAGCGCAGATCCACCAAAGAAGCTCCAACCACAACCGCCATCCCGTATATCGACGCCCATCCTCTCAACCGCTCGAACACAAGACATAAGCTAGCAACAGTGTGAAAGAAAACCAAACATATAAAAGACCCAAAGCCCAAAATTCACGGCATCACCAAATAAGTCGAGACCTACGCACAACAACTCACTATTGAAAACTGGCTCCAACTCAGTGATTGTCTCAACGGTCAACTAGTCACTAAAAAGTGTCGCGCAATCTACACACATCCTCACACCCACCTGACCCTCTTACACCCTCACGCGCATCATTCTCGCCAAAAAAAGTACGCCAGTTTAACTCGAGCGAAAATTCCGCCACAGAATCTTCCCTCCACTAACCGACCGACAACACACAGAAAAACTTCCACCCCTCCTCTCGAGCCATCTCACTTGGACGCCTCTTTCCCACTCAACGAACTAAAGCGGGCACTTGACTTCCTCCAACAAAACACATCACTCAGCAAAACGTTAATTACATATAAGCTTCTGCGCAACCTCAACGACGCAAAAATCTAACAATTTCTGGACTACTACAATCGCATTTTTCGAACGGGCGATATATTGGCAGTAGAAATGCGCAATCGTCGCCATGATCCCCAAACCAAACAAACGCTCCCGATGAAAAGCTCTCAGATTTATTTCCCCTACCTCATGCGTCACCAAGGTTTTCGAGAACTCGTCCTCACACGCCTCGAATAAAATCTCGAGCATGTGCACGCCCTACCCTTCGCACCCATTGGCTAGTGCAATAATACATCCACATAAGACTGTCTTCCCCGGTTACAAGCGTCTCATCCAACAAACAAACACCATACATCTACGCTCGCTCTTTGCATCGACAGCCTTTTGGTAGCGTCTGCTCTCAAAACTCAACAGCTTTAAATAAGTCTAGTCGAGCCCTCGAATGTACGATTTCATACCCAACGCTTTATCGAACTGCACTACAACTTTCAGAAGCACCTGAAAAGACCTCCGCCCATTTCCCTTTACACGGAGGCGTACCACTAGGTTCCATTCTTTCCACGAGGCTTTTCAATCTTGCCATGAGCAAACTTCTCGCTGAACTTGAATCCATCCCCGGTCCTAAGCTATATATTTATGCAGAGGACGTTCTATGGATCGACATTGGCTCTCCAGATGAATACGAGATAACGCTGCTGCGCGCTTGCTACACTGCCGCACGCTACGCCATCAAATTGGCCTCGTGTGTTCAACATATAAATCCATACTCCTCACAATCTCCAACCGTAAAAACAATCTAGTCCAAGGTTTTATCACCATTCAACTCGACGCCAAGCGCAACACGTCGAACTCCTAACTCTCATCAATCGAAACAACACTGTCGCCGACATCATCGCAACCACTCTCTCCCAACAAATCAACCAAATCACACACATCCTAGGTCGCATCTACCGCTACAACTGAGCCCTTAAAGAGGACGACATGAGACGCGCCATCGATGCTCTCCTCTACTCTTGCATACTCTACTACATCTCCTACACCCCGCTCACCAACCCTCGACTTAAACACCTCCAAGGACAACTCTGCAAACCCTTTTGTCTCGCCCTGGGTGTTCCGAAGTACGCTCCCCTCCTACAACTACAACGTATGGACTCTTTTAACAGGCTCGAAGAACCAGTCAACCTGCACCGACTGCGTCATTAGCGCCTGACCACGTCCGTGCAAGGTTCTCTGGACTCTCGGTTATAACTCTGGCGCCTGCCTCCCATCCAGAACACGACTCGTTCCTGGGACACCACCCCGAAAATAAACATCCTCCCCATTCGAAAGCAGATTAATCCCGACAAGAACCCGGCGCGCCGCCAGAACAGAACCAAACTCAAAACCCCAAAAATCAACACTCTACAGAACACCCATCACATGATCTACTGCGGGGACGCCAGCTGCGATCGCAGCAAGAAGCACTGCCGCACTGACTTTTACTTCCCCCATACCCACGCCCCGATCACTCCAACTTACACCCAAGCTCCCTCAGCAGACCACCCGAAAGCGCAGGCGATCTGCTCCGCCATCTACAATGCCATCGCAAACTTCGACAAAGGAAACACTTCGATCTCAATTCTCAGTTACTCCCGAAAGGCTCACTTCGCCGGATAATGAACACGCTCCGGTCATATTTGACGCCCTTCTTAATCACATCGCCACGATCGAAGAGGACCTGAAAGCATTTAGGTGATGCTTCAAGCCATTTGTGATCTCCTTTTGCTTTGGCCTTTTTTACTGGCTTCCTCCTGGATGTCCAGTTGACTCCCTCAACCAAGGGTCATTGATGATGTTTTCTCTCTCCCTCTTTCTTCCTGTAGTCAGATGCGACGTAAGAAAGTTAGCACTAGGTGGAAAATTAAGGGCACGAAAAAAGCCGTCGTGTAAAGGAAGTCGCGTTTCTTTTCTTCAGCTTACCCAGTTTCCGCTCTTTTCCCCATCGCACTGTCTTTCTTTTGTTGTATCTGACTATACTTGTTTTCACTGAAGTTGTTCCTATAAATCTATTACACTTCATTGCGTATTTCGTCTTGAACGTGTGTGTAATTTTGTTAAAACGGTGGATTTATAGGCACAACCAGGCTCAAGGTCATGTAACCAAGGTCACGTAATGCCCATGGCCGAAGTGCTCATCGCCCAAGCGATGGTGGCTGAAACATAAGTTCCTGTCGCATAGGCTCGTGAGTGCCAAAGCTGAAACTGTCGTCATCTCACGTCCTTTACAATGTTCTCCACGTCGTCCTAGATGTCCTCCTAGACGTCGTCGTTCAGATCATCGTAGAGGTTGCCCTACATGTCGTTTTAATGTCATACTTTAGGACGTCGTTCACAAGTCGTCCTTGAGGTCATTGTGAAGGTCAACGTAAATGACAACCACAAATCCAGAGGCGCGACATGCGCAGGGTTTCGGTACAGCGGCTGTAGTTTCGGTTTCGTCTTTCTTTTCGCTCAGGATGATTTTAAAGTGAGCGACGCGACTGTGGCTCTAGCGAGACATGGAGAAAGAAGAGGGAAGAAGAAGAAGGGAGACGCGCGAGGGCCGGGAAGAACGTCGGTCGGCCAACGAATTGATCTGTACTGTAAATAGACGTTCCTTTTAATTTCTCTCTCACTGATGGAGTCCTCTCAGTCATTTTTTTTTACCATCAACATCCGCACACCATCGGCGTTCCCAGTGATCGGGTCCGTGACGCAATCCTAAGAAGAAAACGAACCTTCACTGGCGCAGTCGACAGGATTGTGTCAGCGGGCCCCGCCGGTTGGAACGACTCAGCAGATTCAGCGGACAGCGACTCCATTCAACAAGAAGAGAGGCGGCAAGTTCCTGGGCCTCGGCAGCCGTGTTTAACGAAGAAGACTTGGATCGCCGAGACTTCGCGTCGACGCGGCTGCGAGAAGTGCCGCAGACCCACAGCCCTGCGAAGCGTCTACACTACTCGGACACCGTTATCGGACCGGACTGTTCCGATCGACAGACTGCGGGTGCTTGCCATTGGGATTTGTCAACCTTCAAGGGTAAGGTGATTATTTTGACTGGTGCCCGCCATGGAGCTACGCAGTGGGGAACGGCTTAGGCCGGTTACTTCGTTGGATCGGGATGGAGCTTATGATAACGATGTCGACGAGCGAGGTGAACCGTCACCTCACAGTAGACCAGCGGCGACCGTGGGGACGCACGAGGAAGGGGTCCGGGATGGCCGATCCAGTAGCTCACTTATTGAAAAAGAGATTGAGCTTGTTAGAGAAAAAGAACGGCTAGTGCGTCTAGAGCTTGAACTAGAGCGAGTTCGTGCGGAAAACAGGCCCAGAACCAGTGGAGGCGGCACAGAACTCAACCTAAGGGAAGAGGTGCTTAGCTTTTCCAGGCTCATGAAGGGTGTGTTGACACAAATGCCGTCGTCCGAACTGCTCGTACCAAGCTGGTTCGACGGTGTAGAAAATGTCTTTGCGACATATGAGGTGCCTGAGCGCCTGAGGGGTTCGCTCGTGCGACCTTATTTTACGGAGCGCATGCGGGCGCTGGTGAATAGGCTGCCTGTCGGCGAAGCGAGTGATTACGGTGCGGTTAAGGAGCGAGTTCTCTTGGAACTCAAACTGTCGCCGGCTGAGTACAGGAGGCTTTTTCTCAAAGCCACTAAGATGGAGGAAGAATCTTGGACTTAGTTTGCGACACGGGTTGAGAGCTGCTTTGAGTATTATGCTCGAAGTCGCTCGATCGACTCTCTTGAGGACTTGCTAGCATTAATGGTTTCTGACCGCATTAGAGATTCCTTGCCCGTCGACATGCAGACCTATGTAACGCTAAATGAGACCGGAAAATGGCTTAAACCAGCAGAGGTGGCTGCGCTGGCTGACCGTTTTGAAGAGGGAGAACGATGCAAACAACGCAACAACTCTGCATATGCGAAAAACCTCTAGTCCGAAAAGAAAAGAGGGTCCAGTCCTGTCGGGAAAAAGCATGATAAGGTAGGGCCGGGCTCAATTTCGAACCAACCCAGGGTGAAATGTTTCACTTGCAAGGGTATGGGACATTTTTCCCGTGACTGTACTAGTAAACAAGCGCGGGACCGAGACTTGAAAAATAGCCCGGTGGTGGGAGGAGTTTCCACGAATCTGCAACCACGCCAACAAAAGGAGTCCCTAGACGCAACGGCACTTTCCTTCAATCGGGAAGGCGGACGCGCTGAGTTGTGTAAAATAGAAGTGAAGTGCGGTTCAAAGAACGTAAACGCTATTATTGATTCTGGAGCGCAGACTAGCGTAGTACGTGAGGGAGTTGTACCCGAGGTAGAAGGGTCGTCTGGAAGGGTGACGCTGACCGGAGCCTTTGGGGACAGCGTGAGTGCTATTTGACAGCATGTACCAATGGCTCTTCCAACGCGCTATGTTGAGTACATTCCTCGGGAGGTGCCAATTTTATGTGCCGTCACTGATCGCCTGGTGGCCGGCATTGATATGCTCCTGACGCCCGACGACTACGACAACCTAAAGTCGGGATGCGGGATGTTCGACTTTGAGCCAATGGATCTTGAATCCGAAGACGAGTTGGCGGAGGTGGACAACGAAGATGGCCTGATCACGCAAGTGACCATCCACGACGGCGACGAACCGAATCTTGAGCTACCAATCTCGTCACCAAGCTTCCAAACCTTACAAAGGAACGACGACACCCTGAGGACTTCCTGGGAACAAGGTCAAGCGTCCACTCATGGCATGCTAATTGAGGGAGGGCTACTGTTCCACAAAGAGGATGTAAACGGTGTGAGGTCGAAGCAGCTGGTATACTGCCGTTTGAAAAAAGACAGAGGGTATTGGAGCTGGGGCACGATTCCGTATGGGCGGGTCATTTGGGAGAGCGAAAGACTAAGTCACGGATAAAAATGTCGTTTTACTGGCCAGGCATGGCTAATGACATCAAGAAGCACTGTCAGTCGTGCACTACATGCCAGCTGAGAGCACCGGTTACCGGCGCTGACAGAGTCCCTATAACCCCCCTTGCTCGTCCCGAGATGCCCTTCCAGACGGTCTACATGGATTGCATCGGTCCTTTGGACCCACCGTCCGCTCGCGGACACAGGTACGCGTTATGCGTTGTCGATGCCTGCACTCGGTGGCCGGAAGTGGTTGGCTTAAAATCACTAACTGCCCGGGCCGTCTGCGATGCTTTAGTCGAGATATTCTCGAGGATGGGCGTTCCCGAAACCGTCTGTTCCGATCAGGGCAGCAACTTTACCGCACAGCTTACGAGACTGTTTCTGGAAAAGATGGGTACTACACCACGCTTCTCGACTCCCGACCACCCGCAAAGTAATGGACTAGTGTAAAGGTGGAACGGCACATTCAAGAAAATGCTGCACCATGTGGTGCACGAGAACGGGCGTGAATGGGACAAGTATGTTCCTTTTTTGCTCTGGGCCTATCGTGAGGTGCCAAACGAGACAACAGGAGCAACACCATTTCGTCGTTTACCGTGAGACTGTTTTTTTTTTTTTGGAGAGCAGAAGTAACAGAAAAAAACAGACAGGTCTCAAACTCAGCTGAGTTTGAGACCTGTCTGTTTTTTCTGTTACTTCTGCTCTTCAAAAAAAAACCCGTCTCAGGGTAAACGACGAAATGGTTGACTTCCACCAGCTAGCCTGTACTTTGACTCTTTTCTCGTAGGAGCAACACCGTTCGAGCTTATGTATGGCAGAGAGCCAGTCGGGCCTCTGTCTATACTTTCGAAGACGTGGACGGGGGAGTGGACGGCACCGTGCGGACTCACATCGTCAGCAGAAGACTACCTGGTTGCGCTGAGGAAGCTATTTTCCGCCTCTGCTGAGGCCGCCCGCAAGCACTCGGGTAAAGCGCAAGCATCGTACGCGAGGCATTGCAACAAGAACGCGAAAACAAAGAGCTTCGCCATCGGCGAAGCGGTGCTGGTCCTAGAACCCGACTCAACCAACGCCCTTATGAAGAGATGGAAGGGCCCAGCACGTGTGGTCGAACAGAGGAGACCGAGTAGCTACCTCATCAGTTTCGACGACGAATCACAGAGGGTGATACATTCGAACAAGTTGCGTGCATATCACGAGAGACTGTGCACGGTGGGGGTAATTTTGAAGAAGATGACTTCGGAAACATTCCGGACGTCCCCTTCGAGCGACGGGTGATTTCTAACTCTCTAGACGTCCTCGGAGCGTGTGACCACCTGGATCAGAGACAACAGCGACAGCTACAAGATATGCTCCACTCCTTTGCGGGGGTGTTCAGCTCCGATATTGGGAGATGCAAGATCGGCGCACACACGATCGAACTCATACCTGGGGCGAAGCTCAAGCAAAGCTACCCGTACAAGATACTAATGGCCTATCGGGGTGAAGTGGAGCGCCAGATCGACGAGTTGCTCGATAAGAAGTTAATCTATCCCGTGGAGTCAAGTTTCTCGCACCCAGTCGTGTGCGTTGGAAAAAAAGATGGCAGCATGCGTCTATGCGTCGACTATAGACAGTTGAATGCCCTAACACTGCCTGACGCTTTCCCCATGACGGACGCATCCGAGACTCTGCTCCAAGTGGCTCGGGCAAGTTTTATTCCAACGCTGGACATGCTGAGGGGTTACTGGCAAATTCCAATGGACCCTGCATCAGAGAACTACACGGCCTTTGTGACGCATGGAGGCCAGTATGCGTGGCGGGTCATGCCTTACGGATTGAAGAATTCAGGACCCACGTTCCAGAGGGCAATGAACGAAGTTTTGTCGCCGCATCGGCAGTATGCCCGAGCGTACATCGACGACGTGGCCGTCTTTTCCCATCGTGGGAAGACCACCTCAAGCACCTGACGGCGGTTCTCAGGACTCTGGGGGAAGTGGGTCTGACAGCTAACCTCAACAAATGCAAGTTCGCCCAATCGGAGGTCCGGTACTTGGGACACGTGGTGGGTTCCGGACTCCATGCGCCTGACCCTAATCGGATCGAGGCGATATCGCAACTGAAGCGTCCAAACACCAAGAAAGAGCTTCCTAGTGTGTTTATTTATTTATTTATTTATTTACCCTCAAGGTACACAGTACATTTTAGAGGGGAGTGAGCAAACAATAAAAACGTAATTAATCAACCAAGGGTGCTGTTAATAAGTGATTGCTTAAAGAGTGAAATATCATTAATATCTGCAATAGAAGCGGGAAGGTGGTTCCAGTCAGTCGATGTGCGAGGTATGAACGAGGTGCTGAATTTGAAGGTGTTAAAATTAGGTATGCCTACCTTGTGAATATGGTCGAGACGGGATGAACGGTAACTATTACTAGTAACGGGCTATGTAACTATTACAGAGACTACGTGCCAAATTTCTCCGACGTCGTATTTCCTCTGACACAGCTGACTGGGAAACGAGTGCCGAACAACATACCCTGGGGGCAGCAGGAGTAGGCGGCGTTTGACGCCTTGAAGCAAAGCCTGGTGAGAGCGCCGCACTGTTCGCTCCAGATCTGGAGCACGAGTTTCTCGTGGCAACGGACGCCTCAGATCACGCCGTAGGAGCGTGCCTATCACAATGCGACGACGAGGGTAACGAGCATCCCATCGCTTTCTTGTCAAAAAAGCTGACCCCCACGCAGCGACGCTGGTCCACCATAGAGCGCGAAGCGTTTGCGGTCGTGTGGGCTCTCAGTCGCTGGGATACTTGGCTTTTTGGGGCCGTAGTTAAGGTGGTGACGGATCACAACCCCTTAAGGTACTTGACTCTGGCCACACCTCACAGCGCTAAGTTGACTCGATGGGCGTTGGCGCTGCAGCGGTATAACTTGACAATTGAGCACCATAAGGGGAGCAACAACACGAACGCGGACGCTCTTTCGAGGCTTATGAGGAGCGACTGATAGGAATGGTTTTTGGATCGCCGCATACGCGAACTGAAGTTTTGGTATTTTTTTCAAATGAATTGTATATTTTAAGCTGGTGAGCTTTTTTTTTTGTCTTTTCTTTGTATGACTGAACGGGCAGTTGCGTGCGTTAGGAAAGTAGCCTGGCCTAGAGAGAGCATATGTTACGCATAGGCATTTGCTAATTTTTTTAAAAGCACGTTTCAGTCCATATGATGTAAGTCTTAAGGCACTTTTGGGAGTAACGGGGTGTTTAGAGCCTTGGCGGGCACATTCAAAATCACCTTACCAGAGCGACCAGTGTATGACGGGCGGACATTTCTTTTGTGTGTGATAATTTTGTGACATTGAGGCTCCAAATTTATACTTGTTGGGGAGGTGTGAAGGTCAACGTAAATGACAGCCACAAATCCAGAGGCGCGACATGCGCAGGGTTTCGGTACAGCGGCTGTAGTTTCGGTTTCGTCTTTCTTTTCGCTCATAATGATTTTAAAGTGAGCGACGCGACTGTGGCTCGAACGAGACATGGAGAAAGAAGAGGGAAGAAGAAGAAGGGAGACGCGCGAGGGCCGGGAAGAACGTCGGTCGGGCAACGATTTGATCTGTACTGTAAATAGACGTTTCTTTTTATTTCTCTCTCACTAATGGAGTCCTCTCAGTCATTTTTTTTTTACCATCAACATCCGCACACCGTCGGCGTTCCCAGTCATCGGGTCCCTGACGCAATCCTAAGAAGAAAACGAACCTTCACTGTCATACTAGATGTCCTCGTGTACATCGTTCTTGACATCATTATCAATGACATCGTCCTCGACGTCGTCCTATGCGTCGTCCTTGACCTCGTTTTAGATGTCATCCGAAAGGCCGACCAAGACGTAGTATGTCACAGGTTCGGGTAAAAAAGATCTCATAAACGGACAAACTTGACATTTCATTTGGACCGCTGTCCAGGCGCTAGGGCCCCACCTACGTGATGGACTTTCTGAGATGCGGTAGGAATTGAGAGCGAGCCGTTCCTGGTATTACAAATACTATTTATTAGTAACAGAATTCAAAAGTAAAGAAATTGAGCACAGGGCGCACACAGTCGAAGAAATAACGAAGGAATAGAACATATTTTTCTAGCGTTCCACTCTTTGTAACCACCAAACGGAAAAGCACACTAGCTTTGAAAGCGTAACAACAGGAGTAGAAGCCCTATTAATTCGACGAAAATTGTTCGGAGAAGGAGTGTCCAATCAGAGACCGAGCATGTCGGTGATTGTATAGACCTTTGTGCTCCCAGTCGTGGTCGAGAAGTTATGGCCACTTGGATATTTGCAGGGCCAAATAGCGCTGACTCACAAGCACACACAAATCATCGAAGACCTTCTTGGGGCCGAATTAATACCCCGACAAAGAGTTGCTCGGGGTTCGGCCATTCCCACCACCGAAGCCTTGCTCGGGGTTCGACCATTCACACCACCAAAGCCTTGCTCGGCCTTCTGCCAGCTATACCGCCGAAACATTTTCGCGTTCCACCAGCCACATTGCCTCAGCCTCACTCCGTGTTCCATCAACCATCCCTCGCGCGACTTCTCCGTTTTTTTTTAGCTCGTTTCTTTGACGCAATTGCACCGCACTCAAAACGCAACCCAACACAAAGAACAAGGACAAGAACCGTTCAATTCTGTGACATTACACCCACTTTAAGCAAATGTTCGCGCGGGAAGTGAAAAAGAAAGAAAAAAAAAAAACTCACGAAGTTTAGCGCACACTATAGCTTCACGTTTTACTGCAGACATTTCTCAGGGACTTTCTGAAACTAAGCAATTAGGAACAGCAGTTCACACAGATTCGAAATATTCTCATATTTGTGTTCGTTTTGCTTGTATTATATTGGCATGCTTTCACTGCACATTAAACTATTTATTGTGTAACTGTGCTATTGACTAGGTTAGTCTTCCCTACATTTAGAAACATTGCGGCACACAAATATTGACGGCGAAGAGTTGCTCATTCAACCCATATCTGCACTCACGCTACACAGACATCAAAATGGCATTTTACCGCAAAATATTTCAGGACTTCTCCAATAAAACTCTACTATACACACTTTCCAACTCGTCTCTAAACCTTAGCAAATAGAACCTCAGTCATTCCACTGATGAGCATAACCAGTTGAAAAATGCAGATTCTCTCAAAAGAGAACCCTGGACGACTGCAGTTATTTCCTTTCCAGTTGGAACTCCAGAGTATGTTTTGTGTATTGAAAAACAACACCCAAAGTAAAGAACACCACAGCTGCAGTCCGACCTGCAAAATATTTTTCAACCAGGGTAAAAGTCGTCCTCACAACGCTTCCCATTTCTTCCTCTCCCACTGCTATCTTGATATCTGGGGAACTATTTTTGTTGCTGCATCTTTGGGCTAGATGGGCAGGAATAAGCTCCCGGCTTATCCGGCCCCAAGATGCAGCAAAAAAAGGAGTCGCCCCGTCGTCAAGTTAAGAGTGGGAGAGGAGGAAATTAGAAGGGGGGCAGGGAGGATTGTCACACTGGTTAAAAATGGGCGATCATCGTGACGAAAGGTACGCACACGCATGTCGAGGACTATTGCCGCCCCTGAGCAGCCGGAGGAAACTAGGCACATGTAACAGGACCGCCTCCCGGCGGACGGAAAGGAAACTGGGCACGCAAGCACTTTGAACAAAGACGATGTGAGGGCCGTTCGCTTAGCTCCTCCTCGTCCTCTCCTCCTGCCGCGGAATGTGGTCTTGGGTGACGTGACACGAAATCCGGTTAACATTTTCCCCCCTAAATTTAGTGGGAAAACTAAATTCGTGTTGAGGTCACGTGATGTTTATTTCCCCGCCAAATTTAACGGAAAATTTCCCCACCAAAGTTATCGGAATAATTTTTCCGCTAAGCAAAGCAGGGGTTACGACGTAACGTGACATAAAGTCGTGACGTGGTATGTTCGGTATGTTTAGCGGGGAAACTGAATTGGTGTTGTGGTCACGTGTCATTAACTTGCCCCTAGATTTAGCGGGGAAATTCCCCCCCAAAATTCATGGCTACGGTCCCGTGGATTTTTCGTGTGCGGCTGCAGAAATGACGTCACGCCTTCGTGGCGTAATCTGTCGTAACGACTTTGTGTCCGGTGGCGTAAATTTTCCCGATAATTTTAGCGGGGAAACTGCATTATTTCTGAGGTCATGTGACATTAATTTTCACGCTAAATTTAGCACAAAAATTTTCCAACCTAAACTAGCGGAAAAGTTCCCGCTAATTTTAGCGGGGAAATTCACGTCACGCGACACGAAGTCGTGACGCAATATGACGTCAAAGCCTCGATGCGACGTCACGACTTTGTATCACATGACGTCGATTTCCCCGGCAAACCTAGCATGGAAAGTTTTCCACTACATTTAGCGGGAAAACGGAATTGGTGTTGAGGGCATGTGACATCGATTTCCCCGCTAAATCAACCGGCAAAACTTCTCCGCCAAATTCAGGAAACAATTTTTTTCGCTAAATTTAGCACGGAATTGGTCCTCATATGACGTCGCGACTTTTTTACGTAACATGAAGTCACAAAGTCGTTATGTCACATGACGTCACAAAGTCGTGACGTCGCATGACGTCACGAAGCCGTGACGTAATTTTTATTGCCGCACACGAAAAATCCACAGGATCCAAGCCATAAACAGCTTCGCTGTAAAGTAAAATAAATCTGTCTAGGCTGCATCAATTGTACTTTGCACTGGACACGCATGGCACATTGAAGGCGTTTCCATCTCAGCGACTCGCGGTCGTGTGTTTGTCTCCCTGATGCTGTCTTGGGCCAACAGCAAGAGGCACTTCGTTTCTCGAACTTTGCACTGTGTACCCTGTTGTTTAAAGCTATGCACGTCTTTGTCAACATACTGCGTCTTCGAACGATTATACACTTAACTCAAACACGCTGTCCGCTGTTGCTTTGCGCAGACAATCTGTAACTTCTGAACTCTGCGAAGTTCACCATGTGGGCGTTATGATCCTCGTTTGCTGTACTCGCCAAACAGGCTGCCTGGGCCAAAACCGCTTCACAGGGGAGACTGGAATTTTTTCAGATGACGGCTGCGTTGAATGTCACCTCTTCCTCGAAGGTTTCCCTTCACCTTGTAGTTGAGCAAGTTTCTCAGTAGACGTATTTTCGTTACAGGTCTGCTTTTAGTGACCGTCTCCCTTCTACGGATCTTCATCTTTGCTGCAACTTGTGGGCCGGTGCTTCCTTCTAGGTTTCTATCATTTTTCATCTTTTGAATATCAAGAATCACCACTAACCAACGAGGTAGAGGGGCTTAGAGTGATAAACCGGAAGTTCGGAAGTGGCACCCCCCCGGTTGCCGCCATATTTTACGCAAATGTGACCACTCGTCACGTGACCTCCCAAGAGCCGTGACGTCACAGGTAAGATGGCAGCGCCCAGAGCTGGCGGATGCGAGTTTGTTCTGTGCGCGGTAGCCGTGATGTGCAGCTGCTTTCTGACGACTTCGGGCTTCTTCGTGCTCGCTGACGCAGGTATAATGTGAAAATATGAAGGAATGAGACTTTATACCGTTTTTGCGCAAGATCGCTCTGGATCAACGCCTGTGAGACAGCATCAGCTCTGCATCGCCGTACCGGTGCTTGGATTCCGGGATGTGTCCGAGGATCGATAGAACTTTGAGTGCTTTTAACATGAAATTTTCGCATTCTCTTAGCTTTGTTTGAACGTTGAATTATCTAAGAATCTACGCGAAATGTATACGTCGCGTTAGGGCGTAAGGGAAGTTGTTTCAGCCCTCCGTCACCGAACAACCATAGCAACTTTTAGCGAGGAAGCTCCTGCGATTTTAACCTTTTGTGCTAATCCACAATTCTACGTTCGATCGCTTTTCTTCCTTTTTTTTGTGTGTGTGTGTGAGTGCGAAGTGCACCCTTATTTTCAGCTATGAGGTTGGCGTTTTATTGAGTATGGGGAAGAATAAATCATTGCAGGCACCTGCTTCAGCTATGAGGTTGGCGTTTTATTGAGTATGGGGAAGAATAAATCATTGCAGGCACCTGCTTCAAAGCTATTCGACTTGCTTTAAGAACAACTGTTTTGGTGCATGCATAAATTAACTGCGCATTTTTTCTGTTTTGTAGGATTTATTGCAGCTATACTCTTTTCCATCAAGAGTGCATTGTATTAGTCGGTCAATTATTTAATTGTTCTAATTACCTGGATAAGATGATTCATATTTGTGTTCATCCCTTGCCTGGAGAGCAGTCTTGTTGAAAAATGTTGACTACCATTCCTTTCGGTCTCTTCAATAGACTCTTTTTAAAAGTGTGGGCTGTCTATACTTGGCATCACCGTAACTTGGAAAAGGCCAACCGCCACAGCCCCCTCGAGCCAATCAGAGAGACGGAGCGAAGGTGTGTGACATATCTGTGCAGACGAGCACTCTGGTGATATGCTTTCATGTGCCTCTCTCCAATGTGTGTATTGACTCACCGAGACCGTAGCCTTTGCCGTCTGCCAAATTCTGATGAAACAAATTACAGTAGCTACTTCTGTAATTACCCCAGGCTTTCATACTTTGGGTATTTGTTCGACAAGAATGTTGTGTCCGCCATCCCTGTGAATTCGGCTCAGCACCTATTGGACTCGAATGCTGCATTGGAGTTCGACGTGAACTGGGGCCCATTCATGTGCTTTGCGCCGAAAAAAATGGTGACGGTTGTGTTGCTTGATAAGGTTCTGCAAAGGGTCTATTGTGTCATACATATAGGAAGTGTCATGCTATATAACAATGCATCAACACATACTATTAAACTATATGCTCAGAGGTGTGTTTGTTTTTCCAATTAACAAGTTACAGCAGTGTGCTTTAATGCTATTATCATGTGTGTAGTTTTAAGTATCCTCTCTGCAATGCCTACAAAGGCCCCTGGAAGGAATAAATTAATAAATAACATTTTCACATCACTGGAGTTGGTTTTCGGATGCACCACATGTTCAGGAAAGGTTGAACGAGTGCAGCCCCATGCAACAAGTCTGCCAGTCTGGTATTTCCCATTAATTAATATTGAAGGGTCAGAGATGCAAGTGTCCTCGTAAGGTCCAGAGCATGCAATGGACACAATTCTCGGTGTGTAGACTCTCAAGGCATGAAGGCAAACGGAAATATGTTTATCTGGTTAGTGTATCAAATATGTTTATTTCCACTTGATTTCAAAATTATTGATTCTTAGTAAATGGTTCCATAACGAGTTCTTTCTGCGACAGTCTCGTGTCAGGCGTTCAGTGGTAGTACCTGTGGACCTTGTTGTCGGATGACGCTCCTGGCACGTCGGTGTTCAGTTTGGTCGAGTGGCAACTTTGACCGACTGATGCTGTCTTGTAACCATACGTCATGTGCACTGAAGCTGCAGGGCTGGCTTCTAATCCGAAAATTTTCCTGGTAGTTTTCGGCATCAATGTAGCAAGTTCGGGCATGTATTGCTTACGTGGCTGTGCCTTTTGCTGTACCGTTGACTTGAAAGCTGGCAACAATTTTTGTTTGCTATCCAAGTCTGGTGATGCTTGCAGTTCACTTTTGAGAGCAACCAACCATTCCATTCCTTCAAGTCACTCAGGGGCATTCTCCCTCAAAGTTGCAAATTGTGTGCTTCGTGGAGTGGACACAGAAAATTGGTGTCAGCAAGTTTTTAGGTATTGTCCTTGGACGACAACCGACACCAAATCCACTGTCACTGCATCGCCGTTAACCTGCTTTGTCGTGCTTACCTCTTGTTGAGGTGATGGACATGAGGAGCTTCGGGGTAATCAGGGATTCAGAATCTTCGATTCAGCACCTTCGGCATCAGGGACAAAGGTCGCCGAAGGTAATCCTTAATCTCCCGTGGTCGCTCCTCGAGACGTAATCGAGGGTCGTTTGGCACGAACCCTCGCAGACCAATTCATTGGTACGGGCTGCATTGGTAGACATGGTCGGCTTCATGCAGTGGTAGCAAAGTGGTTTTCGGTCGCACATTCGCATCACCTACGTTTTCCTCTGTGTACTTTGTTGAGCGCGGACCTACACACGATGTCGGAAATGCTTCGGCGTTAGAGTGTCTCATTGAATTGGCATTGAATACTAAGGGGCAGCCGGTGGCGGTCGTCGTGCTATTGTGGCGTAAGTTGCCCTTGGTTTGTCAGATGCCGCTTCGCTCGCAGAACTCTCGGTTGAAATACCTGTCAAACTTGTTCCGAAACAATCTCGGCAATCAAAATAAAAGCCGGGCAACTGATGGCAGGAAGTAGCTTCCTGATCTCCTTCCAGGCAACGTCGTGGGTGATGTCGTGGATGCCTGGGAGGCTGGCGTCGAAGTAGTAGCTGGACAACTCGAGTGTCGAGACGCCGGGAAGTTGTTCATAGTGGCAGGCTCGGGCATGCAGTGCACATTCCATGTTGGAAGCCTCAGTGATATGAACACTTCGACTGTTGTTGGGGGGTTGCGGACAAGGCTGCCGAAGGTGTTGTCCCTCACGTGGGGCGCATGGGATTCTTAGGTTCTTGTCTTCTGTAGCATCAAGGGCGGCGTGGGCGTGGGCGCTCGATCAAGCGCAAAACATCCTCCACGAGTGCGGTGGCGCTCTCATTGGGGCAGTGTCCTGGACAGAATCAAGAATGCGGCTCTCTTTCGTTGATGTTGGCTGACGGATGCGCGCTTCAGCTTGATCTTGCAAACTTCCCATGACGTTAAGGAGGATCCACGGTTCTCAGACCGGCGCCGGCAGTTGCTTCCACGAGAAGTATAGGTTCTGCAGGAGCTGGTTGTCTGTCCACCCAATGTGGCGGGCGACACTGCCATATTGTTCAATCCAGTTCTTGACGTCTTCATACAGCTTGCGTGAAAAAGCGTCGGAGTGTGATTTGCGACGGGCATGCAAACAATGGTGGGAGGGGACACGGTTTGCTGCTACAGGTTTGTCATTGTTGGCTTAGTCAGCTTCGGATTTTCTGACAGGACACCGAATTCCGGTGGTTTTTCCTGGTAGCAGCAACTGGCTCGGATTTCAGGTGCTTCGTGGTGTATTTCCGAGGTTACTCCTTGTGGTACTCGGTCGTCTTGCGGTTGTTCTGCCAGGCTCGGGTCAGGACTTTGCCTACGGCTCGACAGGGGTATAAGACGCAGAATAGTCCGCCAGCCGTGTCCCATTATCGGGTAACTCGGCTGAAGAGCCGCCGGGTTCACACAGAGTGAAGGGCTACGGGTAAGGTGCCCAGTACCTCCACCTGAACATACGATTACAGCTGAGCATGACCTGCAGTGTCCCAGAATAGTGAATATTGATAGAAGATAGGACTGGAACAAGGATCCGTGACAGTATAACAAAACTAGCAGAAGAGAATCTATCCTGACCACTGAAGAAGCTGCATTGCTTTAGTGGCATTCTGTCCGAATAAATCCTCTCCTTCGGGGTTTGGCGACTGCCGTGGACGAACTGAACTGAAATGGATGTGGGACCACTTTTCTGGTAATGAGCCACTGCAGACTGTTGCCACAAAGCGGCGTGAGCTGGGTACGTAACACGCTCGGTGAAATGTCCGGACAGCTTGCAATTCGCGTAACGAGTGTGGATGAAACGTTTGTGTTGACGAAACGTGCGACAGGCCAGCGGGATCAATACCAACTGCAACACCTGTGCTCCGTGAAAGTGCACGGCTACGCCGGAACAATTTCGGAAGCAGCACAGCATCACCTAAAGCATGGCACAGGAACTACCAGCTTGAAGGCAGCTCTTCGGTGCGCCGCACACCTGTGCTCCGTGAAAGTGCACTTCTACGTCGGAACAATTTGTAAGCAGCACAGCATCATTCAGCACGGCACGGGAACTACCAGCTTCAAGGCAGCCTTCCGGTGCGCCGCACAACCGAAGTGAGCCCTCGGTCATTTGATCGAAGCTGCACCGTGATTGCACACCGCCAAGCACGACTCAGGCAATTTCCGTCGCTAAACTGTGTATCCAAATATATTGCACACGCTTCACTGCAAACCTCGAAGATTCCGATGGTCAACGAGAGCACAAAAACGTCGCCTTAAATTTTATCCTAGCGGTATCCGAATCAATCCGAGGTCCGAGCAACGTAGGTCAGATTGTCTCTTCCGTGGCAATATCCCGGTCGGTCACCAGCGAAATGCACACCGTTTCTCCGTATTTTCACGTTATACCTACGTCAAACACCACGCTGAACTCTGAACTCGCTTTCGACCGGCCTCATATGACGGCTTCCGCGTCTGAAATCAACTCGCCGAGACGAACGACAACCAACAAAGCATCCGACAAGCTCCGGGCCAGCTGGGGCCAGCCGCTGCATGGGCGCTGCCATCTTTCCTGTGACGTCACGTATTTGGTTTGGTCATGTGACGTGTGGTCAAATTTGCGTACAATGGCAGCCTCCTTATGGGGGTCACTTTCGAGTGCAGACCGGAACCCCGGTTTATCGCTCTAAGCCCCTCTACCTCGTTGCCACTAACTCAGGCTCCCCATCACTTTCTCATCCGTCACCAGTTCTTACGCCTTCTCTAGAAGTTTCCGTTCCGTTTCTTGCAACTCTGGCTTCTCCACGGCAAAGATCACCGGTCCTCACAGTTGTCGACATAACAACTGTTCCATCCAATGTATCCTGGCCCTCCTTGCCCTCCTTCATTTCCTGTTTTATTGCAGCAAGTCCTGTAGTATGTTTAATCACCATCTCATCCGTTTCTTTTCCAATCCTGGTATTCTTGAATTTAACATCTATATCACTTTTATTAGAAGCTCTGAGTTTTTGCACTTGGATATCTTTCCGAGATTGTGGAGGAGCCCCTTTAGGCTGCTGTCCCTTCTTTGTAGTGTTGCGAGTTTATCGGGCTTTTTAGGTGCGCCTTCACGTGCGGGCGGTCACAGCGGAGTGGCGCTTCCCGTGGCTGCCTGTTTCTTGGACTTTGTCACCATGGCTGCGGTGGCAAGAATCTCCCACAATGCTTAAAAAAAAACAAGTGTCTTATTACCCTGATTCATGGTAATAAAACCCGAGACTCAGGAACACAGAAGGGGACGAACACAACACAACGTCTCAAACACAGCTGAAGGTTTATTATGGGAAACCATTCGGTTTCCCAGAATTTGCAGGCACTTGCTAAAAAATTCAACGTAACTGTGGTTTGCAGACCGGGCTTTAAACTCAGCAGACTAACCCCATTCACGGAAGGGGTGAGCGGCTGCCAAAAAAAAAACAACAAAAAAAACACAGAAATAGATAAGTCAAGTGACGGGGGGGGGGGGGGGGGGGGTTTATGGCATACCATTGACATGTGGTTTTACTTACGTTGGCCAAACAGGAAGATGTGTAAACCACCGGCTATTAGAGCACAAAATGGCAGTAGCATTGAGTGCTCCAATTTCAGAAATAGCCAGACATGTTGAGAAGTGCCATAGGTGCAACCCGGAGTGGGCCAGAACAGAAATTATCTACAATGAAAAAGATGCGACTAAAAGGATATTCAGGGAGACCATTAGAATAGGGAGTATTGGGAACTGCATAGGCAATCCGTCCGTTTCTTTAGACAACCTAACCTGATCCTATATTAGAAACGGAGTTTTCGTCTCTATGACGGGTGAGATCCAGCCGAAAGGTTAAGTACAATTGATCTGTTTTTTTTGTTTTTTTAAGGCATTGGAAGGAGACAGAAATAAAGGGAGGGGTGGGAGGTAAGTTTTTCGGGAAGGTCGGGGATAAGTAAATACAAAACGAGCGTGTTAATAGCAGTAATTAAACATGAGGAAGTACATAGAAGGGGGGACGGACGGATAGCGGCACAAACTTTAAAGGGCAACTCCGCTTAATTTCAAAAATTTTGAGATAGTGGCCGATTTTGCTTTTTGAAGCACTCAAAAACAATCGCCAATCCTTTGTTTCGCGAAAAATAAAATATTTTTCGTGTAACTTTACTCTAGCCATGATCACAAACCGAAACCGAAACGGTGGTAAAGCTGGACAACATTGTATATTCGGCATCGCTAAGCATGTACACCCACGTGATATACAATGAGAAGAAGAAGCTCCCCTCTTATCAGGATCTTCCTTTGTGCCTCCTGAATTAGCACTGGCGTCGCCATTCTCCTCCCAGAAGATTATAGAAGATTAACCTGTCACTCAAAATTCTTACAAAAGCAGCTTCCGTCTCCTTTTTTTACTTGGTGTTCAAAAGTATGCGATGTAACACAAGCCGCGCTCAACGAGGCGATCGGCTTATCACTAGTATCAATAGTCGAGCGCCGGGCCGGCCGAGCGCGTCCCTCCGTCTTTCACGGCGCTGGGGCCATCCGTGCTTTCCCCGGGAAAGAAAACAAAATTGAAAAAAAAAAGAAGAAGCTGTACATGCTTGATGACGTCGCGGACGTGCCGGGAGAAGGAATTTGGAGGAAGCGGAAATGCAGCCGGGCAGTGTTGTCTGGCCCGCACGTCTCAACCAAAACCAGCGGATTCGTGCTTGTCAAACTTTGACAGCGATTTTAATGAACTTCTAGGCGGAATTTCGTCGTAATATTTGCCATGGGGGTTTTGTAGATGATAACAAAGAGAACTGTATAGTTTTGCACTACTGGAAAAGAAGCGGAGTTGCCCTTTAAGGCTTTGAGATTACTTTGCGGCGATTTTTGGCTTACTGGGTGGGCTTCCACATGTGTTTTCGAGGTTTCTGGTTACGTCGGCAAGTGTAAAGGGGGGGGGGGGGGGGAGGCGGGGGTGGGGGGCGTGAAGGGGGTAGATCTGAGTGGTGTGCTTCTGTACGATTCGATGGCGGGGGGAAAAGAAGCGTTGCGAAGAAGTGGAGGATTAGCAGTGGCGGCAGTGGCGATGACAAGTCAACAGCGTGGACGTTCTCATGGACGCTGTGACGGCTAGCGCATGTGCATGCATCTGTGTGCGAGGAGGGCTGCTGACGTGGACTGAACGGGAGGAAGCGGCATGACTTTCGGGACTGTGGATGTCGGTTGGGGCACCGGGGGGGCTCGCCTTTTTAAACGAGTGTCTGACAAATAAATCTTTAGCTGTGCCTGAGACGTTGTGTTCTGTTCGTCCCCTTCTGTGTTCCTGAAGAATCTCCACATCTTACTTCTCATAATGAGGAAACTATCTTCAAATGTTTCCGGTTAACTCCAGCCGGCCTCCAGGTTGGCTTTCTTCTTGTCGAAGGCATTCAACGTTAAGATTCTTCCATAGCGTTGTCACGGTTTCGTTGTCGGCGAAACTCGCGTTTACAAATATTGGCGCCGCGTTCTATAATTCCTGCAGCCAGATCCTCAGCTCTAGGCATCGGTGCTCTGCTTCGAAGCTCATCCCTTGCTCCTGCGCTCTGATGGCTCCTTCCTTCTCCCCCTCCTGGCCCACCCGTTCCTTCAGGCCCGAAGTTTCGAGTCAGAGTTTTTTCCCGTTGGCCATTCGATCGTGGAGTTCCACTACTGAAGTTTAGCAAACACTACTCGATACTCTGACCCTGGACCTCATCCTCCGCTCCCGATTGGCAAGCAAGGCTGTGTGCTCCCGCAACAGCGTCAGCTTCAAAACGAGCTCACTACGGCGAGGTAAACTCATTCGCTCACATTTCTCCTCTCATAATGAATCATCACAGTGGATAGCAGGTCCGGGCGCGGAAGCCAGTTTGTCACATGTTCGTGTTGAAAAGATCCTTCAAAACAAACAAACGTGTTATTTGAATTGAACCGCTGTCCGGGTGCTAGGGCCCCACCTTGGCAATGAACTTCATGAGAGGATGTAGGAATAGAGAGCGAGTCGTGCCTGGTGTTACAAAGTTTAATAGCAACGGAATTCAAAAGTAAAAACAAACTAGTAGAGGCCGCACAGACAGTCGGAAGAAAAATAAAAACAGGGAATAGAACATATCTCGTGAGCGTCACGCTCTTCGTAACCGCAACACGAAAAGCGTATGCGTTTCGAAAGCTCGACAACAGGAACAGAAGCCCCATCAGAGTCGACATACAGTTCCGAGGAGGAGGAGGAGACTCGAATCAATATCACAGGAAGTCGGTGGGTGTCCGGTCCCATGCGCCGCCAGTCGGGGTCCAGCAGTCATGGCGACTTGGATACTTTCAGTGCCGAACAGCGCTCACACAGAAGCACACAAACATCGTCGAAGACTTGCCCGGGGCCGACTAACCACCTCGACGAAGGCTTGCTCGGGGTTTGACCACCCAAACCGCCGAAACCCTTCTCGACGTTCCACCAGCCATACCGCCGAAGCCTCGCTTCTTTTTCCACCAGCCACACCGCCGAAGCCTTGCTCCACGTTCCATCAACCACCCCGCGCGCGGCTTCTCTCTTTTACAGCAGAGCTGTTAAGGGCTAGTTTCCCCAGGATTATGTCACCCGCAAAGAAATGTCGACACAAAACTCTGGTGGCCACCGTCGCTCATAGATAACGGTAGCTGTCCAGAATGTTGTGTTTGCCTGCTGTCTGCTTGCCGCCGTCGCTCATAAATCGCGGCAACATTTCTTCGGAGGAAGAAGAGCAGGAACGGAACGAGCGGCGATGTGCGCAGCAGTCCGGCAGCACGAATTCTTTCGCAAACGCCGCCGAGCCGCTATCGCCTAAAGTAACATTGCGTCGAGAGCTTCAGATTTCCTTGTGAAAGAAGAGCACATCTCTCGCCTGGGAAGCCACCGCCGAGAACAGAAGCTACAGCTCCGCTGCTCTTCCTTCTTCACCAAAGTGGAAAGGCTGAAAGTTTTTTCCTTGTTTATTTCTTTCCTCAAAGCTTGTGCGATAGAACCTAGAACACAAAGCCTCCGCGTTTCCTCCTCTAAACATCATTCCTAGTAGATTCCCTCAGCTCCCCATATTGGGCACGATCGTCGTCTCGATCGCCTGCTTCAGTGGTCATGCTCAGAAGGAGCTCACATTACCAGGCTGTTAAGACGGGCAATGATAATTGTGTCACATGCAGGTTGTAAATGAACTGTGGAAGCTGGCTCTGAGCTGCACTCAGCAGTCGCGCATACGAAACAAACGCGTCCGCTCGAACGTCATCGTAAAATTCGGAGCATTGTGGAACAAGCTGCAGCACTCCAGTAACGCCGCAGAAATAGCGAAGAGCCACCTCTGACGAATCCTCCTTGTACCGCGTCCGATATGATGAACTTCCCTCTACTCAGCACTGGAGCAAATTTGAGGACTAGGAAGCGGCATCAACATGCTTCTAGACTGCCTGAACTTTCCAAGGATCGTCGCCGACGACTTGGCCTTTCTTGAAAAGCACACGTCGATAAGTCAAATTTTATATATTAAAACAATCGTATCGGCTGGCTATTACTCTTGTTCCCGATTTTCTTTATTGAGTGTGTTCAGCTTTTTGCTAATTTACTGCATTTCGATCAATGTTTCAGATTTTGAAACCAGTGGTAGAATCCCTTGATATTCTACTGGGTTAGAAGTATATGTACCAGGCGCTCTGCTCCCGACTCTATGGTCGCTGCAAAATGCTCTACATAAGACGTGGGATTTGCAGTTGCGCAGGCCCCTTTTTGATGCCCTAAAAACCGGTGTTCCAAGAAGGTACATTCATAAATGTGTTTTCTTTGCGTACAATGTTAATGATCCCTTCGCTTGTACCTCGAAGTGACTGTACCGATTATCTTGTTTATTTCTGTAAACGCTCAGAACGGTATAAACCTGCAGCCGAAGCGAATCACGTGTGCGATGAGTGACCAACTAACATTGTAGTGAGTAGGCCACGAATCATTTGCTGAATGCCACCGAGAGCAATCACCTTGTATGTGACTATCCCGTGGCGATCATCAGCAAATTATTTTGAGGTTCTCAAGACAACTACAAGACCCGTACAACATGATTGCGGCCGCGACACATCCGAGGTTCAAGCTGACATTGCGGCAAAAGAAGGAAGTGGAGGCAAAAAAAAAAAAAAAAAACTGGAGGCTGGTAAGGTGCCGGCATGAGACTTCATTTCCCACACAAGAATCCGAGGAAATCGAGACAACCTCCGAATTTCAAGACCCAGACGAGGAGTTTTTGAGCACTGCCGTCTCGCACTGGGAGCAACGTCGTTGGCGCCCACAGAAAGATTGTGCAGCATGGACAGACACACGCTATCTTTGAAAAAAGAATCTCTTTCCCGAAAAAGTTTTAAAGCCGAGCTGCTCCAACGATGTAACAGGGAGTTAATTCAGCTCTCCTTGACATTAAATATCGTTTTAATAAAAGTTTGTATGACAGTGAATGGTGCGTACCTCCTCCATTAAAATATATAAACCGTACTTTGGAAATATTTTATTCACTTTCGGCGGTAATTTGCAATTGCAATTCATTACTTTTTTGTTGCAGTAATTTGAAACCTAAGTTAATTACATTTCAGCCACATTAAGCAAAGTAATCAGTAATGTAATTTAATTGCAAAAACAGTAATTTGGCCTGCTCTCGCCGATAAAGTGGCCTATCGATCCGGGTTGCAGGCCACAAAGCACCGTACGGAATCAGCTCCAGCGCACTGTGATAGAAACTAGTTGCGCAAATCTGCTCATTGAAAAGTGACCCCCAGAGTAAAACGAGGGTTGTCCTTCAGGCGGGCATCCCGCGTTTGGTTTCGGTACTGATAGATTTTCAGAACAAAATTTGGCAATGAGGAACTCAAACTGCGTGCTCTGGCTACGATTTTTAAATTCTGGTTGGGGCTCTAACATTGATTGCCTTTATTTCTTCACTATAAGCAGGCCCTCTAATAGTCTAAGCGAATTAAAAAGATAATGTTTTTTTTAATTATTCATCGCTCAGTTGCATTATTCCTTGAATATAGTGCCCACCTGGACGTAGAACTCACTTGCACAAAGTGCATTTGTTCAACTTTAACATCTTTTATTAGAAAAAATATGTATTCGACAAACAAACTCCCCGTACATAACTCCAACACTATTTCAACATTTAATCTTAAGCCCGGATATATCCAAATAAAATAAAATAGCATACACAATTGCCTAAATTTAAGATGTTTATTGCTACACAATCAAAGTGTAAATTTCTGTAATTAAATGTCAAGACGTGAATTATTACTAAAATGCACATATTTCCACTTCCAGCAAATTGTTTTTGCGAGCCAAACTTTATGAGCATGAAAAATGTGATCTGAAAAAAGTTCTTTGTTGCAGATGTGGTGGAGACTGCCAAGGCAGGCCGATTTATAACGACGATGTTTGCTGCTTGCAAAACTGCCCTTATTAGGCTGAACATCAAGGCATCTGTAATTCAGGTTGGTGGACAGGATGTGAAAACGAAGCTAAATATGTTTTATGTGATTGTTATCAGCGCCAATAAAGTTTTGTGGCGCCCTCCTATAAGACGCGGACGAGACGGCCGCGACGCAGCGGTAGCCTATTGTTCACCGCCACCTAGCGGTAGCCGGCGCCGGATCATCGGGAAACGATGGCGACGAAGAGCACAGCCGACATTGTCACCGTTGTGATTGCGACGGGGTACCGGTTACGAATCCAGAAAGCTTCTTCCGTGGTGCCAATATGACGAAGGGAAAACTCCTTCACGAATCTGGCCACGTGTACTAAGTGAAGAAGGTCCGTTTCGAAGGAGAACTGAATGACACAGCGTGCATACGTACCTCCACAGACGAAATTGAGCGCGACTACAAAGAACGTCAAACTTCGCGTAAGTACTTAAGAGAGTTTTCGTAGTGGGCGTTAAGTAGACTGCGCTAATGTCGTACGTTTAATACGTTTTGAATGATCTTGACAACAACCGGGCGATTCTTTTTGCGCTGTTCCGCGCTTCCCAGCAGACGTCTCTTCCTATAGGGTGATTTAAACGTTCAATTGTGGGTTGTAGCCTTGGGTGGGCGACATCGTCCCGCAAAAAGGCAGGAACCGGCTGTTCTCTTCCGGCCCAGTGTCAAATGCTGCTAAACCAACCAACTTTGCATGAACTTCCCCCGCCGCAACATTACCGTCCGTTAGAGCAGCAATCTCTTCGGGAACAGTTCATGAGACAACCATGCGATCAATCTACCTGCGAATCTGTGGCGGATGCTAATGCTAGGGCTACTTCTCGAGCGGAAGCAGTCGATTACAGTCTGCGATGCTTCAATCGTTAAAATGCCACGTTGTCCTGGGAAACGGGTTGATGCCATTTGGTTATGCTGGTAAAATAACACGTCTTCGTGTTTCTTCTGTGTTGTGCTGATAGAGACGAAATCGCGAGAGTTCACTTGCCGTTAAAAAAAAAAATAACATAGAACTAACTTTTGTCGCAAACGGCGCTGCTGCAGTGGTGGTAACGAGGCGTCCGTGGCCTCGACCATGGAGAGTTGCCACGTGCCTTGCTCCGACATTCGTATTGGGTCGCGGGGCCCGCAGGCTCCACAGTTCGCCAAGTTATATTGAAACGGACTATGGTGATCTCCCTTTCTCCCCTCACTCCCCATTGCCCCCTGTCCCGTCCCGCCTTCCGAGGGCTCGCCCTTTATCTCTCTGCGTGACGTTGCCTTTGCTTTCACTGTACACAACTAGTCACACGGAGTACAGTGTTGAACGGAGTATAGTTGTCTCTTGGTGTCACTTGTCATGTATGTCACTCGACCAACGTAGAGAATTGAGGAGACATTCCCCCGTCTCTATTCTGTTCATGACCTTCTGTGTCCCTCTGTTCTGGGTATGTGTGCGGTTGAAGTTTCGCAGCGCGTACGCAGCGCCACCCCTCCTCCTAGTGTGGTGCACCCATACTAGTCGGGCGTACGCGGAGCAGAGGGCGTGGGAGGCTAGTGCGCTTGTTGTGCTAGTCTCGCGGTTCATAATGTAATATACCGAAGGAAAAAGGGTAGGGCACCAGGTAATATTGTGCAGTGAAATGCCACAACATCGTATTAAACATAAAGGTAAATATGCCTCGCCGGAAAAGTTTTATTCGTTCTGAAGGCGATTAAAGGAGATCGCCAGATGCATGAATCGCAATATTTTTGGAGGACGAAGTGAAATTTTATTCTCTATCTGCTCGCCTGATTTAGTAGAAAAACTACGCGTACTTGTCACGTTAATATGAAGTTTTTGCGTGTTTTATGGGCATATTTATACAAGCTGAAGGTAGATTACCAATATACAATATGGAATATGCGCAGCGTCAACTAGTGAGGCGCCGAAAAATATGCACCGTCTCACCAGTTATCTTCGGCGCTTCCAAAGCCCAGGGCGAGAAAGTGTAGTTCTGAAGATTTTTTTCTCGAAAATCAGTCGCGCTGATTAACCGCTTTCAAGAACAAGGCGGCCATTTCCGCGCCTTTACTGGCACTCACAGCATGATTTCCAATTTAGTTTTACATCTTCCATGTTGGTTGCAACAAGAAAACAGCGAGGAGCACGTGCATGCGCCAGAAGATCATAAAATAGCCGAACCTCTTAGCACGTATGTGTGGGTGAGGATCAATGACGGTGAGCAGTAGGCTTCGATTGTTACAGACAACGCCACGAAAATGACAAACAGCCGTGGAATTTTAACGTAACTAAGATAGAAGCTCAGGGAGTGTTGCCAGTCGTTCGACGAATTTCGCACATTACCTATTGAGCCAGTCCAGTAGAACCCCTAGCCTGAGGGTGCGATGCTCATCCAGATTGAAACGAGCAAAGATGGGGATTGAACCCAGGATTCCTGAGTTCTGCAGCGCGAACTTTTGCTCCACGTGCTCCGAACTGGTGTGCGCCAGCAGACTCAGACACCAACCTTACTCTACTTTTCGTAGATCGCCCGTGAGAGTGTTCTAGCATTTCGCGTTGCTGGGCGGTCCTCGTGCCGTCAATTTGAGGGCCGAATGAGATCGTGCCCGCACTGCTCACAGTGTGCAACTGACGTTCTACTATTTATCCCTAATGCAATAACTGCGATGCTTCCCCGTGAGTGTTGAAAGCGGACATCCGAATATGCAGTTACTATATCAGTTAGCGCATTTAAATATGAGTACTAAGCTCACTTTGCTTACCTGTCAATTCTAATCACCGATGCTTACAATATGAAGCGAGTAAGCGACTAAAGAGATGAGGCAATATGAGCCAGATGATCGTAGCCCGTATAGCGCACTGACTTCAACGCATTGTTGAAAAGATAAGGACGCTGATGAATGCGCTGTAGTTTCTTCTAATATAGTAGAAGGATGGAGTTAGACTACAACAAGCACACTTACGTTCCAAGGAACTCTAAATAATTAGACACTAGAAGATTCCTGGGTCAATCATTTTGAGGTTGTTGGCAATATTATATAGGTATAAATATATGAGAGGAACGCACGTCACTTAGGAAAATAACTGAAAATGTATGGCTGAAATTTAATATTATATGCGATTTCCCCAAAGAGAGACAAATGTAATATTCACGATCCCTTGCTCATTCAGGGGCTCTAGATATATCAAGTGTAACTGCGCCTCAAAAAAACAAAGCAGAACAGCACGCAAAATATTTAATTGTAGTCACCTGCACTCAGTTGTTTTCAAAAGTTTTATTCTGAAGCTGCATATAAAAATAAGTAAAAAAAGGAAGACAGAACTGCCGCAAAGGTTTGCCTTTAACTGCAACATTATGTTTGTGTGATTGCGACAGACCAGGCAAGCAGTAGTCCTGCGCGACGCTTGCTTCTTCAGATGTACGCAATTTGTGGGCTACATACATTGCTCGACGAAGACTAACAGCATGGGTTCAATATTTAGTGCCTAGAAAGCAAACGTATATATTAACTTTGATTACCTGTGGCCTAAAACGAACGGGCGCTACATTTAGTACCCAGGGTATAAATTCAAGGAACGAGGTTTTAGTCCCAGACGCCCAGGGGTCTAAATGCAAGGGCGGCAGATTTATTCCCTATAATCTAAATGGAAGGGCACTAAAGGTAGTCCTGGGGTTCGAACTTCGAAAGACGAACTATGGAGGCGCTAAAATCGCTTCCGCTCCGGTTTGTCCCCCATGGGAATAATGGTGGTGGCAGCGCATTTGGTCCCCGGACCGACTAAATACTGCTCCCCTCTTAAGCAGTGTGTATATTTTACTCAATCGCAAATGCCGAACATAGCGACGCTTTTATTCGCGTATCTCGACGTCGCAAATACCCTCTGACAGTCTACGAAATGCAAAGAGTGATATTAAACACCGTAAAAACTTACAGTTCTTAAACACTATTTAAAAGTCTACAACCCAGTTACATGTTATTCAGTCAACTAAGTTTCGTCTTACAATGTGTTTTCCATTGATTGAAGATAAAAATAAAGATACCCAGCAGTGACGAAATTAGGAATGAGGAGTGAGCACTTCCAGCGAGATCCGTGTCAAGAAAGACGCTGGTATTTTAAGCTTTGATAGGTTGTAATCTCGTTGTATTCTAGTGTGAATTATTCAGCGTGTTCACTTACTCGTTAATGCAAATTTGGACACTCCGCATAGAAAGGATTTATAATGTATCTCCCTAGGATTTTCTATGGGGGTGTCCCAAAGTGGAGGAAGCTTTCACTAAAATTGTCGAAAGATTGGCTCACGTGAGTAAATCACGAAACATATAAGGCATGTTTCCCCTTTAATTTAGTCGCAGCAGTGTTTATCAAGGAGCTTCAATAGACTGATAAAGTGGATCCCTCACAACTACCTGGGACGCGTGCTAGCAAAGACTACATGACGATAAGCAGTCTTGTGAAAGGGGTGCTATTGTTTTCCAGTTGGACTTTGCGAGAATTGGACCGTGGTGCTTGCGGACGAGGTACAGGCGTACCGTTGGCAGAAGAAACAAATCAGCGTCTTTACCTGCGTTGCAATGTCAAAGAAGTTGACGTGGAAATATGCCGCTATTTGAGACGATATAACTGATGACTCTGCGCATGAACGCTTGGCCTTTTCAAAAATTCCTCGAGAGCTCAACAAGGATCTCAGTCACCGCATATGTCGTTGTGTGACTCCATCACTCAGGACGTCTGTTCGTCTTTCCCGATGCGTTTTGCAGTTTCCTTCGTACACACTACAAGCCTGCGACAAACTACCGTCTTGCTGACGCATGCAAGACTGACTAACAACCCCGCGCCACTCTCTTTCGTGAGGACCTTCGAAAGTCTGAATTAGCACATGGGGAGGCACTCAAAAGCCACGTCATTAAAAGTCTTAATTCGTAATTTATTTGTGTGAAGATGTAGCTAGTGTATCTATCTACATTCTGCGTATGTTCAAAGCATGTTCAACTTTTTTGCTTGTTACCCAGCTCGAGGAACATTGAACAAATTAGCCTTAGTACTAGAGCCAAAGAATCTGAGATGCGTTGCCAGCCTAATGGTTTTTCACGCGAAATCTAACAGTTGTTGAAAGGGAGCAGGCGCCCACTATAGCTTACAAAGTGTTGCCGAGGTTGCAATATCCCTGCCACTGTTTACTCTGCTTTCCGGAGAAAGCGAAATTTCAGAATTTAGACTCACACTTAAAAATAGCTGAAAAAATTCACCTTGGGGTTTACTGCAAAGGCGCTTTCATAGTATTGGGCCCTAAAACTTGAGGGGTTATCAGGTTGGTAACACGATGTTGAGCAATTCATAACCCGTCACGCCAAAACTCGCAAGCAAACTGCTCGTGTTTGATGTAAGCTAATAATTGTGGAATTCTTATGGATCTACCTGAGGGTAATCTCAAAATACTTGGAGCAGGAACACGAATGTCTTCAGAATGCCAAATTATCAGTCCCATATCTTCGATCAATACTTTTGCGTGGTTACCTGGTGGATCAAGAAAGCGAACAGCCTGCGAAGTGCGATAGTTAATGTCACCTTGAAAAATCCACAGCGTGTTCTATTGTGTTAACACTTTTTGCATAGTAATTTCTTGCACCGTGATCTTATCGAATAATTTCACAATCATATTGTCTCCGCGACTGTGACTCACCACGTAATGCGTTTCTTAATTTGCCTGTTACCAACTTTAGCATAAATTCGCCAAAAATTGGCTACTTTACTAAACCACTGAATAAAATGGCATATTTTAATTGTACAAATTATGCAGGAACTGGACCGACTATGTACGCTATTTCGGCTCTGCTACTCCATTTCGTCGGATTTCAGTAATGTAAGTCTTGTTGCTTTGAATATAGAGAGACTACTGCATTAAATTCAGGCACTTTGCCTTCCTTCTGCTTAAGAGGCCTTGTCATTCAACACCGGGTTATTTTTCTTGTTGTTGGTTGTTAACAAAGAAAATCGCTTATGATCTTAGCGTATTAGCATTAGCTATGATCTTAGCATTTTTAGCGTTATAATGTTCCAGAAGACAACTAATTTCCCAGTTAAGAGTAAATATATTTTAATATTGTGCTGGAGACTCAGCAATTAATTGATATAAGCAAAAAGAGGCAATACAAGCTTTTTATAAATAAGACTGAAACGTCGATATTTTCCTCTTTATGAATTGAGCGTGCGTATACTCCCTATCAAGGGCTCTGTGCAGCATTGTGACAGGACCCTATTGAAAATTCCATCAAGCTACGTAATTTGGGACACTGACTGCCAGTCAGCAGCCTTAGTGGAACGTGATGGACCATCAGACGTCATCTGATGGTCCATCAGATGACGTCTGACTGCCACTGCCAAGGAAATTTCATCAACAAGGGCAGCATTTATATAAGAGTAAAGCTATACGCACTCACAAATATCGCCAAATGCCTCATAAAAACAAAAAGTTCGAGAAAAAAAAAAAAAAAAGCAGCACCACCACGCATCGAACCCGCGACCACATGCGTACTACGCCTACCCTTAGAAAAACTCGATTTGACTATTCGTTTTATACAAAATGCTTTGGCTGCAAATGCAGTTAAGCCGTCAGCATGTTATGCAAAGCACTCGTACATCACTCGCCGTACTTCAGTTCTACTCACCTGCCATGTCGAGTACTTTCGCGTCGTAGAACGATCCTTTTGTTCGCGCATCACCGGCCCAGTAGACCTGGTACACCCTGTCGTCTTCAACTACACCGCTTAAGTCCCTTACATCGTCGGAACTAACAACAGGCTGGGTCTTGTCGAGTAGAAATTCTACTAAAACATAAGGCATTGTAGAGCCCGGGCAGGATCGACAGGTTAAAGCAAGCGGGCAAACAAACCGAGTCGAGAGCGATCGTTCATGAAAGCTCGGCGAAGCCTCTATGAGCGAAGCGAAGTCGGCGAAGTGCGAAGTGTCGTGTTCGGCGCTTCCGCGGCCTTCTGATCAAGGTTGTCGGTCGGTTGCGTGTCATATCTCTACCGTCAGCGGTTTTATGGGCTCACGTCCCAAAATCGTTTTCTCGTGCATAGATTACTTTTCGTATTCATAGATTTGACGAAATAGTGGTATCCGAACGAACTTTACGTCCTTTGACCGTACGTCTGTCTGCACGTCAAAGCTTTCTGACGTACAGTCAGAGACAATCGATGTACAGTCAGAATCACCACCAAGACATCCTGATGGCATTTCGCGGCGGCCGACTGCCACCAGGAAACCATCAGAAAGCCGACAAGCGGTGTCTGACTGGAGTTTGACTGTCGGTCAGAGTAACTTGTTGGCCAATCAGACATGCTTGACGTACAGTCAGGCACAGTCAGCGGTCCACTAGAAAACATTGACTGCCAAGCAGGGTTACATTGATGGATTTTTCCTTCGGGGAGCGAGTGCGAATACATGGTATTAGATTGCCTTTTAAATACGTGAATGTTCCCTCAAATAAACAAGTTTGTAGAGCTAAGGTCGCGCCTCTAATATTTGATAGCACGGTGTCTACACTTTACCCTATTTATTTGATTTATTTCTAATTTCTGCCAACGCTTTACCACGTCATTTCCGGAGGGTTCATTTTTTCTGCTTCGGTCCAATACACGTTTGCAAGTACGAATTGAGGGCATCGTCATCTTGCTCTGTTGGTATGCGCTTGAACGCGACATTATCTGATTACGACGCCTTTCTAAGGCGTTGTAGTCGGATTATGGCGTCGTCCGAGCGCACGCCCAAATGAACAACGCGGCGGCCACCTGAGGCTGTATTTGTGAGCGTGCATAAATCAAATAGTAAAACGGTCGCCCTAAACACATAACAAAATAAGCACTCAAATTGAGAATGATGGCACGCAGCATTTTTCAAGACCAGCAACTGCGGTTCAATGTTGGAACCAAATAAAATTAATTAGGATGCAGTGTTTCTTTTTAGAGCGCAGCTCTCAGGCGCCCGTTTCCGGCTTGAGCGGCGTAGACGTTGCCATCCGCGTCGGCGCCGGCGTCGCCGTCGGCGTAACCGCGCGGTGCATTATGGGGCGCGTGACGCCACTGATGACGTCATCAGTGACGTCATGCGCATCGTCATCGTCATTGTCATTGGGGAATTGTAGTAGACCGTTTCCGCAGCCCGCTAACCACCCGGATAACGGTCCGTAATCCGCCACGAGACCTGGAACTATGCAGACAAGGCTGGCGGCGCGCATGCGCGGCTGCGGCGTTTTCTTCGTGGATAGCGTTGCGGAGGAGAAAAACAGTCTACTACAATTCCCTACTGTCGATGTCATCGTTATCGTCCCGTGACCTTGGTGACATCACGTGACCCTCGTGAGGCGACGTCAACGCCGCTCGGAGTGCGGAGTAGCGGACAGGATGAGGCGGTGAAGAGGAGGGAGGCAGGATATACCTTCCCCTCACTACCCCTCCCCTCCTCCTCCTCAAGACCTGCGCTCTAATCCGGCGTTACAGGGAGTTGTAAATGGCTTTCATTTTTTAAAAGTTTTTTTACACATACTTCACAAAATGCTAATGAGACGACTTAAGAATGTGTTCTACAACCTCTCCAATAGAAAAAAAAAATACTGTAGGCAATTTGAAAAGAGAAATTCCTAGTAGAGGTTTTCATTTAACGTCCTTAGATCTATCCGTTGACAAGCCACTGTAAAGTATTACCACCGGGTTTATAAGTTCTAAAAATAAACATATTTCCAATAAAAAAAAAAGAGCTGAGTGGAATAAGTAAACAATAAATACGTAATCTTATAAATATATTGAGCGCGTCAGAACAGCAGGAATGCCCTCAAGTTAGCACCCACGCGACAGGCATAAGGCTGGCGGAGAAAAAAATCTCGGATTCTCAGGGACGAAAAGAGTACGCAGGAATACGCGTCATCAGACGCGTATTCTTGTGCCGGCTGCACCAGTGGTAACTTTAGCGCTCCAGCATTTTTTCTACGTGATCTAAGTCCATATTTAATGTTTTTATGACGCTCAGCAAGATTCTAATTTAAATTAGGTTTCTTCCCTACGTAAAACATTTTGCTGATTTTGTTATTTAATAAACCTATGTAGCGTGACGGTTCCCTCCCTCTATTATGTCCCCTTTGCGTATGCATGACCTGCGTAAACTACACCAGCGTAGCTTTCACTTTATGTTTGATAAATCTGTAAATTTTAACAGCCCCTTGTAGAATAAACGTTTTACAATGACCGCTGGTACTCTAAGATTCATTTGTCATCTTATAATGTTTTTTGTTTAAGAAACCGGAGTTGCATAAAAAGAAAGTATATGCTTGCATGCACAAATATTACATACTGGTGAAGACTCTATATCCGGTAAGTTGAGAACCATGATATATCATGTAAGAGCCTCTGAAGAAGCCCTTTCATACTGCGATGAATCATCGGACACGAGGCCTATAGCTTCATTTTGGTCACGCAATCTTTTTCACAATTAAAAACACCAATTTCTTTAGCTTTTTATCCATTCGTTGATCACTTTAAGCACATACAACGTATGTGTGACAGGGTTCTGCCATCTTCATTATTTTATGAGAAATCTCAGGTCTACGAGCTCTCTGACACAATATAAACAGTCGTGTTATAAATTGGCAAGAATTGAAGTCCGTTTTAAATCAGAGAACATATCTGTTTACAAGCAGTTAACGGCTAGTAACATCCATTTTACTTTAACTGTACACTGTATTATCTTCTAAGCAGCATCAAGTTCAGAAAGACCGGCCTCCAGTCTTCTGGCGATGGATCTCTGAACCACTAACTTTACAGAATGTAATATTTCCTGAGTGTTGATATTCGTTCGAAGCACGCTGTGAGCCAAGCGCTATGATTTAGAGAGTATTTCTCGATAACGAGGAGATAAATTACATGTGCCTCTTCAGCCACCAAGCCCAGAAACAAGGCTGTCTGATACCCTTTCAGCGCATATCTGGTAACATTGGTATCACTGGAAGCAGTGCGGTGAATAAAAAGCAGTTGGTTTTAGGTTATAATTTAGATCATAATTGAAATCGAACTAATGTTACTCTAATAATTTAAATCAAATCTTTCCTCGGAAATAGTTCCGAAGAAATATTTTTTTTATTTACCTTCTATTTATCACATCACGATTTCGATGCACTAATGCCTTGCATTTATATCAGGGAATTTTTACGCAAGAAATACTTATATAACTTCCAACCCGAGCAAAAGTGGTGCCCTTTTGATAAGTCCGAGCATCCGGCTTGATTCCCACCTTTCTCTTCCTTCGTCAGCTAACTTCATCTTGCAGCAAAATCAGAACGCAAAAAAAAAGAAACGAAATCCAGAAAAAAATGTCTCATTATAATCCAGTTATAACCAAAATCATGTTTTATCTGACTAAAGAAGCAAGCTATTTTTGCTCTAGTTCCACAGGTATTAGAACGGAAAAAAAGTTTTAATTCAACTATGATTTACTTTTCATCAATTTTGTTCTTCCCAGTTATCAGTAATTAGACGAATTGAGAATCAATCTAGCAAGTGGAAATATATATTGAGTGAAAAATCAATACTCTCAAAGTACAGCGGCTAAAATAGAAAATATGGTGTAAATAAGATAAATCTACGTTGTGAACTTAGTGCGGCAAAGTAAATTTACAGTTCTAATGAAATTCGCTTTCTATGGGGTGTTAGATATCGTGGGGTTCAACCAGAAAATGCTCCAAAATATGCGATACTCGTTTAACGAAGGCGTACTACTGTTGTGAATTTTGACTTGTGAAATTCGAAGCCGCAGATCTCAAACTGCGAAAAAGTATAACAACATCCTATAAATTTTGAACGACATGTTTCCAAGCAGACTGCAGGGCTAGCCTAAAGTTGTGCTTCTGTCACTATCTACGAATCGGCAAAGCAAGCAAAAGGCTGCACTGAACCGAAAGCAAGTGATTGTGCCATCAGCTAGCACGAAGTGCCAAAAGAAATGCAGCAAACATTGGCATGGGTGGAGAACAGAGGCGCGCTCAATCTGTTAAAGCTTCCAGAGAGGCAAAGCACAAACTTCTGATATTTTTGTCCCACTTTTACAAATGACGTGTATAACGAGCTCAAATATGGATTCTAGCGTTTAATTTTCTACACTAATTATCTAACCGTTTACTTTTTCGCATAACCGAACTTACTATTAATGGCCTCTTTTATCCTGTTTTTCCCGTACATGAAACTCCCCATTCACTTTTCATTATGCCCAGGAAACTCTATTAGCAATTTTATATTTAGAAAGCTATAACAAAATATAGTAGTTTATATATATAAATGTAGCTCTGTCTCTCTTTTTATATATATATATATATATATATATATATATATATATATATTATAAATTTAAACCAAATTTAAGAAAGAGATACGATTTTCCGAAAGATATAAGTATATTTAGAAAACAAAATACTATTTTAGAAAGATCTGACCAATAGGTTAACAACCACGTCTTTCCCTTCAAGAGTTTATCCATCGATTGCTTTTTACCCAACTCTCCATCTCACTCTTCTTTCTTTTTTTCTTAGTTTTAAGTTGCCAAGTTCTTTCAATCTCACTATTTGTCGCGCTTAATTTATATATTACGTTGATCACGTCTTTTTAGTGCTCTTTGCAGAAAATGCACCACGCGGTTCTGTATTAATCTGTACGTTGCTATTCTTTATTTGAAAAGGTAAGGGCGACAAAATCCTTATGCATTTCTCTCTATGCTAATATTACGTAGCACACGGAGAAGAAGTACAACGTGAACTGGGAAACCCTCGCTCAAGAACATTTCGTAAGTAAGAGCCTTATATGATTCAATTCGTTCTAAAGAAATATGAATATTTCTATAATAAGACTTTTTGTCGGAAGGCGCCTACGATATTGAAATGAATAAACTTATGGGGCCGGTTAGGTATGTAGGAAGCCTTCTCTAAAGCGGCGTTGTCAGATTGACAACTCTCTTTAAACTGTCGAAAGAACTTCCGCTCACGTTTAAAATATTCAAACATATCGATCAGCATTTACGGTGTTCTAAATAAATTAGCAAATCAATAAATACATATATATTTTAAAAACGCTTTTGTATTAACCTTTAAAAGACCTAAATAAATGGGATATAATTATTTGCAAAGGTTTTTCAAATCATAAATTACTGAGAAACATGTACCAGAGGATGCAGTTGGACATACATTTGTTCACGATACCTAGTAGTTAAGATAACGGTTAAATATTATTTGGTAATGAAACTTAGTAGGACAGCACCTACCTTGATGATATATAGATGAGCCTAATTTTGTTCCGAAAAAAAAACGAAGACAAGTGTTATTTTTTGGTGACAGGATAATGTAATTAATCCTGAATTTCTTAATGAAATAACGTGTAAACTCCTCTAAAAAAAAATGGAGTTTCACAAAATAATTTCTCTTTAAAGGATAGAACTCCAGCACCAACCCCTGCTTTGTCCTCCGACTTTGAGCAAAGAGTGTATATATATATTGTAGGCACATTTTCGGTCGTTTACGTCTTAACGCAACTGCTGCATGAACTCAAATGAAATAAATTGTAAATAAACGTACTTTAGTGCTAGGACACTTTAACTTACCTTAAAAATAAGCTAAGGTAAAGTTAAAGTTAAATTGTACTTTCACGTGGCAAAAAGGGAAGCTGGGTACAACCAGATTTAATTATTTTCCTAAGATATCCGTTACGGCGACGTCATCACTCACAAAAATGTCTTTGCTCTTTTACATTACAAGCGGCTAACTTCCTATTGAATTCTTATTTAGTTAAAATTCCCATCCTATTGAATTCCTATTCTGCAGACTGCATATATGACAAAGTCAAAACCAAAATTTATTTGAGAAAACCGTTGAGGAATACAGTTTTCTGGGGGGGGGGGGGGGGGGGGGTGGGGGGCGTCACACAAGTCATCGATTTGCCTGACGTGCCTGATATAATGACCGCCCCTTCTCGCCCTCTCCCTGCCTTCACGGCCATATCATCCGGCATGCTCAGACAATATAAATGCCTTACAGAGGATGAAAAACTTTTACATCAGGAGAAATGAAACATAACAATCAATACGCCGTAAAAACCCTACGTATAAAAAGAGGAAATATACAATATAACGATGCACAATGACTTTTCACGCCTGTACAAACTCGGCAAACATTAGGGTTACACGCAACAACATAGAAGAGAAAAATGTCAAGAACAAAATGTCTTTTTAACTTAGTTCAACCAATCGTCCTTACATAAAACAAAAATTCACTAAGCCTACCAATAAACGCTGCACAAAGGAGACAGCACGCGCGATTGAGCACAAACCCTTTTTCTGGCGTAAGTGCATAGATTCTATATGTGCTTTAACGCCAAAGCATTAACTGTTCCATGGATCGAACCGACGTCATCAGTTTTTGAAGCCGCGCCAAACGGCACCTGAACGCCCCTGTTCCAATAGAGCGTAGCCTGTCGTCTGTAGCAGCGACCTGATGGATAGGCTCCGATTGGCTGGCACGCGTCATAGTTCCAAGGGTCGCCACCAGAGAAGCCCTCTCCTTGGCGAGCAGCGCACGCAGCGGCCCGGCCGCCGGTAAGAGGGTCCGCCTGGACGCAGAGCCCGCACGGGCGAATTCCGGAGGGCCGACTCAGCGCGGCAGGGCCACTTTACGAGAGCCCGCGCTCGGCCGTCGGCCGCTACCTCGGCGGTTGCGAAACGTGGCCGTCCACGCCAGTACACCGCAGACGAACTAATGCAGCGGAAGAACGACATTCATGCTTTCGCATTCACAACACATAAGGAGTACTTTGGTGTCGTCGGAATTTTTCGTTGCGCTCTCCCATACAAACATACACTAGAGAAGACGTGAATGAACTGCGGTATAATATAGATGATTTTTACCCAGTAATGCAGTGCACTTTTAAGTGTCTAGATGACCCCGATACACCGTGATATTTCCGTTCTTATTCTCTGTGCGTGCAAAAATCAATTTGAAATTTCATGAAACAGGACACCTAGGAGCTTAGGTGATATAACTCGGTCGATGCTTTTGCTTTAAAACATAGTTTGAAAATTCCTGCTGAATACGTTTAAATCGTGGTCGAAATATAGCATACTTCGCTTTGTTTTTGTTGAAATGAAGTTGGTTTAGTTAGTGCCATGCGGATACATTTTCAAGCCATGGGTTGTTTTCGCGCTCACGTACTTCTAAGCTTTTTCCAAATAAAAAGTATGTTGTTTTCATCAGCATATAAAATTATATCTGGTCTTTGAGGCACTCTTGTGATATCATTTATGTAAATTAAAAATAAGTGCGTGCAGAGAATGTACACTTCCGGGACACCCTTGCGGACTCTTGCGGACCCTTGCGGGTCAAACGGACTGTTTTTCAAGATAAAAATGTGCTTGGTCTAATTGAAAGAATTTTCATGTCAACAAACACTCCAACTTTATATGACCTCTGCTTGAAATTGTATATTATTTTGTTTTTGAAGTGTATCAGTGCCAATGGTGATGATTTTTTCTGCTGAAACCCGTAGTGTTGCTCCGCTATAATATTATTTTGTTGAATGAGCCTATGAGTCGCGCAATACTACGGGCAAATTATTTAGGTCATCTATATCGCCTCCTTTGTGAATAACCGATATTTTCGCAATTTTCTCATTTACCGGGAATAATTCTGTACTCATGATTATATTCCATATTGTCACGAATGACAAAGGATGGGGCTGCGAATAATTGAAAAACTAAACGTTCAATGGGGCGAACTTGTGCCCACACCAAAAAAGGAGAAGGTTAGAGTCGCAGGCGTCGATATCGTCAAAACAGCAGGATTGAGCGCTGGGGCGAAACTGACTCCCCTCGCCTTGTGGATTCTCTAATGTACCCCCGTGGGATTCTAGAATACTCGGCGTAGAACTTTCGGCGTGTAGAACATTCTGAACTCGATCAGACGAGAAAGTTCTCGAACTTTCGAGAACGCAAAGTCAAAAGAATAAAGAAAATAACATTTCACTGACTGGATTCGAACCTAGAACTTCCGCGCAGCCGTCAACTGCGGTAACAATTCGGCCACGGACATGCACGCTCGGCGTCGCGCGCTGCAATATATGTAAGATTGGCCCTCTAATTAACTGAGCATATGATTTTACCGGCTGGTCTTTTATAGCATGTTCAACACAAGCACTGTTATTATTAAGATTGTGTATTAGGCTGTATATTTTGGTTTCAGTAGTAGGAAACAAAGATATTGAATTATCAGCCCACCGTGTGATGTAACATTCAAAATCAAAACTACTAATGCCACTGCCAGTGCAAGCAACGGCAATCAAAAAGTGGGCATTAAATTTATCAGGAAACTGACCATCTGTACGGTACATGCCTTTAATTATAAGCTGAGAAGTTTTCTCTGGGGACCAAGTGTAATTTTACACATTACGCGATTTACATTTTTCCAGACATTTTTCGGATGATTAAAAATATCTGCTAATTTAATTATATGATACAAACTCCTTGCTCGTTTAATATTACCGCCTAGTTTATTTTGTCCTTTTTAAATTCAGCTATATAATATGGATGCTTTATTTTTATAAAAAGGGCGAAGACGCTATCTCGTTATTTTATTCTCTTAAAAAGGAGTGGCACCAATCACAGGCTTTCTTGATTTCCGGTTCTTTTCAAATGGTACCTTTGAAAATGCTTGATTATAGTGTTTCTTAATTCTTTTTTAAGATAAGTTGTATGCAGCAATGGTATCATCCAACTGAACAAAGAAGCTTCAGTTTTCCTCCTCGACTGAACAATAAAACAACAATATTATTATCTTTATCGACCCAATATAAAATAAGTGTATGTCTTGTAGGTCTTTTACGCCGTGTCGAAGTGGATGAGAAAAAAATGTGGAAGTGGTTCCAGACACTTGATAGGAGTGCACCAGCCTCTAGCTCAATCACTAGATATTTTGTAAACCACAAGTCAAGCAAGGTTTGATACATGTCAGTTGCCGTTGTCGGTACATGAATTATATTTTGATGACAAAAAAATATAAAAAAAATCAAGAAGAATTGGCTTCGCTCAATTTGTGGATAATACATCTACGTTAATGTCAACACAAAAATTAGCAGTTTACATATTTTCGCGCGCCTATCCAGCATATTTTCAAGGAATTCTAAAAACATTTCTACTGCACCCGAAGAAGGTCAATACGAAACGGCAAGTATAGTTCCTCCACACTTTACTCTGAGAGACTCATAATGCGGAAGAATTTTAAAGAATTATGATATGACGCGTACATCTAGGTGTCTTTTAAATGCAACGTCACATGACCTTCTTTTATATTGTTGATACTGATGTGCATTCATATCCCACTAAGAGCACGACACAACTTTCTTTTCAAAAGCAAATATCAGTAAAAGCTAAAATATCAATATTATGGTTAAACTAATCTATAGTCAGTTACAGGTCAAGAAGGTAGCGGCAAATGCCCCTCAAAGGGAATCAGATATCCCTCCGCCACCTCCGCATCCAATAGCGTCCCACCGTTTCCGTGACGTTGCGGCCAACGCGCGAGGAGGGTCTTGCCTTTCTGTACATATTCGCTTTATTTTTCGAATCTGACTTAGCACTGTGGAAGCCACGAGAGGGAGATTAGAGTTCTGCCCCACCGACGGAAACAAATGCGACTTTCGGGGATTAGCTTCCCCCCCGATGGATACAAAGGCTGCTTTCAGGGGCTCGGTTCCCTCTCCGATGAATACAAAGGTCGCTTTCTTAAAAAGTGGGATCGGAGACAAGTGGGAATCCATTGAAGCGGAACAAGGAGCGTTTCCAGTGAACTCTTCTTTCGACTGCGGAGAGATTTGAAACGGGCGCATCACACTTGTGGGAGGAGCTTCTCCTACCCTCTTGACTTGTAACCGACTTTAGTAACATGTAACACCTTCGTGTTTATTTTTTAAACTTCCCGCATTCAAATAAAACGCCTTTGCGTATAATTACCCAGTTCTCTAAAATGTTAAAAATAACCTGAATCATAACTGCGCTTCGACTACAAACTCCTTAACATCACCAAAAAAAAAAAAAAAAAAACGTTGGCTGCCATTTACACAAAATAGAAATTAATTTTGGCGAATTACGAAACTCACTTGTAAAACTTATGAGGATTGGTAGCTTCCACCAAGGGGTGCTTGTCGAGGACGTCCTGATAGGTTGTGGGGAGCAACGGTGGAAGGTGGGAACCGTCGAGCTTCCAGGCTCCTTGCTTTCCTAAATCTGCTTGCTGTTGCCAGGGGGGGGGGGGGGGGGGAACCGTAGACCTAAGCGTCGTCGTCCCGATCGACCCGATCAAAGACTCCAGCCCCATCGGCGCTGCTCGTTTTCCCCGAAACTGGTTTCTTCGTCTTCTTGTGCTCTTCGTCCAAGGAGCGGCCGTCCACCTTTCCTGTCTCTATGCTGCTCGCTGCGAGTGCACCGGACAAGGCGCGCACGGTTTCCTCCGGTGTTGTTGCGGTGTCCACTGTCCACCTCCAGCTCTCTGCGAAGAGCAGGTTATTTTTCAGCAAGTGGTTGCCTTGACGGGCCGGCCTCGGACATTTTCAGCTCGTCCATAACGTCGCCAAACTCAGCGGTGTTCCGGGCCACCGCACGGGTCACCCAAGTCATGCTCTAGTAGGTGGGGACTCGGGAGGCAGGCGTCGGTGCTTTGACCAAAATTTCGGCATCTGGCACACTAAAGCACCTCACTCTGTCGCCGCATATGTCCCACCCGCCTACAGATGACTCAGGTCGGTAGTAGGCCCTGCACAGACACAAGCACATCCACACCAAGAAGGCAGGGATGCTCTAGGTTGGCTTTAACCTAAACTCGCTCGTGAAGGATTAGTTTCACCATCCGTGTTGCCGACTCAAAGTCCTCGTAGCCGGGATTCTTTCATGTCTCCATGACGACACCCTTCTCATCGCCAAAAGAGTCGAAGGCCTTTTTTTACGGCGTCATCAGGGTGAGTTGTGGCATCCTGTGAACCCAAATCTCCTTTTGAGTGCCTTTCGGGTCGATCACGACACACGTTCTTCCCATGATTGTTATTTTCCACTGGCTCCAAATGGCCTTTTTAACTTCCACACTTTTAAGCGTTCGTAGCCCGACGTGTTTATACCGGAACCACGCCATAGCAGTGACATTTTACTTCCCAGTACATTCTTCAAAACTTCGTGGAAATTGTCGATTCGTTAGGACCTCGTAGTAGGCTCGCAGTGAAGAAGAACCATATACGCAACGTGTTCACCCGCTGGTAGCGGCACCAGCACCATCATGTATCTTTCTTCTGTCGACAATGAAACGTGGGTGGCCTCAGCCGACAACGCGACTCCATTCACGTTTATTTAGCGAAGCCCAATTAGATATCCGTAATTTAGTTCAGTTTTTCAGATGCAGTAAGATAAGAAAAAGTTTATATATGCTGTTTGTTTTGTATGCGAAAGGTTTGTCATATTTTAATATGCACTCTAACGCTTTCGATATTATGCAGTATTAAACACTGGCAAAAAATGTGATGGTTTTAAAGTGGAATTCGGCAGTCTTTTTAGAGTTACAATGAACTTATAAATAAGGGCTGACACTCATTTTATATTTCCCTTTCACAATTTCACAGAACTGTTCACGTGGAGTATACACAACGGATATTCGATATATTCTATACGGCCTCAGTTGGTTCAAAAACTTCGTTACTGGATAAAGTAAAGCGACGTAGTTTGACGAACTGATCAGCGTTTCAAGGTAAGGAGAACATTGTTTAACCGCGTCTGTATAGGGGTCATAATTGAGGGCTTAGAGCAATAACTGGTACTTCAATCGCATGAAACTTCAAGAAACACTTTGCGAAAAAAAATACGTTCTATTCATATCATTTGCATTAAAAAGCCCGCCCTCAGTGCCAAATTGTCCCTGAGCGGAAGGGAACGCATGCGCATTGCGATGTTCGCGCTTTAGTTTCGCGCCGACGGAGTAGGTAGGACGACGGACTAATATACCTAAATCGCCAAATCAGCAGAGACGGCTGTCTCCGCTGTTCGACGAGTTTCCACAAATATTGATGGCGGCAGCCATCCACGCAACCATAATTTAAAGTAAAATATAACACCAAGGTTCTTCGTTTCCTGCTGTCCTAACAACACAATATCTGTCGGCACCAAGTGCCGACAGATATTGTTCGAAGAGTAACAAGTTTGTAGAGTAACATGAATTTTGTAGTTCCTTATCTGCATCCACTGGCATCTATAAAGACAAAACAAATATTTTAACGTAAAACACATCACTTCATTATTTACCAAATAAGCCAATTCATTGAATGGCGCAAAAATTCTGTAGCTCAGGGCAATATCTGAGTTGAAGCTTTAAGAATAAGAGTTAAAGTACGCGGCCACCCGAACAGAACGTCAATTACAATGACTTTTACTTCTTCCACTTCATCAAAGTAATCGCTGAAAACGAGGTGTGTTCCTTTTTGTCTCCTCTCCAGCACTCGCACTGCCAAAGTTGAACAAGTAGAGGGCTTTGTGGGGGAGCTTACCTTTCACAATAAACCTGTCACTGACTTCAGTTTGCATCTCCTTTCTCTGGAGTAGGCCAGGTACTACACCGCATCTTTGATTGACCTTGTTTTTGCAAAACATGCAGTCAGCAAATGCCCGTGTTAAAAATGTCCAGTATTAAATTTACAAACAATTTCTTCTTTGTATTTCCTTTTTCTACATTTAGACATCTTGGTATCAGTGCTTAATGCATCTTCAGTCCAGCCTTCTAGCACGCTGCGCGGCATTTTCTTAACGCTACCCACTGAAGATGGCCCTTGTAAATGAATTGTTTGTCGTGTACCAAAGGAGGGAGAGAAGGGAGCGAAAGGTACACAATCATGGTCAAACGGCTTCACAAATCTGTGTACAAAGAAGCTGACCACTAGCAGCCTGCGCTTCTGTGCATGTGCCAAATCCGATTTGGTTCGTGGCGGGCCGAAGTATCGCCTGCTAACATCCGTTTTCTCTTGCAACTTAGCGTTTAAGCATAGTCTGCTTATGTACGTTGAATTATCTCAACTCTGGGTGTAAGCACATAAAAACATTATTATCATACTTCGCGCTTTGAAAATTAGCAAGGTTTTCGAATCGGTCATCCAGACTTAATTTCCGCAGAAGGAGCTAAATTTGTTTATTTGCCCGTGAATATGAAGTCAGTGCTCTAAACAAACCGTTACTACGGGCGTTGCTAACGACAAATACATGTGATTGGATTTCGTTTCGAAAGAACGATTGATTGATCATCGGACTTGTAATTTAAACGTGTACAAACAATAGTTATACCACACCGTGAGTTTGCCAAGAATCGCCTGTTTCTGAAATATTTTTGACGGAATATTTTGGTCATCGTGATATCCCGAGATGCCTGCCGCAGACGACGAACACATGCGGAATGACTGAAATATTTCCTCCGCACCGGTTTCAGACGTTTGATTAGTCGAACGATTTTGATCAAATAATATGTGTAAACCTAGCAGGTCTACCAAAAGTTGTCAGGTTTAAAAAGAGAAATTGTATTCGCGTGCGATACGGGATACTGTCTGACAAAATCATCGCAAATGTGCAGATCTCCTACAATTACGGTGAGAGAAGCATCTGTTTAGTACAGAATATTCGAGCAGCCACGGGGCCATATTTTTATTTTGCAGTTGACGTGCAGTGTAATGAAGTAGCAATTATTTTCACCTTATATAAGGTGCTCGATCTCTAGATTTCGTTTGCAGGCTCGCAATATAGGAGTGCGTTTTGTATCTGCTTGTAACAATCGCATTCAGAGGATACCCTGCTGACTCTTTCCCTTTTTTCAAGATATGAAATAGCGAAAAAACTGGATAAAATCATAAACTAAATTTATTTATATATTACGGACAGTTTTTTTTATCACACAAACGTGCATTGAATCAACTTCTGAGCAGACGAAACGTTTCGCCTTAAAACACGTGCTGGCCCGAATCTTCCCATTCATACATTTAACTTCGTCGTTGTACCTTGTTACGAATACACATGATTTGGCTCAACAGTGGTTTACCTATTTTGAAATATGGCCGAAGTCTCTACTGACAGGCGTTCATGCGCTCGCACGAACTGAGCGTCGATGAAATCTGTGCACGGGCACTCTTCGCTTCCGAATTTCCACATACAGTTGACCAGAAGAATTGAAGTTTCGTCGTCTGTCGCCAACTTCATTCAATGCGGTCGCATGTTCCATCCAAAGGACTGCTGCACCAAACTGTGCTCGCGATGCCATCACGTCGTCTCCTAGCACTGCAGAACCCGTTGCAAATTTTTATTTGGGGTTTCAATATCGGCTTGGTAGTGCGATGATAAAACAAAGCCTTCATGATTAGATGTTTAGAAGTATCATTACGTACAAAAAGTTCACTTTCTATCATACAAATCTAAAACGATTGCGTCGAGCCCCTATGCATTTATCCCTCATTTTGGCCCTAGTAACGTTTTGTTTGAAGAACAGCGCCATGTTGGGATGTTGTCACTTACGGGGTCCGTCACAAAAAGAGCTTTAACTTTATGAGATTTGCTACCTTGGAATTGGCGGTGGTTAAACTAATATTTGGGATTTAAAAGTTTAATAACCCTTAGCAAAAAGAGGCCGTACTTGAAACGAACTTGAAATATATTGAATACGCATATTCATTTTGTATTCATTCTGTATTATTTTGTCCCCATTCGAAATACGTGCGAAAGGTATTCCAAATATATCACAAATATCAATCAGAAAAAAATTTAAATATACCAAAAATATAATTTCTTGCCCCTCAAGATGCCATTTGTGCACTAAAGAACAGCTACACATTTTTGGGGGGATTTTGTTAGTAAATGTGTCCTTCCGGTATTTGAAGGCACTACTAAATATATTCCACAAATAACTATTAGAAACGAACACAAACACAAACACCATGACGCACTGAACACCTGAATGACAGTCAAGTTGACTGCTCTAGAGCCTTACATAGCCTACATATTGAAGGTAATCATTTGGCCGGTGACCAGCTCTGCACTTAGTAAGGTTCCAAGCATTCGATATTCTCCTCGTGAGTCTGTCAAAGGGGACACAGTGTTTTCAAGTTCGTGGACGATATCTCTTACTACAAGCATTAATACAGCTAATAATGATTCGGCGCAGTCGCTAAAACAATATCCATAAAAGCGGCTCATAGAAAAAATATATTGCTTCTCTGCGTAGCACCACCCAGGATGAAAAGATGAAGCGAGTGAAGCTAGTTTCTTCACTTTAAAATAGTTATTTTGCTTTTCTTCACTAGTTGACTATTCAATATGGTCATTAACGTCACTATATTAAAGTCACTGCTCACATCACGTACAATGGTCAGTATACGCATTCAGTGAACTAACATTGTGCTAACACAATTACACGCCAAACATATCTGCTCACAGCACTTGCTGAAGCTTTCCAGTATCGGCAAGTGTTGTGGTTGCAGTTCCCGAACCCCGTGTGTGATTGGTGCGCAAGAAACTTATCAGGTCTGTTCTTGATAGAAAAAAGGAAACAATAACATAAACTGGGCTGATTTATCAGTGCGATGCAGCAGGACTCAATTGACAAACTAATCAAATATTGTGCTTAGCCAGTTCAGTGTACTCCAAATCTGCTTGAAGTGAACTTCTGATAGGCAAGCTTTTCAATACTTTGGTAGTTTAAGTCAGACTACCAAAGTATTGCACTCAAAAGATACTTAGAGCATAACACACTATTTACGATTTCCAGATACTTTAAGAGTATTCTGCACATATTTGTCATCGCTGCATTTTTATTAGGGTTAGAGTATATTTTGCACGAAAAAAATACATATTTTAAAAAATCTACCTGAAAGGTATTTTGGGCCTACAAATTTAGTATTGACATATTTCAGAATGCATAAAGGGAACTTCAAATATAGTTTAAATAAAGGTATTTTTAAAAGATTTTCAGAAATATATTTTAGTACTAAGTAAGAAAAAAAAGAAGTGTATATTCTCGGTCTACTTATTGTGTACTTACAATAATGAATTGTACTTCAAATACACTCAAATTAGAGTGTGGTATATTTCAAACGTCTTAGTTTTTGCTAAGCGAAGCAATCCTTCACTAAAAGAGTATCGGATATCGGAACGAAGCATTCTGCAACTTGAATTTCCCTACACATTAAAGAGAGCAGGCTCTGCTCCGAAACTTCGAAAATAAGGCCTCTGCTACTACGCACAATTTTTTTCAGTTATATAGAGAGTAAAATATGACGTGATGGTTATGTGAGCTAAAATTTTATATTTGTTTATAACGAAATAACGAGCGTTGAGAATGCTGTATTGTTGACTTATAAGGCAAGAACAGAATTTATGACGTGTTTTCTTTTAAGCCAAAATAAAAAAAAAATTATTCTAGTGAACTGTTTTTCTTTCTTTAAGAGAATTATTATACAAATGACGGAAAGAGCTGAGAAGGATTTATAACTTTCTGTTGTTGTTGCTGCATGTTAAAGCAGTACTTTAATTTTGAAATTTTATAAACAAAACGGGGTTTGCTTTTTATAGGTAGAAACATATCTAAAATTAGGGGCATCACTCAGTAAATGTGTACATCTTAAAATATGTATCAAGCTGTTTCTTTATGCAAATGAAAAAAAAGCATGCAATGCTGTGCCATTTTGAACAGGTGCACTCGCTTTCTTTTGCAGGTATCAAATGCGACATAGAAAGAGGTAATAACAACTAGAACAACTCGCTCTGAAACTTGTTATGTTCAATTGTGCAAAGCTGCAGGTTTCTACTATGCACCTCAGCACAAAATTAAAACTAAAATATATGTTTTTTACTCTACAGATTGCATCTGCTTACCTCCGCTGCCATCTTGGCAACTGTCAGTGAAATTGTTGGGACTGCAATACCAAATAAAAAGGTGGAAGTCGCTACAAACCTGCTGTACAACGTCCCTTGGGCAGCGCATCGAACGTGGCAGTTTTATATTCACTAATTTTGCAACTTGGAGCGTTCATCCTTCGATACGCCCATGAAACCTATAAGAAGTAAAGGTAGATAAACTAATACTAGTGTTGGGTGAAGTACATCTAAAAGGTACTTCTAGTTAGGTACAAAGTAAATTAGACGTTATGCACTTTGAGTAAAGTAGTAAGTACACTGAGTGCTATGTACTTTAAGTAAAGTATTATGAATACAATGCACTTTCAAAGTAAAGTACACGTATTTTAATACAAACTTTCATGATGTCCTTTAATTCCCCTATACAGGTTTGAAAGACCGGCTTTAGGGACTGCCATCTTGCTCGCTGGGGTGTGCTTGGACGGGTCCTAATTCGATTACGAAGCCTTGCTAAGGCCTCATAATCGGATTATGGCCTCGCCCAAGCGCACCTCACTGGGCAAGATGGCGGCACCCTGAGAACGGAATTGTAAACGTGTATACAGTGATTTTCTAACTGGTATGCATTGCTCATGGTTAATTAGGGTGCATGACCTATTTTCAGAAACAGGGGAGAATATTTGATGAAGTCAAGTGCCCATAGAGCAGTTATTTTCATGAATTGAGCTAAATTCAGAAGTCCCTCTTCTGAATTAGGCGCCGCTTGCACTGGATTTTGCACCCAGGAGTGTTAAATATGTACTAGAAAAGAGCATGACATCAGTGATTGTGCGAGCGAGCTGGTGATACTTAATCAAAATCTGATACCTGAGATTGAGGTGCCAAACAATTGAGGAACTTTCAAGTCGCAGGAAAAGACAAAAAAGGGAATGTCTCAAAACATTGTGACGTTCTCCTCTGTTGTCTTTTTCTTCGACTTGAAAGTTTAATTGTTCCGCACCACAGTTTCAGGTGCTTAATTATGATCAATTTGGCCCTTATAATGTTTGAAACATTCTCACTTGCGCTGAACGAACGAGAAGTAGCGAGAGTTCAATAAGCTGCTTGAAAGTCGCCTCCAGAACAAGTCGTAGCGATGCGTCGTCTGCTCACGTCTCTGCTAGGAGTAGAATATCCCGCCCAGTATTTCTTCGAAGTTAACAAAGTACCATTTTGTGATAAAAATTTAACAAAACCAAATTTGGGGAATATACTTCGAAGTCGGAAATTATATTTTCCTCGGAAAGTACCAGAGAAAAGTACTTGAAGTAAAGCACAAGTACATACTCAGAGAATGTACTTCAAGTAAAGTACAAGTTTCCTAAATCTAGCTGAAGTAGTACCTTAAGTACAATGAACTTAAAGTACTTCCCAACACTGACTGATACTGGGTGATTTCACGTCAGATCGCGCATAAATAGTCTGGGTAAAAATTTTGATAGGCTAGTTAAAATATATATGAGAACCATGTCCTTGGGAGGTATTTCTTCGGAGTTGACAAAGTATGATTTCGTGATACAAATGTAACAAAACCAAATTTGGGGAATATACTTTGAAGTCAGAAATTATACTTTCCTCGGAAAGTACCAGAAAAAAGTACTTTAAGTAAATCACAAGTATACATACTCGGAGAATGTACTTTAAGTAAAATACAAGTTTCCTAAATCTATACTGTACTTAAAGTAGTACTTTAAGTACAATGTACTTAAATTACTTCCCAACACTGACTGATTCTGGGTGATTCCACGTCAGATTGTGCAATAATAGTGCGGGACAAAATTTTGATAGGTTAGTTAAAATATACATGAAAGCCATGTTCTTGGGAGGAACACTCAGCTATATAGGAACGCCGTAACAATAACAGAAGCTCGGGGCTTGGAAATCGAGAAGATTTCACGATGGTAGTTTGCAGAGTCATCATTTACTCATGTAAGATTTCACGTCGCCCTAACTTTTATCATATATTTTGCATAAGACGTACAAAAGATACACAAAAAAATTTAAAATAGCAATAAAATATTTCTATGCTAACAAACAGTTCAAACATGGCATAAAAACGCGTTTTAGAGATATATTCACAATTTGTTTTGCAAATAAACGATCTCTCATGATTTTTCACGAAACATATCATGATGTGCGTCTTTAAGTATTGTTTACGAATATATAAAAATCATGTGCCCAGCATTAATTGTCTTCTTGATATTTACGCGGACATGCAGCTAGTTTCTCAAAATGTGTCAAGATTGGGTGTCGATATTAAAAAAAAAAATATATATATATATTTTTTTTTAAACTCCCCTTGGCACTTTGCAGTGACTTGAGCTAACTTGTGATAGGAAAATGTTGAGTAACATATGACCTCCAAACGAGGAAATCTACGACAACCCTTCACTCGGGACGAGCCGACGTGTTCATCATAGCGGCTTTGCCGCAAAGCACCAAACATTTTGAGCGTTAGTTATGGCATGTATTTTATAGTTTTAAAGTCATTTTTTTCAGAAGGGGTCACTATAACTGACGCGAAATGGAACTTTGAGCTGGAATACCATTAATTAGCCTAGAAATCACAAAAACAAAACGGCACCACTCTGCAAATTCGCTAACTATGCATATATAAGCCTAAAACTCTCGCTTGCGGAAGTGGCCATGTATACATCCGGCCTCTCGGCATGTGATGATTTCCACAGATGAGATGCCTGGATTCCTCTCACACGTTTTACGGTGGCCCTCTCTACTGGCTTCACCGCACGAAACTCTCGAACATGTTCCACAGACAGGTGGAACATGCAGACATGTTTTTACTTTTTCATGTAGCACTTCCACAAAGTCTTTAGCGGTGGCAATCGTTGGGTTGAGCGAAGATGTCAATTTGGAGAGCCTCGCGGGCTGTTTAAGAACACCACCTACCCTATCAGGAGCGCGTTTTCCGTGTCCAGTGGCTGAATATATCCATCTTGCCAAGGAGTACGGCTTCCGAGACAATTCGTGCAATTGGAAGCGATTGCTGAAATGCGCCGCCGCTTCGTCTGATACAAAAATTATTTCAAAACAGACTAAGTAATGTTCATCAACATACTCTTGTATGGCCTCTATGTCTAGAAACGCGTGAGCTATGTCGTGTGTAGTGTCATCGCTGACAACGGCAAAGCTTTGCGTGTCTCGTGTGGACGTAACCAAACATGTGAAGAGAGACACTTGAGTTGTTTTCCACAGAAAAACTCTGCACTTCGGTTAAGAAGATTACAGTCCGATTTTCCACAAAATAATCGAGGTGGAACATCACTACCTTGGGTGGTAAGGCGGATTCTGTGTCATGTATCAGGCTTCGTTGAAGGTCACGGATGCAAGAATGCCTCATATACTTTTCGCTTTCCAGTTCCCGCAGGAAGGTGGAAGTGCCCATAAGCTTTTTGACGAGTTCGACGGCGTCCAATAACGCTAAACAGATATCTTAGTCGTAGTCGAGATGGATCTACTGCAGCGATATGCTGTGCGCTGTTGGGCACTTTTCGCAGCGGCGCAAAAAGCAATCGTTCTGTGGAGCGCTGCAAAGGTAGATGCGCTGGAGGTCGTCTTCAGTAATCTTTGGGGAATTTGTTATTGCCGTTAAAAGCAACTTAAAATTCACGCAATATATGCATGCGCACATTTCGTTCTCGGGAATTCGTTTTACCCATTTTGGTCGTAAAGAATTAAATTTGGAGATGCCTGGTTCTGGATGGGGATCGTCCTTCCTAAGCAGCTGGTAAGCTTTCTTAATAGAGCGGGCCATAAACTTTTTTACGACTTTTGGCATATTGTCATTGATCAGGGCTTTGACGACGTCCTTTTTGTTGGGGCTTTAAATAGAGCATGCGAGGTCGTCGCGTGTGTAGTACTCAATTGCAGCCCTCACGTCTTCGGCATTTGCCTTTTTCCGCATGTAGGGATGAGGGGTTGCCCATACACCACTTTACGCTTCATTTTTATTGTTAGATCAATCCTATTGGTTGTTTTTTCCGGCACCAGACGCAATATTTTTTTCTTGGATATGCTTGGTGGCAGAAGCGTGTACCATCGCTTGCGTTCCTGGTGGGAACTGCATGCCTTCAGCGTTTCGCGGAACGTGTCAGACCACTCCGCGCAGTGCTCACAACTCTCTTAGCCGATTTTCACTCCATGAACGTTTGACAGCTTTCTTCTAGTCGAAGAACTCACTTGAGCGTGTTTTTTCTTCAAATAACGCAAGGGGGGCACATCATCACCGAGGTAGCCAAGATTAGAGTGCTGGGCATGATCATCGATCGCAGCAAAGTCAACGGGGCAACGGTCTCCAAGCTCGAAGCTAAGACCGGCACGGCACTGCGTCTCATACGCCGCGTCGCCAATAGAAGAAGCGGGATGAAGGAAGCAAGGCTCGTCAGACTGATTCAAGCCTTCGTGATGAGCCATATCACCTACGTCGCCGCCTTCCATAATTGGCGGCAGTGCGAGCGGAAGAAGATCGACGCGATGATCCGCAAAGCTTACAAATCAGCATTAGGACTCCAGGATGCACGAGCACGCAGAAGCTCGAAGCCCTGGGACTCCACAATAGCCTGGAAGAGATCGCCGAGGCACAGCAGACGGCGCAGCTTACCAGACTGTCGGGAACCAGGACCGGCAGATCTATCCTCAAACAACTAGGCATCGGAGCCAAGGAAGACGACCACCGGATGCAGGAGCAGATACCGCGGGAGCTGGGCAAGCACATCGTCGTGAGCCCAATCCCGCGGAACATGACTCCCACATTCCATCAAAAAAGAAGAGAGGCGAGAGCCAAGGCGCTGATCGCGCTACACGCCGGCGATGAGGGAGCCGTGTTCGTGGACGCGGCCAGTTATAAGAACATTGGCGACGCCTTCAGCGTCAGCGTGATCGGAGCCAAAACGGGTGAGATCAGGATGGCGGCCAGCGTGCGGACCACTCTGCCCAGCCAGGCAGAAGAAGTGGCGGTAGCCCTCGCCATCGCGGACCCCAGAACGAAGACGGTGTTGTGCGACTCGCGAACGGCAGTGCGCAACTTTGCGAAACAGCGAGTGTGCAGTGCGGCAGTGCGCATCCTGCGAAAGGCCGAAGTCAACGGAGTCATCACCAGTGCGGTGATAAAGTGGTTTCCCGCCCACGCGGGCGCGGAAGTGGCGGGCTCGCTGGGGCTCACCAACCACAACGAGACGGCCAACTCCGTGGCGCGTAGACTCGCCGGCCTCGCCCCGGTAACGGCCGCCGCCGACGTGGTGGATCGCCCCGAGAAGGACACCATGGACGCTTACAACGAGGTAACCCTGTGGTACCGGTTAGCCAGAAGAACGATGGCCCTGCCCCACCCCCGTCTGACGCGGGAGGAGGTGGTGGTATTCCGCCAGTTACAGACTAACTCCGTGATAACCCCAGTGTTAGCAAAGCACCTGTGGCCGGAGGTATACGTAACAGACTTATGCAGACTGTGCGGGAAGGAAAGGGCCACGTTGGCCCACATCCTGGAAGACTGCGAATGCGCGAACGCGGACAACAGTGCAGACGTTCTCCCGCCCCTCATGGAGGAGGCGAAGAGATCCGAAGACTACGACGTCCAACACACGGCCGTCCAGCAGATCCTAGCGGCACTCGAGAAGCAGCGACCGGACGGGATGGAAGCAGAAAGGGTTAACCCGAGTACGCTGAAGCCCGCCGCGAGCGGCTCTCCCCGCTAAGAAGACGTCCGGCCACGTCGCCCCAAGAACCCACCTGAGAGGGTGGGATGATAGGGGTTACTGCAGGAGACCCATTAAAGTTACTCTCTCTCTCTCTCTCTTCAAATACGTTCGCGCCTTCTTTAATTTGTATTATTGGTTTTACGCGGTTTCAATGAAGTTACCGACGAACTAGCAGCATACAAATCTTGACTCCCTTCAGCCAGAATTTCATCAGGGTCCCGGAAAGAAGAGTTTGATGTACTCACGTTCTAAGAAGCAATCTCATTCTGGAGGTATTTGTAGCAATACTGGCATAGAATGTCAGATTCGTTCACAGTACGTGGAGCCAGTAGCTTTTCCAACCGCACTTTGTTGACTCTCTCTACCGGTACGAGGTGCTTATCGCGATACACTTTCTTATTGTGCCTCCGTAGATAGTCTTCACAGAACAATCGCAAGGTGCTGAATCGTGTGGCCATGGCTGTTTGATCTGACATTACGATTTTACTTGCTCGGTAAATGACAAAAATTGAAAGGTCCTCGCAAACGCCTATTTGAGAGGTTCTAAATTATTTTCTCCCGGCTCTGAATATCCGGTCAGAGCTCCAAAAGAAAATCCCCTTGTGGTTTTCAACTTCTGTCTTCCCTTGTAGATATAATCGGTGCGTCGCTCACGGTTAAGCTGGTGTTGTTTGTTTGCAGTTCCACTTATTGAGCACCAAAAACATCGAGTCTCCCATAAGCACAGCGATAGTCAGCATTTTTTTTTATTCACCATGTGAAATTTTTTTTTTTTATTGCAATGTTTTTTCACGGTTTTGGTGTTGGATTGTAGTTTGTGTGTGCGTGTGTGTTGGGGAAGGAGGGTAACGGCGGTAAAATGGGAGAATGGGGTTAGGGGTTCTGTCTCGGTCGGTTCACATAACGTGGTGAAACTCATCTGTTCAGGTCCTCGGGAGAGGTGCCCGTTCCCGTTGCTGTCCTTAAACCTGGAGTGATTTTCTTTGTCTGGTTAGGTTAGGTTAGGTTAGGTTCGGTCAAGTCTTTGCGGTCGCCTGTTTTTATCTTCCGTATTTTTCTTTCCGTGCGGGCACGCATTTATTGTCGTTCTTCTTGTGAATAGGCTCAGCTGCGTTTGAGATTTCGTTTCGCACTGTCTACTTTTTTTTATTCCCTCGTCTCAGGGTTTAGATTGCAATGTTTCCTGACCAACTGACCTGGATATTTTCCCTTACAACTACTCTCACCTTAATTTCCTGTAACTGACTCTTCACTTATTTAGCTTTGGGTTTCAAAATACGATTCGTAACTGCCGCCCAGTGATGTTCGCAAGCGTTTCTTGTTCGAGATAAAGGGTGGGGGGGTTGAGGTATGGTGACACAACGATGAAGCTATGCTCGGAACAGCAGGTCTTTCCACTCTCTACGATAGAGTCCCTCTTTCCAGCTTTTGAAGCTTCCATGAAAGCAACGTTATGCGGCAAAGCCGCTATAACGAAGACGTTGGCTTGCTCCAAGTGAAGGTTTATCGTAGCTTTTCCCGTTCGAAAGTCATATTTTACTCAATCTTTTGCCGTCACAGGTTACTTCAAATCATTGCAAAGTGCCAAAGGGAGTTTAAAGAAAAATAAACGATGGAGTTTTTTTTTTAATTTTCGACGTTCAATCTTGCCTTATTTTATGAAATGAGCCCTATTTCCGCGTTAAAAACAAAAATACAATTAAGGGTGGGCATATTACCTTATAAATTCGTAAGAAATATTTAAAGACGCGCATTTTGTTATGTTTTGGGAAGTATTATGAAATAGGGTTTACTTCCAAAACAATTGTGAATATGTCTCTAAAACGCGTTTTTATGCCAAGCTGAATTTTTTGTTTCCATAGAAATATTTATTGATATTTTTAATTTTTTGAGGTATGCGTTGTATATCTTTTGTAAAACTAATTAAAAAAAGTTATGCTGCCGTAAACGCTTCGAAGTGAGAATGACGACTGTGCAAAATAGCATCGTGAAATCTGCTCAATTTCCGCGCCCCGAGCTTCTCTATTTTTTATCTAAACGAAACAAATTGTTGCGGCGTTCATATAGAGTTGAATGTTCCTCCATAGAACATGGCTTATATATATAGTTTTAACAAAAAATATCTAAATAACAAAAACTTGGAATCACCCTACTATTAATTTTACGCATTACTAATGCAAACAAATTCTAAAACTTACTGTCTATGAGAAATCACATCCCCAAAACACTGAACATCTGAGTCACCTTAAGTTTTATTTTAGTCTTTCCAGGTTGACATATATATTACAATAAACTCCGTTTCACTTTAAATACGACCGCAACCAACGCTTCATATACATCGCCATGCCCCTCCTAGTCTTCATGGGCTTGCTATCATTGGCTAGTGCAAACACGCACAGCGAATGCGCTTTAATTCAGCGCTCTCTCCTAAACGCCAGTGGCTTATTCGGTGCTAGGAAACACGCAGAGACGACGAGCGCCTTGACAACGTACTTTCGGCTCTGCTGGACGAGCTCACTCGGGTGTAAAACCGAGTATAGTCACTCACAGTTTAACGAATGTATTCGCCTATGATAATCACGCTTCTTGCTTTGTGATTCGCTTTTGGGTATTCTTAGCTGATGCAGCACGGCGATTTCAGATAAATTCGGCCGAGGCATGCAGGCTGACCATTTTTAATTTTTGACTGAAAAAGACATATATCGTAGACTGAATACCCATCAGAAAAAATTCGAAATTTGTTTTGCATAAAAAAAAGAAAGTTGCATTTACGGAAAACAGTTAGTAGCACACTCTCAGTGGGAAGCGCTTTTCTCGAGTTGACGTTCCGGGCACCTTCCTCCACCCCCCCCCCCCCCCCCAAAAAAAAAAAAATAAATAAAAAAAAATAAATAAATCAAATGAATAAAATAAAAATAAATAAATAAATAAATAAACTTTGATGGTTACGGGTTTGGAAATACTTACCCACAAAATACGCATAAAAAAAGATTGACTCAAAATATTTACCAGTAAGTATCGACGATGTTAATTTCTAGAGAAAACTCAGAAACTGGTCCCATTCCGCAAATCATTCTTACTTTTTTTTTTCTGCATCTACAAACAACAGAACTTTCTAAAATTGTCAGCGTGTTGTCCCGTGGCTCGTTAATACTGGCGCTAAATATAGTTGTCCTGGGATGCGGAACAAATTTAGGAGAAATGCTGAAATGCAGCCGTTTTAATTTTTAGGAGTTATTTTGAAACTCAATTAAAACAAAATACCACCCTCGATTATTTTTAAAACTCTCCCACGTTAAGGCTAATAATATATACTGACAGAATTTGCAAAAAAAAAAAAAAAGATTGCAGTTTTTTGTGTAGTTTTACAGCTAGAAATATGACAAAATTGAGGCTACCGCAGTACCGCGATGGAGGAGTGTAGATACCCATAGATCACAAATTTATTATTTTTACAAGATGTAAAATAGGTCTAGAGTGCTTATAACGTGAGAATTCTTAGTGCGTTTTTGTATTAGAATCGCAGAAAATGCGGGCGGTCCGGAGCGATTGAGACACACTTTCATGTTCCATGCTTCGCAGGGGCTGTTTTTAGTAGCGGGCGTGTATCTCAGCCTTTTGCCTTGCGGTAACTTAATATGGCGTGGCGGAACCGGCGTGCACGCCTCTTCAAAGCATTGAAACCGCCTCCGCGGTGGATCTTGAAGCGCTAAGAGGTGACAAACTCTAAAGAAAGGCGTCATGGTACCGAGGTTGTTTTTGAGCAATCTCGTATTATGTAGGAAATCTGAGTTCCAGTCGAGCTTGGAGACCCGGCAGAGGAGCGTGGGCAGACTGGCTCTGGGGGCGCTTGCAAATACTTCAAATGAAGGAGTGCAGGGAGACATCGGCTGGGCATATTTCGAGGCAAGAGAGGGGGCCAGGAAGTCAGAAGTTGAACACACACTGGGCACAATTAAGGATACACGATGGGCGAGAAAGGTATATAGGCATCTGTACATGAGAAGTTTGAACACTAAATAAACAAGCCGCACCGAAAACTAAAATGAAAAATACCAACCGTCAATTGTGGATACAGAACAGACCAACTCTGAAAAAAAGGAAGTAAAATAAGCAGAGATAAATACACGAGAGAAAGGATTGCAGGGAAAATCAGCTTTAACTATGTATAGGCGACGAAAACAGAAAATAACAAAGGAACATTGGTATGCTAATTCCTGGGGGACCTCGTTGTTATTTGAGGCTAGAACAGGAGTAATGAGGACAAGGACATTGAGGACAGAGTGTGAGGAAATGGGTCCGTGGTGTGCCGTATGCCAAGGAAAAGACGAGGCTATAAAACATGTGGTGTTGAAGTGCACAGGGCTTGGGCACACTCGCCCCCCCCCCCCCTTCCCCCCCGGAGAGGGCGGCGGATTTGACCGGAGCGCTTGGCTTTGCAGACGAGAATAGAAGAATGAATGATAAGTGCATTCTAATAAGAAAAAGGAGATTGGAAGACTGGTGGGAATTATCTATAGGGAAGGAAATGACGCACAACTAGTCTAGGTGGCGCCAGCTGCCGCCCAATATAAAAGGTACGGCCGCTAGCATCCATCAATCCATCCGGTTGTTTGGTTGTTTGAAGGTGATAGCAGTGATAGAAGACCCAGAGATGACGTTCACTTTCACTTGCCTTTCTCGTGGACCATCCGGCGGACGCTTCGTGAGTATCGTCTGTGGGTACTGCATATGCCTAGCGGCACTCCGCGTTTCGACGGCTGAAACGTTCAGCTTAATGCGAGTGTTCTGTGCTTACTATCTCAACAGGCACAAGAAAAAAAATCAAATAATAAAGAAACTTTCGCATTGTGAAGGATTTGGACTTTAGTTTGTGAAAGAAGCATATGTCAGAAGCAGCTCACTCCATAGTAGATGCCTATGGTTTGTGTCAGAACTGCTGCTTCAGCCGCTTCAAGCAACTCGCCAAAGAATCTCCAGAGACGTCTGAGCCTACGAAATGTTTGTTCCTCAAAAAGCAGCCGTCGAGGAGCTCAACAAATCCGTTCAGTCAACCGAAATATTGTCTTTGAAATCACGGACTGAGTTGAAATCGCATTGTCGCAAGCCTTACTATATGCGGAGTCAGAGGGAGATCGTGAGCGTTCTCCTTAAGCAAAAATCGTCAAGCGTCATTAGAGCATATGAAGTTTTGATGGAGCCTGGAGCCACAATACCATAGAGTTACTACAATAAACGCTAGAGGCTCAGCTGGCGCTAGTGTCTATGGGACTTCCGGTTGCAAATTGAAGCAGACAGCATGCAGTCTACTTTTCCAGTCTTCCTGTGTATTCCTATGAGAAAACGCGCGTGAATTTTGTCTCGTCGCCGGAAAATAACATGAATAACTTATGTTATTTTGGTTGTACCGGGTAGTATGTACCTTTATTAATATTGTGAAAGTGTAATTGCTTTAGTTACAGCATTTTTCCTTTACCACTGAACGATGTTAAACTTCGCTATATTTCAGGCCCAAACCTCTCTTCCATGGCAGGTATGTAGAAACGAGCGACGATTCTAAGCAAAATAACGATCGAAAGGAATGTGGAGTGTGTTCAAAGTTCGCCAGCATTCCGTTGGTGCTTATATATTGCTAATATGCCTGTCCTCTCATTATATGAAAATGTCCCCGTCGTGCACCTCTACGAGCGGTTAAAAAAAAAAAAAAACGTTCGAAACGTAAAGAATAAAATACGTGGGCTACGAAAGGTGTGTTTTCTTATTATTTCCTATGTTGGGCAGTTTTTATCGCGCACCTGTCCTCTGGCTTTTCCCTATTTGCAAAGATTTGGAGCATGCGGGTGACGATTTGAAAGCATCTTCGCACATATTCATGAGAAGAAAGAATAAAGCAGTACTTATTTATTGCAAATCGGACTATATTACGTGACTTTCAACTTATTTTGATCGTCTGCAAGCACAAGGAGTTAGTTACCCAGTGTTACTGCGTAGTTCTTGCCGTCTCTCTTGGTTTTCCAGATGTCGCTCGTTCGTTTGGCACGTATATCCCCCATGCTAGAAAGCGTCGACGCCGTGTTCGCGCTAACAGTGCCCGACAGTGCACATAAATACACGTACGAAGCGGTTTTAACACCGTTTTTAATGCCGCGAATTTCAAATAAAAATGCTGTAACTGACCAATTATTTCGTCTGCGTGACTGAGAAATGTTCCAATGTGCCTAGTACGTACAAATTATTCGTGATATTTGCTCTTATAATCGAGCGCAGAGAGAAAATGTACTCGCTTTTTCCCATAGAAATGCATTACCGGAAGTCAATTTCTGACAGCATGCTGTCTGCTTCAATTTGCAACAGCACACTAGCGCCAGCTGAGCCTCTAGCGTTTATTGTAATAACTCTATGCACAATACAAAGCTGAAACTTTTGTGCGGAATCGTTCAGCAATCTGAGGGATGCGTTCGATTCTTCTATTCATATCAGAAACGACGCCGGCTCCTGACCTTGCTCCCGAGGAATCTCTCCAAGCAACAGATCCAAAAGATGATTCGTTCAGCAACTCGCAACCTGATCCAAAAAGCAAGAACCAAGGGACCTCCTGGCTTAGCCTCATACTTGGGTCGGGGTCAGTTCCTGACCCCGAAGCAAGTATGAGGCTGAGCCGGGAGGACGTTCAGGCGGCGCTTAATTAATACACCAAAGAGGAACTCAACTCCTCAGAAACAAAGCCCGAACAAAAAGAACGTTATAAACATCATTTAAAAGGGACAAAATATACGTTTCAAAACGTTTTATGATTACGTGTATTTTTTTAAACTTTCAGGTTGTTTAAGGCGGCTCACCCTAACACGGCCATTGAACTCACCAAGTACTACTCATTGAGGCCAATGATGGTGAAGTATACATCTTGGGCCGAAGTTTGCGTGTGCACTTGTTGTGCTAACATCAAGCGAAATGTTTGTGCCTTAAAAAAAGCCACAGGAAAAATAAGAGGTGCTGAAGACCTTCTTGGACTTACCATATGCGACCCGCCGTATACGAAGTGTGTCCTCGGCCAGCATGGGCTCCTCATGCACAAGAACTGAAACTCTTACTGCGCCTGACCTAGGAGTCCCAGACGATGATAAGGTGTTGTACGCATCCTGGGAGAAAAAAAAAAGATGAGAAAATAAGTGAGTCTTGTTACGTTTCTGGAACACCTTCGAGTGTGCTTGAGAGAATGTGTGCAGCATGGATATCTTTGACGCGAGCATCACAAAACGATAAGTGAAGCAAAATACTCCTAGGGTAAGGCGATTTCCTGCTTAATTTTAATTTCCCACAAATCTGGACAGTTGTACTGCCTGAAAAAAGTCCAGTCACATCACTGGCAAAAGACGCAAGTTTTTATGTTCACATGCGTAATGACAACTAGAAAACGAACGCGTACCCAGGCAGCACACTGTATTGCGCCAATGTTGGCATCGGATCGGAGAAATCGGGGCAGTATCATTCAGATACTGCCCATATTGGCGCTGCATCGCAAAGATCAGGCCAGTGTTACGTTGATGTGGCCGATGTCGGCGGAACATCACTTGGGTCGGCCATTGCCACGCTGATATACAGTATCCAGCGCCGTTTTCCGGTAATTTTTCGGGTCTGAACCGGCTATATCTGCCGGTATTAGGGATTCTTGACTTTTTCTAAAACGAAACTGAATCGGTCAATCGCGCCGGCCAATCGCGGCGGCCGCGGCTGTTGCCACGGGCCGCGCCCAGGGCGCCCCTGGCGATCAGCGGCTGGAACTGGGTTTTTCCGTGCAAACAAACGAAAAAAAAACTCTTTTTGTAGTAACGTTTATTCGAGATTAGTGCGAAATGGGGGGCGGTGATGTTTTTTTTTTAATCTTTAGTTTACAATGTTTGCGGCACAATTAATATTGTTTTTATACAACCATGTCTCAGCGGTGATTTCATGTAGCGCGTCCCGATTTAGGCGCATCCTAACTTCGGCGGTTATTCGCGGCGCGTCCGTTTGGAAGTCGGGGGTGGCACCCTTGAAGCCCCTTCCACAGTATCTGTTTCGGAGCCAAAATGGCCGGTTAAAGCCAAACTGGAAGTCATGTGCAGTTCCTCCAGTGGCCGCAGCGGGAGAAATGGCGGCGTTGGGATCGCTATTAGCTCGGTTCTCGAGTACGGATCGGTGCCACTTTTTAAGAGCAGGCTCTCTGGGAGTTTCCCAGCTGATCGGTTCTAGTAACGTTGGCTTGGCCCAAGTCCGCTGACACGGCAGCGGCCGCGGCCGTGTACACGGATGTTCGCCCCATCTCTGCCCAGAACTCCAATTATATCGCCAATTCTGGCCCTTTTTTAGAACGACCATTAACCGACATTGCCCAATACTGGGCCGTGGTAAAAAAACATGAATCTGGGCCAATATTCTGAGCAATACTCCCCTGGCGCTGGCCCAGTGTCGTCGTGCTGCCTGGGTAGCTGCGCCCTCATCAGTGATAACACCAGTCACGATTCCGCCCATGGATGCTACGCCGCTGCGAAACTTCTTGAGTGGCCTGAGGACGTTTCAGCGCTGGTCGGGCATGTGGTGTACCTCAGTGACGGTGCAACAAGTCAGTTTAAAAACTGGTATCTACTCCATAAACTCACGAAATCCAAGTTTATGTCGGTCCAATGGCTCTTTTCAGCTACTAAGCATGGCAAGAACGCCCGCGACGGGACTCGAGACCTCGTCAAACACGACGCAACACTTTTATATTTCTGAGGGCCTGCAACATCAGTTATTATGTGTGCGTCAGATATGGCCGACGTCCTTAATACAAAAAAATAGCGAATTTTGCACTGATTCACCTGCCAAGGCTTGACGTGCAGGTGTCCAGGAAAATAAAAACGAGAGACTGCGATTCCGTCCGAACCATGCCTGGAATTCAATTCTGGCACTTCTGGCAGTACACACACGTCAACCAACTGCGGCACGAATTGATGGTATCAAGAACTAAAGTAGGAACAAAGAAGTCACTTCGGAAATAAAGACTTGCTTTTTCCGGCGTATGTGAGAATTGTCGTGCAAAGTGGCTACAATAGCTGTAAACACAGTTTGACGCGAAAGATTTATAAAACACTTTTACGAAACGGGTACTTTTCTGTTTTTATCTTCTCTTCGCCTTTTACGGCATGTGGACAGATGTTCGTAGCTAAGGACTATAAACGCAGTCTAGCTCCGTGGTTTGAAACGGTCCCAAGTTTTTATTATCCGTCCGTATGCGACTGCGCACGGAGAGAATAAACCTGACCGGCGGGCCCGGCCGGCGCGACCCGCTGGTTACGCAAACGCGCGCCGGAGAGCCAGGTGGAGCGCGCTAGGGTGCTTCGGCGTTTTTTTGTTTAGACTGATGTTATTCTCTGTGGTACACGATGCCTACAGCAACCGCTCACAGTAAAAACACGAAGAAATCGCCGAAAACAGAATGCCGTTCATGTCAAGAGCTCGTGCAGGCAATCGAGGTGCTCTTCCATGGGTTCCAGAACAAACGAAAACACATTAACAAAAGCATTGGGAACAAAATGGTCAGTTGTCATCACAAAGAGCAAAGCGCATGCGATGGTACTTTGCTTAGTTTGGTGCGCGGTGTCTGCCGCGCACCAAACCAAAAGGTCCGGTCCCGTTCCATAGGCACACCGCGGCGGCGGCTACAAGGCCATCAGGAGGCGCGCCGGTTCCGCTGCGCCATATATTGTTACCGCCCAGCAAAATGCTGAGATGAACATGTGTTAAGCGGAGCCTCTCCGGTCGATTTTTTACATGGCGTACACTTAGAATCTACACGCCGGGTATTGAATACAGGCCCTGCGAAGCCTGCGAGATGTTGACAGCTTTTCGATCGCTCCGAACCGCCACACAATTTCTTAGACTCTTATACAAAAAGAGGCCACAAATTCTGAATTTAAAACCACTGTTCACCTCTGTGCCTTCAATTTGTTTCTTACTAACCACCCTCGAGCCTTTTTACACTTTATAAAAATAATGAATTTGCCATCTGGTGTTATCTAAACGCCCCATTCATGGTGCTGCGGTCGCTTAAAATTGTCCATTTTTCTATTTTTTTAACTTCAAATACACAAAAGGTAATGCAATATGTTTTTTGCAGATTATCTTACTACCTACCATTGGCCTTAATGAGGCTGTATGTAAAAAAGAATGTTGCAGGTGGCTATATTTTTTAATTGAGTTTCAAAATATCTTGTAATTATTAAAATGACCGCATTTTACCGTTTTTTATAAATTTAGTTTCCGGCCCAGGACAACCATATTTAGCGCCAATATTACCAATTTACAAGACAACGCGCTGTAAAAGTATGAAACTTCTGGTATTTATAGATGCGCAGAAAAAAGATATAGTGTAAGTAACCTTGCGGAATGAGACGTTTTCGATATGTATTTCGAAATTAACAGAGTCCACACCTAATAATAAAAAGTTTGAGTCAATTCTCCTTATGCGTAGTTTGTGGGTAAATATATTGAGACCGGTAGCCACAACAGTATTTTGTGAAGAGGCGACCGAATGGCCAACTTCGCACAGTACGCGGAAAGCGCTTTGCACTCAGAGCGTGATTCTAGTTTTTCCGCACCGATAAATCGTTTTTGATGAGAAACATATTTTGGTCTTCCTCTGGCAAGCATTGAGTCTACAAAACATTTCTTTTTCTAAAAATAAAGAAAAAAAGGTTACCGGACATGGTCGGCCGAACTTACCTGAAAACCCTCAGAGATATTTTTCTTTTAAGGCGGAGCAATCCTAAAATGCTTGGTGCTAAACTATGATAGAGCCAGTTTTATTTTTGGGGACGAAATAACGTAAAAAATAGATAGAAGAAAAAAACATCTTTGTTTTTTTACGTTCTTTCATCTCCAAAGTTCAAGCTGGCCCTATCTTAGTAACGCACCAGTTGCTCCAGCTGGCCCTATCCTAGTAAGGCATCAACTAGCTGAACTAAACCCAATAACTCGGTGCTCACCATACCCACCACTTTTTAATACGTTACTGACTATAGCCAAGACATCACAGCAGAGCATATGCCATAGACGGACCAAAATTTTACATTATTACATTACACTCGGGACCGTAGGCAAACTCGCCTATGAACTCGCTCATTTAAACTTACCGTGTGGTTGGGACTGGCTGCGAATGTCTATGTGAAGCCTGATGAGGTCGTGATTTAATCAATCAGTCAATCAATCAATCAATCAATCAATCATACAGCTTTATTGTGTTTCCCAAACAGCTTTAGGGCCTTTTTTAGGGTTACACTTGATATAAAAGCACATAACTGAACTACCAGACCACTCTACTATTCTTGAACTTTTTAAAAGGTATAAAAAGTCCAGTGAGGGTCAAAAATACTTGTTGTACATGAGTATCATCCCTTTCAGTGGAGGACCAGACTCTAAATAAGATGAGTAAAAAAAGGGGTAGACCTATTTCGTCACTGGGGGACAGAAATTGTGATTCTACTCAATAACATTGGGGAATTAAATACAAAATTGAACATAGACAGGTGGCGAAAAACACAGCGGCAAGAAGAGACGTAAACACTGACGCACTCGCAACTAACATTTATTGAAAAAACGAATCCCTTATATAGCCGAGGAAAAAACCTTTGTCACGACTAGGCACGGTGAAGACACACAAATGCTGGCTCGATACTCAGATAGGATATCCAGGGAGCTCCACAAGGATTTTTGAAATCAAAGCAAAAGTGATACTTCGCTAACCTTATGGACGAAATAATTTGATTTTCTAGAAACGGGTCTTCACCGTGCCTTGTTCTGACGAAGGGTTTTTTCACAGCTATATAAGGGATTCGTTTTTCAAAAAGTGTTAGTCGCGAGTGCGCCAGTGTTTATGTCCCCGTGTTTTTTGGCGCCTGTCCACGATCATGTACCAGTTTGCCCGAATTACCAGATTAATGCAGAAATAAAAAACATATAAAAACACCATGTCGCGAACTTGTTGCCTAGTTGAAAGAAGCGAAACACCAAGAGTGTCCAAAAGAACCACATAATAAAAATAATTAAAAAGCGCTCCGTCCAATGTAGCGATCGTAGACAGTTCTCACAAGTCGTCTTTTTATGCACTCCAACCTGAGCGCCTGACTGACACCCAAAGAATTTCAAATCGTAGAACAAAAGTTCAACCGTGATTACACTAAAGCCCGAAAGGGTTCAGTAGGCAGGTGTAATTCAGGAAGTCACGGGTAAAGCGTGCACTTCTGCCCAGGATGAGCAAGGAATCATTAATAACCTTTGAAATATGATAGCTAAATTTCATGCATGAACCGACCAATATGCCAAGGTCGCGCATACAGAAGATCTCTAAATTTCAGAGCCGTCTAATGTGTAACGATGAACATTAACATTTGACATACGAGAAAAACAAAAACAAAAACAAAAAGAAACTGAGTCTTTTGTGGGGTTTAAAACCAGCGGGCTCGCATGCCACAACAACTGAATTGCATCAATATCATTTTGTAACAATTCGCAGTCTACAGGCGTGTGGACACTACGATGAATTTTTACGTCATCAGCATAGTGAAGCATCATTGAGTGACACACGCTAGTTACAAGGTAATTTACAAATATATTAAAAAGCAAAGGTTCAAGGTTCGATTTTTGTAGTACCCCAGAGTTTAACAGATAAGGGAACGATTTGCATCCTGAGTACGAAACCATGTTTAAGCGTTCTCGAAGATAACTAGCAAACGAGTCGCAAAAACCCGAAGAAACACCCATATGTAACAGCTTTGAGAGCAATAAATTGTGATTTACGAGGTCAAACGCCTTTGAACAGTCAAGATAAAAAACATAAACTTGACCACGGAACACGACTGCACTCTCAAAAAAAAAAAGGTTCCTGTTGTAACACCTTTTAGGGTGTAACTTGCTTGTCCCTGGGGTTCGTCTTAAAAGGTAGCGAAGTTACTCCTTCCGCTGGGGAGCAACTTGTACACCATATGTCAGGGTGCACCTGTGCACCCTTGGGGAGACAACCTAATCTCTAATGGGAAGCAATAGCTTTTATTTCAAGGATGAAGTTTTACTTCCATTAAGGGGTAATATGGTATACTTTTGGGTTGAAGGTTTCACCCTTTTCGGGAGTGACAGCACATGCTTCAAGGGTGTAACTTCCCCTCTTCTAGGGGACAATAACAGTGCGCCAGTGTGCACCTTCTTTGGAGCTACCTCATTGTTAGTAGAATACTGATTGGGAAACTGCCTAGACGCCTGCACTAAAAAGTGACACCAATCAGGGTCCGAAAACCAAACTAAACGCAATCGCATCGGCGCCATCTATCCCGCAGCGACCACTCGGCGAACTCCAAGGCTGCACGTATTCATTCGAAGTGCCGGTAGCGCCTTCTCGCAGTAGCCAGAGTATCGCATACAAAAGCGCTTCCTGCTACTGCTCAAGTTTGGCAATAGTCTGCCCTTTCAGCACCGAAACGTATACAGCAGAAGGGGATTCGGGGATGCCAACCCCTGTCACCCAAGCGGGAGAGCCACGATCATTGGCCGAAGTCAGGACGCACCCTGGTCGGGACGCGCTACCTGAAAGCTACAGGTGAGACATGGTCGTATAAAAACAATAATAAATGTGCCGCAATACCCTGTAAACTAAAACTGTATTCAGAACATCATGCTCGTGGATTTTGTATCAATTTCCAATAAAAATTTATACAAAAATAGCTTTCTTTTTTTGTTTTTACGCAAGAAACATGGTTTCCAAAATCGAGAAGTACCAGCGTTCCACCACCGACGAAATTCAAAGAAAAACGACGGAAGTGACGGGAGGCTAACATTGCCCTCTAAAAGCGCATTTAAAATACGGGGCGCTAGTATCTGTCCCCTCGAGGAGGTAATAAGAAAGGCACTTCCTTCTTCACTAGATTGAGGGTGGAAAAGTAGGATATTCCACCTTTTTAGTAACCTTTTTGCAACCTTTCTTTTAAGGATGATATGGGGCGCTAGTGTCTGTCTCCCCCGAGGAGGTAGTAAGCAAGGCACTCCCTTCCTTAACCGATTAAGGGTGTAAAGGTTGCTTGTTTCACAATTTCGGGAACCTTTTTTTTTAGAGTGTATATTTTCACGAATGACCAGTGATGAGGCGATAATAACTAAAGAAACTAAACGTTTAATGGGGGTGAACTTGTGCCAAAAATAAAAGAAAAGAGATACAAGAGATAACAGCAGAGCGTCGTGAGCGTCGAAGTCGGCGAAACAGCAGGATCGATCGCTGGAGCGAAACTGCAATGTGATCCCTTATGTACCCTCGTGGGTTTCTGGATCGTTCGGCGTAGAAGGTTCGGCGCGTAGAACATTCTAACCTCGAATCAGCAAGACGGTTCTCGAATTTACCAGAACATCACATTACAGTGCCAACAAAAATGTGTAGCCGCGGCCAGTAATCGAACCCTGGCCTTCTGCGTGGAAGGGAAGCGCGATAACCGTTAGGCCACGCGCCCGCTGCCTACTTGGCCGGCTGCGCGCGCGGCATTACTCCCCCCCTTCCCCTTAAAAAAACACAACAAATAAAAAGAACGGTAAACTAAAGAGTCATTTGGAACACATAAGGTCCACAGTCCTATCGAGCGTAGTACGGCTTCCGACTTCCGGTCGGGTGGCGCCTTGGTACCACCTAACTAGGCGGTGTGTTCCGCGGGACCCATGACTGCTAAAGGTATCCATTACGTGCTGGCGCTCGTATTTGCACCCCCTTTGCTTTCACTCCGGGTGTTTGAATTCATGTTCGATTTTTTGCATTGATGATATTGCTTGCGAGGAGTTCTTTCTTGACTAGGGCACGAACTTTTTATACAAAATGCTGTATATGTTGCACTTATTTTCTAGCCCTCTGGCTGTAGTTTATTGTGAAGTTTGTGGGAAAAAACGCGCATTGAGTAATTACACAAAAATATATTTATATATATATATATATAAATAATGTAGTGTCGAGTACCATCCGACGGCACTCTTGCAGAACGTTCACGTGCCGTACAATGGCACTCCACTCGCGTCTTCAAGTGCCGTCCGAATGTCTTATGTAAACCGAATTGTCAAACCGAGTTTTGCGAAGTTGTAGCGTAGCTTATTGGAATGTGTAGCGTAGCTCGCCTCATAGGCAGCGGAGCCGGATTCGATCCACAGTGTGGGCTTACTTTTTAAAATCTTTTTCTGAAACATTTTGTTTCGTCGAGGCATTTCGCGATATTTACCTCATTTCTTTTTTACCATTAACACTGGGGAGAAAAAAAAAGGATGTTGTCGACGAAATTTTGCTTAAAGTTGGCCCTGCAACAACTTTTTGACTGGTTTTTAATTTTCACCTAACTTGAGCGCACTGAACGTAGTAACTTAATATTTTCTCAAATTTCCCTTTATTTTAAAAGTTATAGGCAATTTAGAATTGCAAAAACAAACAGAAAATAACCTCCTTCATGACGTCGTAGGTCCTGGCTTAAGTGGCCGTTAACTAGAGGAGTAGTGAGCTCATAGAGCGATCACGGCTCCCGCACTACGTGTCGACGGCTCGAGAGAGCACCGCTAAAGCATGTTCTGGATAGGCTGTATGAGGCGGGTGGCCAGGGCGGCTTGCATTGCATTTGCTGCGCGGTTAAGGACTAATTTGGCACAACACTTCATTGGCCATAAACTAAAGCAAACACGGTGTAAAGATCAGTTCAGAACGGGATCCACTTCGCGCTGCCATACCGCCAAATGTCCAAATCGCCAGCCAAGCCCGCGCCGAAAGCCTTCGGAACGCTCGGAACCGGTGGGATTTTCGAGCCGGTATACGACCGCAGCGCTGCCGTGTACATCCGGGACCTTTCTACGCTCGCTGTTCGTAGGAGCCTCATCCCACAAGCCTTTTCTAGTATGCGGCGTTTTTTCCGCCGCTTGGTGGCGGGTTTGATGATGAGTCTTTTCTTGTTTCCGTACTTTATAAACTGCATTTGTTTCTTTTCTGGTCTAAATTACCGAACAAAAACTACTTTCATACATAATTGAAACGGTTCGCGACACTTATATTTTGTATTTCGACTAAAAAAAAAGGTTTTAGCGGCTTTGACCAGTGACCAGCCCAGGACCCAAAACGTCACATATTGCACGCTTTCGGCAATGCAGGTCGCCCTCGTAGGTAAAGGAGGTTTCCGCGTCTTCCGGTTATAATATGACTCACTGATGTTTAGTTACTCTCTTCGTGCCCCCTGGCTTGCCCGAACCCCAAGAGACGTGGAAACCGCAAAGGTAGGCGCTTAAATATGATTGCAGGGCCCCTTTAACAAAATGGTATGGGCGTCCCTTTCCGGAGGCACATGGGGGACAGCGGGGCTGGACGCTGCGAGGCGTCATGTGCAATGGGGCCAAGTAGGTTAATAGTTTTATAATTAGCAGCCGCATACTGTTGCCGCGAGGCGGCATGAATGTATGCGCGGGTTGGTTAACAAGCTCCCCAGGGATACGTGTGCTGTTCGACTTTCTTTCGGACGGCACTTGTAGGCGCGGGTGGAGTGCCGTCGGATGGCACTGTAGACAACCAAAAAAACAACAAAAAACGAGGTGTTTCGAACAGCTTTCTTGAAGAGATCATGAACTGATTTTTCAACTACTTCCTCGTCAGCTTTCCTCCTCAGTACATAAGCAGAGTGAGAAACCATGTGGTCGTATTTCACTGAAACCCAAAGTTCTACGAGCAGTCTGAGAGCCGGCATCGACAAAGCCCTACATAAATTTCACTCTTCACATTTTTGAAAGCGCTGACAACCATGAAGGCAGCGACGGGACAAGCGATGGGGGGGGGGGGGGGGGGGGGCGGCCCTTTTTGTTATCGCTCAGCCGCACGACGAGGCACACTGCATGAAAGCGACAGGAGCAAGCGACCAATGTGATGAGCGACGTTTGCTAGTAATTCAAGAACCGAGAAGCGTTGCAAGCGACAGAGAAATCTCTGTCGCTGTTGCCGATGCTCAACTCGTTGCTCATTACATCGCTTACATGCGGTCCAGCCTTAATTGTCTGAAAGCGAGAGACACGTGCCACGAGTGAGTGCCGTGCTGCCACTCACTTCCAAGTGCCTCTCATTTCAGGGCTACACTGCCATTTGCTTCCAAGTCCTGCACGGGCCTCCTGCTCAGGCGCTTTGATGCCACTTACGAAACTAGCACAAACTCGTCAAGGGGTTTTAGGTGGGGTTAGCTATCAGGTGTGTTTGCCGCACCATTCTTTACGGTGCCTCGACAGTTCAGTCATTTCACAGTAACAAGTTGGGACGCCATGATGACAGCGGCACTTGTGCCTGCTTGTCTTATTCTCTAGAAGTTTGAAGACCAACTGCAGACTTTCGACAGCATGACACTTTTGGTTTTGTAACATCATTGTTGCTTTTTGGGACAGCTCTTAATACATGGGAGGAACAAGATGGCAATTGCACCAGTGGAGAATACATCCAGGCACTATACCTGTACTAAAACTTGCTTGAGCACCTGTTTATTTATGATTATCTTTACTCTTGCAGCGGTACCTCCGAGGCGGGGTTTCCCTACCAGAAGAAAAATTTGACTGGGCCATAGGTAAGGCCAAGTTCGACTCGCGCTGCTGATCCTGTTGTCCCGGTGCCTCTACAAGGGCGAGGACCTTGTCAATATTAGTGTGACGGGCCAACCTTCCAGGCGTGACAAAGTATGGCGCCGTGGGAAGGAAGCCCATTACACCTGTCAAAGTGGATGCAATTGCAGGTGCGTGCCTTGCTGCATATCCGGCTTCCCAGCTCTAAACTATGTAGAAATTGGCAGGTTTCAGCATTGTGCCTTATATAGGTTTTATATGCCATACGCGAAATAGCTCTCGGGTATCATCATCATGCCGCTCGGAGCGACATGTGGTGGCTTTTGATATCTTGAATGTGCAAATGCCAGTATACCTCGTCTCGCCTCAGCATATACTAACTGCGAAAGCTGTGCAAGCGGAAGCGGGTAGCCTTGGCTGGAGGATGGGACCGCAGTATGTGTGCGTCCACAGGTTTCCAAAGTCAACGGCAGAAGCTTCCAAGGGTGTGCCAAGCATGCACCAGCAACTTTGGGAGGATACATGGGCACTACTATCTTGGAAGCACTTTCCAAGATTAAAGAAAATGAACACAGTTGGCAAAAACTTGAGTCTTAAGGCCCGTTCACACTCTTGCAACCGAGTACGACCGAGAGAGACGAGATCTGTTAAAACTTCTTAAAAGTTCTTAGGACGAGGGTACGCACTGGCATTCTGGCGCCATCTATGCGGTGACCCTGGAATTGCATTTTACAAGAGCGAAGGTTTCGCGGAATTTCCGAGGTCAAACGTGTGTCATACCTGTAAGCAAAAGTTGTTTATAACGTTGACAAAAGTTTTTTGAGCCAAGAAAGAAAGGATAATGCGCAACAGAAATAGTAAATATGCCGGACCGCCAAGTTTACAGTGCTACCCAATAGATGGCGCCAGTGTGTCCTCTCGTAAGAGGTTTTAAGGAACCCAGTTTTAAGAGGTTGCAAGAGTGTGAACGGGCCTTTAGAGTACCATGCAGTGAACGGAAAACTTAACAGTTCGTGCATTCTTGGCATTTCATCAGGTTGTCGGCAGGCCTCTTCACGATGTTTAATATGTGCATTACTTTGGTATTGGTTGATTTTTCTGGAAACGGGTGCCAGCAGGTACGGGCATAGACGATGGTAATTATATTCGTGCTTTTGTACAACTTGTTTTGTTATCTTATTTTAAAGCTTGCTATTTATTTTTGAAAGAACTTCGTGGTTCCCATGGCGAAGTTGCAAACATTATATTGGTGCGCTCAAATCCAGTCCAAGGTCAGAACTAATGCCCAGGCATCTAAAAAAACATAATGTGACCAGAAACAATGTCATTTATTATGCTGTCAAGCTAGGCCTCGCAAATGTTAGCCAAATGGGGTCCACTAATATCCACCCATGTAGGAGAGTGTCTTTAGTGCCCATGCTTGTTGTTTAATTAGACCTTGAACATGATTCCTTACTACGTAGGACTTGCATTACGAATGAGTTTTCTAGTTAACGATGGAGTTCCTGTTAACAAACCATTGTATTAGGTGGGCAGAAAATAAGAGTGAAGAAGTGAACTTTGTTCTTTAATGGCAAGTAGGTTCGTATGGAATCATTTTTGCTTCAGTGGAGGCTCAAGTATGCACGACACTGAAAGGGCTTTCCTTTCAGTCGACGGAGACAAGGGTACCACAAGAGTCAGCGAGGGAAAGAGAACGGGACCTCTTGGTGTCAACGCCTTGCCGCCTGCGTGGCTGTGCCCCGACCCGTGCAGTTTTTGCCGAGGTAAACAATTTGGCCTTTTGAAAGTTTTGCGGATAAAAAAAAAACATGACTCACTTGCATGCCTTGCTGTAAACAATCCAATGCAGCACTGAAATTTGTGAGTTGCAGATAATGTCACAGGTAGGATAGATGATCTCTACATTCTGAGAGTTCTGTGGACAAAGGGGCTGCCCAAAGATTACACAGCGGGATGGCGCCCCGCTACAGAGCACCAGTTTATGTCGTACCATAGCCTCCTTTATACTGACAAAACCTGGCAGATTACCTCGAGGAGCGGTCGCCGAAATGGAAAAGTTGGAGTGGCATACAACGGAGAAGAGTCTCGCCGCAGCGGACGCGAAACACCAAAAAAGTATGTTTTGGGTACTCGGCACTGCAAAAGCTGTGTGCTGAGGTCCAGGTTCCCCGAGGAATGGCTCTTTAATGCTCTGTGCTACCAAATCCTCACGTTCCAAATCTGTGACCAGGCACTCTTTGACTCCGTCGCCGAACTGGCAGGCTTTGTGAGTATAGAGGTGCTATGGTCATACTCTAATCCACTTTACTCCTTTTTTTCAGTGGGAGAGCAGCTTTTTGTTTGCATTCTTAAAAAAGAGGGTTAGACTCTTATGATTAAATTGGTGCGGACAACCACTAACAAGCTCTGTTTGCTGTCGTCAGGGCCTACGCTATTCTTATCAATGCCGATGTTCGCAAAAGAAAACAAGATGGGGGAAGGGAAAAGAGCAGAGGAAAGCCGTGCTGTTTGCATGGTTGATGTAACTACTCATGCTGAAGATAAATCACATGTAACTATGGTTGTTTAAGATAAATGTGTTTGAAATGGTGTCTTTGCTATGCCAATCTGTAAACATATTTTTTTTAAAGCTGGAGACCAAGTGAGATAAGTATCATCTGCTCTCTTCTCAACTGGTTATTTCAATATTTTATTGGGAGTACTTGGCCATGACTTCAAAACAAACCAAAGACCAGATTCGGGCTCATGTTGGAAGGCGGGTCTTTCCTGCCAAACTTCAGAAATTCTTATCTAAGCAAAGATGATAAACAAATTACTATTAGTTTTAGTGCCCCGCCATTTCTGCATGCAAAAGATGCCTATATAGGGAACAGCACACGAAAAGTTATAGGAGACTTTGTAGTACAGAGGTGCATTTAGTACTCTTTTTTCTTATTGTTGATGAGTGATGATGGAAATTGTAATGATTACTACCTTGTAGTAGGCGTTGTACATGAAGCATTCCCTCACATGCACACAGATGTTAAAGCAAGCTTTAAGCCCTCTCTAAATTCCATCGTGGCTTGCTTTCGTTACAACTAAAAAGGAAGCACAATAAGACGGGGACGAGAAATGAAGAAACAAGTGCTCACTACCAACTAGTTTATTCAGAAAAAAAGTCTTCCCTTCCTTTCTTGTCCCTGTCTTAATGTACTCTTTTCTTTCATTGCAGACACGAAGCACCTTGCCCAGCAAATAGTTTTATAATGCTTTCTTTTACTGTACTAGACAGTCTCAGTAGATAAGCCCCAATCTTGCCTAGCACCTAGCTTTTGCAGGGTGCTGCAGAACAGGTTCAGCTAGACTTGGTATCCTCCCCTTTTTCCTCAGTACACTCTAAACAAAAAGGGTATCACCTTACACCCTTCTGTCCCATATAATACACCCGAAAACTTTATTTCGACGTGCAGCGCCCTATAGTCGAACAGACGGCACCAAATTTTACCAGGGGCTTGATAACGGTGCCATATAACTTATTAAATTGCTAAAGTACGCACCAAAGACCAAAGAAAAAAAACACGGAGCTTTTGCAGTACGGCCAAGAAAACTCCGATAATCTTTTTTGTAGTCAATAATACGTACATCAGCTATCTTAATAAGTTGTACCACACGGCTATCAAGCCCCTCGTAAACTTTGGGGCCGCCTGTTCGATTATGGGGCGCTGTACGTCGAATTGAAGTTTTGGGGTGTATTATATGGGACAAGGGGTGCAATAATACACCCTTTTTTCTGAGAGTGTAGGGACCGTGCCCCTTGTGTTTCAAGTGCTCTCAGTGCACTTACTGATTTATTATTTACGTTCCCTCTGAGCCTTAAATTGATATTCTTTTAAAAGAAAAAGCAGACAATAGCAGCAGCAGCCTCCCCCGCCCCTCCACTCTCTATCTCTCTCCATGGGAATACTTTAGGTTCCTCCTGATGGCTAAAATAATTTTGAATGCAATAATCTTCATTTTTATGGCGTCCATCTGTAACCTGATACATCATCAGGGTGTCTACCAACCTGAAATTCTCAGGGAAATCGTCAAAAAGTTGGCTTCATGAGGGAAAATGACCACTGAAAGTGGAACGGCAATACGAAACAAAGCTTGATGGTTGCGCATGGGCACGACTATGCTGAATAATGTTTCCGAATTATGATCCTTTGACCCAGAAGTGGTCAGGAAGTTTTTATCAAAATAAACAAGGGAAATTCTAGAAAAGTCAAGGAATTTGAAATCAGTAATTTGGTAGACACCCTGATGCACTGGTTCCACCTAACGAAACGCTTCACAATCAAGTGAGAATTGAGGAAAGCGAAATATAGAAAGGCAGCAATGGGCGTCTGCCTCACTCGCCTTCACTCTACTGCATGGACTTTCCATCTATGACACTTCGGGCACTTAACATGTCCTCGACATTTTTACTTGCTCACCTACAACTTTGTCTGACTTCCAGAACTTATTTCTTATCATTGGCTTCTTTTTTCCCAGGACCCAGTAAAGACTTTCGGGAACCCGGCGTTACTTTTCACTGGAAAGCACCCATGGACATCTGGCAGAATGTGCGTTGTCTGCGAGGACCTATGAATCGATATCCTGAAATTTTCAGCAAGAATCTCTCGGGTATTAGCCATGTACTGAGCATAGAAAGGTCAGTATGTGGGGGGAATCGACGAAGCACACTTTTTGTGCTTGAGCACCCTCATGGGTAAAAAAAAATACAAAGATTTCGGTAAGAGCTGTGAAAGTTGTGACAGTACTCGGAGCACATTCCTAGAACAGGGAAAAAGAATTACCAATATTGGTTACTGTTTTAATGTTTTCCATATGTATTTAGTGAATATTCCAGCTATAATACAAAGGTGTGTGTGTTCCATTGTGTATCTAAACTTCTGTTAGATTTTTTTTGTGCATCTGTTGATATGAGGATTCAAACCATAGAAGAAGAAACTGCAAAAAGAAAAAAACAAAGCTTTGAAAAAACAGCAAGTAGGCAAACAAAGCTTTTGGGAAACTTGTCATTTCTTTTTATTCTTATTTTGATCCTCAACATCAAGCAGGCAAAGCAAGCCTCCACAAAACTTGTCATTGTAATTTATTTTCGTTTTTGTCTAATAGTCATACCAGTTTTGTATATTAGTATTATTTCTTAGGGTGTTATTTGTTTAGTGTTTGCTATAAAACCCCTGTGATAAGCCGAAGCAGCATTTTGAGCCAATATGTATCACATTAGTTTCTAATAAAGCAATTGTTTTAAATACTTGTGGCTTGTTTTGCAGTGCCTGCATGGTAGGACTCAAGAAATTGCATTTGCACAAATGGCAGTGATATGAGCTGAGAGAGAACAGCTATCTTTATTGTTAAATTTAAAGATTCCTGCAATTTATTGCCACCCACCTGTCCACTCAAAGCAGGCATAAAGCAACAGAACATACTCATTCACACCAGCTCTTGCCAATAGTATAGACACCCTATTGTAAATGATAGGTATAACCAAACTAATAGAAAGTTAAGCTGCCGATCAAAAAAGCTTTCCCTTTTTTTTGTTGTGTGCAAATTCCAATGTAACAAAACAATGCTCTCCTGAAAGCTTCTGTTGTGTTTCACGATAAATATTTGGAGCAGCATTCAGTTCAGCATCGTTAAGACCATCATCGTTCATTTTTCCATGTTTCATTACAGGAAATTGTGAGATATCAGTTCTGCATTTCGACGTTTACACTTTCAGACAATTGATGTTACCGCTTGTTTTAGGTGGAATCGAAGTTTCCATTTCAACGTTTATACTTTCACACAGTTGATGTTACTACCCTTGTTTTAGAGAAATTTAAGTTGAACCTCGCAGGCGGCAAGAAGTCTCCTAACGATCACAATGCCTCCTTGTTCAACAAACTGATACTTGACTAGGGCTGCTATACTCCAACAAAGTGAGAGTCAGCACTGACTATCTTTCGGAGAGTAGCTCATACACTCCCATGACTCTTTTGCGATAGGAGTCGGGGGATTCTTCATAAAAGGGGGGTCCTCACAACTCTTGTTACAGAGTCACGGGGATTACCGGGAAGGAGGCGTGCGACTCTTTTTCTCCGTTGGATAAGAGTCGTTAAAGAGTCGCATTTGACAACGTCACCTGGAGTCGCCCATACACTACCATGACTCCAGTGTGATGAGAGTCGCAGGACTCTTCTTTAAATAAGAGTCAAGCGACTCTACAAACTGGAGTTGCGGAAGAGTCAAATCTGTTGCGCGCAAAGGAGTCGCGGCGACTCTCTTTAAAGAAAGAGTCAAGTGACTCTACAAACTGGAGTCGATTCTGCGGCGCGCCAATACCCCCAAAGAGAGTCATAGCGACTCTTTTTTTTTTTTAAGAGTGCAGACGACAGCGAGACGCTACTTTTCAGTCGTTGAATAGTTCCTCTCCGCGTTAGACAGCGTCCGACTTGCGCATGCGATAACACGCTCTGCTCCGTCCTGCACTTGGACGAGTACCGCACTCCGTCCGGTGTTACTGGCGTCGGTGTGGATCTCGGTTTCAGCAAACTGGTCGAAATGGTCAAGAATCGGGGGCGTCTGGAGTCTTCGTTTGAGCTCGTCGAATGACCTCTGGTGTTCTTCTGTCCACTCGAACTTTACGGCGTCCTTCGTGCGGTGTGTCAGCGGTGCGGATAGTTTGGCGAAGTCTCGAAGAAAGCGCCTGTAGTAGGCACAGAGTCAGAGAAATCTTCTCACTGCCTTCTTGTCAGACAGCGGCGCAAATGCAGCTACGGCGCGGGTCTTCTCGGGGTCAGGTAGAACACATTTGTTGTTCACGACGTGGCTGAGGAACTTTAGTTCCCCATAGGCGAACCGACACTTTGTTGGCTTGAGTGACAGGCCGGCGGTCTTGATGGCTTGAAGCACGGCTCGACGTCGTCTGAGGTGTTCGTCGAAATCTCGTGAGAATACCATGACATCGTCCAGGTAGACGAGGCAGCTCTGCCATTTCAGACCTGCCAGCACGGTGTCCATGACGCACTGGAAGGTGGCTGGTGCTGTACAAAGTCCGAACGGCATCACTTTGATTTCGTACAGTCCGTCGGGAGTGACGAAGGCAGTTTTCTCTCGGTCACGTTCGTCGTCTTCAATCTGCCCGTAACCACTTTTCAGGTCCATCGACGAAAAATATCGGGAGGGGCGCAGTCGGTCTAACGTATCGTCGATGCGGGGGAGCGGATAGACGTCCTTCTTCGTCACAGCGTTCAGTCGACGATAGTCCACGCAGGACCGCAGGGTTCCGTACTTCTTCTTTACAAGTACAACTGGGGACGCCCATGAACTTCTTGAGGGTTGAATGATGTCGTCGCCGAGCATCTCCTGGACTTGATCTTGAATCACTTTCCTTTCCTTTAAGGAGACTCGATGCGGCGACTGGTGGACAGGGAATGCGTCGTCGTCAGTAATAATGCGATGTTTCGCCATCGGTGTTTGGCGAACTTTCGATGTCGTGGCAAAACAGTCACTGTATTCGACGAGGAGTTACAAAATTTGTGTACTGGCACAACCTAAGCAGTTTTCCAGGTTGAAGGAAATGTGCTTGTTATGCTAGGACATGCTAAAAATGTGATACAGCACAGGAGCCAAGATGTCAGAGCACCCTTTAAAAATAACACCAGGGACCCCATCTTCCCACATATTTTTTGGGGGCAAGTTCTTTTATTGCCGAGACCACGTCATCAATAGTCAATACAGGAATTGACATCTGAAGGGGATTTTCAGAAAACAGGGTTGCGTTGTTGGACTCGGGGACATTGGGCTTTCCTATTGATAAGAAGTGTTTCGCAAAGAGATTGCACACATTGCACGAGTCAGGGACATGACCTGTCTGAGTCCTCAGAGTTATAGCATCAGCTCTACTGGATGGTCTAACATATCCCCATAGGCGGTCGGGACAGCGCTTAAGGTCCATACTCCATTGATTCATGTACTTGGCATTTGCCTCTTTTAATTAAACGCTTAACAGTATAGCGATACTCATTAAATGTTGTTCTTGTTAGAACGTTCTTTATTGTAAACATAGAAATAAAACAGCGCAAACAAACACAAGGACAAGTAGAAGGAGGGACACAGACACAGCGCTGACTCACGACTTGATTTCTTTCTCATCTTTTTAAAACATTTCAACATAAGAAAAAAAGAAATGAAAAATAAAAGAAGAAGAATCCAGCATGTAGGATATCCTCTCTGTCATATGCCATCTGAGGAATTGTTTACACAAACTAAACATTATATACCATTACAACAAAAAAACAAATTAAAAAAAGCCAAAAACCACAGCGCGAGCCCTAATGCTCTGTGCGTACCTGTCTTGCACGCGGACTCTTGGTATGTCGGAACCCTTTCCTGGCTGCATGTAGGCACGCGCCTGTGGTTATAGGATCACTCCCATGGAAGCAGAATGAAAGTGTTAAAGAGACGTGCCTAAACTCCGAAGAAACTCGAACTCTTCACTGTATAACGTCACTGACTCTGAACTGACGCATAGATCGGGACCGTGTTGTCGAATGTAAAACGCTTCATGAATTTCCCTTGCCATTTTTTGTGAATGTTTAGCCAAAATTTCAATGTCACTTAACCGAGGGGAACAACCACACCTATCACAATGAATGGCTAGGTGACCCGAAGGTGAAGACCTCAAAGACAGATAATGCTCTCGAGCTCGAACATTAATACATCTGCCCGTCTGCCCAATATACACTTTCCCACATGAAAAGGGTATTTTATAAACGACCCCCACAGCACAAGCTACATATTTGATGCGATGGTTTATTCCACACCCTACACGCTGAAGTACTACTCTCTCAATGGACGCACACAAACGGGATAGCTTGGAAGGTACTGAAAAGACTATGGGAACTCCGTATTTAACAGCCACTTTTTTGATCCTGTGGGAAAAACTGTGCAAATATGGTATTACCACCGGTCGAGAGGCAGGCTTTTGTCTAACATTGTCAAGTATGTTAAGGGGATTCCTGAATAATTTTAAAAGTGACTCCGCTACCCCCACTATAACAAGTTTCGGGAAACCCGCTTTTGTTAACCTATCTACTTGACACAGAAAGCTGTTGAAACTTCTGTGAACATAGGATTTCAATAAAGAAGCTCTCAAACATGATTTTGCAATAGCTCTTTTTACAACTTTTGAGTGCGTTGATTCATAGCTAAGGAGGGACTTTTTTGTTCTAGGCTCATAAGCCCAGCATAGGTGACTCGTTTCAAGACGAATGTTGAGGTCCAAAAATTGCAAAGCTTTTTTAGTTGGAACCTCATTCGTAAACCGCAGACCTCCAGAGCACTCCCGAAAGGTGTCTAATAACTCTGAGACCAAGTCAGCACTTCGTGAGCCCTGCTTAGGTTTAAACACAACCAGGTAATCGTCAGCGTACCTGAAGACTTTCAAAAAACGATCATCTAACCTTTATGCAATAGCACAATCACAGCCTGCTAGGTAGATGTCACTCAATATGGGAGCAACACTAGGCCCAATGCAGATCCCGGATTTTTGCAGAAACGTGTTGCCCTCAAAAGAAATAAAAGTGGACTCTAAGTAAAAGCGGAGAAGATCCAAGAACTTTTCCACAGCAATACCAGTCGAATTCTGGAGGTCTGCGGTTTACGAATGAGGTTCCAACTAAAAAAGCTTTGCAATTTTTGGACCCCAACATTCGTCTTGAAACGAGTCACCTATGCTGGGCTTATGAGTATAGAACAAAAAAGTCCCTCCTTAGCTATGAATCAACGCACTCAAAAGTTGTAAAAAGAGCTATTGCAAAATCATGTTTGAGAGCTTCTTTATTGAAATCCTGTGTTCACAGAAGTTTCAACAGCTTTCTGTGTCAAGTAGATAGGTTAACAAAAGCGGGTTTCCCGAAACTTGTCATAGTGGGGGTAGCGGAGTCACTTTTAAAATTATTCAGGAATCCCCTTAACATACTTGACAATGTTAGACAAAAGCCTGCCTCTCGACCGGTGGTAATACCATATTTGCACAGTTTTTCCCACAGGATCAAAAAAGTGGCTGTTAAATACGGAGTTCCCATAGTCTTTTCAGTACCTTCCAAGCTATCCCGTTTGTGTGCGTCCATTGAGAGAGTAGGACTTCAGCGTGTAGGGTGTGGAATAAACCATCGCATCAAATATGTAGCTTGTGCTGTGGGGGTCGTTTATAAATTACCCTTTTCATGTGGGAAAGTGTATATTGGGCAGACGGGCAGATGTATTAATGTTCGAGCTCGAGAGCATTATCTGTCTTTGAGGTCTTCACCTTCGGGTCACCTAGCCATTCATTGTGATAGGTGTGGTTGTTCCCCTCGGTTAAGTGACATTGAAATTTTGGCTAAACATTCACAAAAAATGGCAAGGGAAATTCATGAAGCGTTTTACATTCGACAACACGGTCCCGATCTATGCGTCAGTTCAGAGTCAGTGACGTTATACAGTGAAGAGTTCGAGTTTCTTCGGAGTTTAGGCACGTCTCTTTAACACTTTGTTTCTGCTTCCATGGGAGTGATCCTATAACCACAGGCGCGTGCCTACATGCAGCCAGGAAAGGGTTCCGACATACCAAGAGTCCGCGTGCAAGACAGGTACGCACAGAGCATTAGGGCTCGCGCTGTGGTTTTTGGCTTTTTTTAATTTGTTTTTTTGTTGTAATGGTATATAATGTTTAGTTTGTGTAAACAATTCCTCAGATGGCATATGACAGAGAGGATATTTTACATGCTGGATTCTTCTTCTTTTATTTTTCATTTCTTTTTTTCTTATGTTGAAATGTTTTAAAAAGATGAGAAAGAAAGTAAGTCGTGAGTCAGCGCTGTGTCTGTGTCCCTCCTTCTACTTGTCCTTGTGTTTGTTTGCGCTGTTTTATTTCTATGTTTACAATGCATCACCGACTAGCCCACCCCCAAACATTACTGCGTTCTTTATTGCCCTGTTATATATAATATATGTATATATATATATATACCATACACACATATAATGCACCATTCTCGTCTACATCGGTGCGGGCCATTAAATTATGAGTGCCTTTTGTCCCAGCCAGACGACTTACATATTTTGTGATTACGCGATTTCAAAGTCAGTGCCCGCCGGAGATCACGTGAGAACCACAAAGGATATTTACCTCGGTGACCACGTTTCATCGCCATAAAGCGATCCATAGCAGACTTTAGAAAATCTGCCAGCCGAGACACAGCACTGTCAACAGCAGCACACTCTAAGGAGTGTCTCAGTTAATATCGCTAAAACGCGCACACGAACCGAGGTAGTCACCAGGAGCGTAGTGAGATATCGGAGCCCGCGCATCTTATCTGACACTAAAGGGAAATGAAACCACCACTGAAAAGGGCAGATGCCACTTGCCAACAGGGACGGTTGGATAGGCAACAACGCTCTGCGAGACCACTCTGATGTTCGTTACGCACAGGTCAAGATCATAGCAAGCCTAAAACCTGCTTTTTGACACGAACATTTGCAAATACAGCGAACAATTTTGTACGTCTTTTCCTTCGAAAGTCTTTGCATTTTAGTGTGACGAATCCGCGGTGCCCAAGGACGCCAGCCGAACCAAGCTCAAGCATTGGACACGAATACTGCGCAACTTGGAACGATTCGCTCTTCAACAATCAATACGTCAACGAATATTTGAATACGAGCTCGTGGCCATCGAGTGCCGTTACGGCAGGTATCGTCACTTAAGAACGACAAGTTCCATGGTGTTCTTAAAATGCAAGGTGGAAGCACGTTACGCTTTGAAGTCGCTTTGGAGTTGAGGATTTAAGCTAAAGAGGGAGAAGTGGGAAAATTATTTCCCGGTCGTTTTAATAAAGTGATTCATTTGTTTTAATAATGTCATGTGCCACGTCATAATGCCTGCGTAAATTTGATCACTGATTGTCTGAACAAGTGGGTATTGTTTGAATCTGAACGTTGCGTATATTAGAACATTTAGGTCCTTATATTTTTACAGACAGCCATCGTATGTTGAAATACGTCATTAGGTTGACTAATTAACTCTAATCAATTCTTAAGTTAAGCATGTCGGTTAAGCACATTGAACATAAAAAAACGAGTTGGACAGACGAAATCACCAGTCTCGTCTTCGTGTCCTTGTTCTGGGCGCTTTTTATGTTTACAGGGCACATTTAAATGTCGTGCTAATAAACAATTGCCATAGTTAAACCTGTTTGTTATCTTTACGAATAATGAATAAAACTGGAGGAACTTTCTAAACATTTGGACAGTTTCTACTCGCTCAAAATTTCTGCCAGCAAAATTAATAAGCCTTGCTTGGGCTGTGGGTGCCCAGTAATGTAGAAAAATAATTTATATGAACTAAAACGATCCCGATTGGCTGCCTCTAATGAGTCGTGGCGCTCAGGCACGCGACGCCAAGTGATTGGAGAGTGTGGGACACTACCTTTGCCTCCCTTACTCGATTTCCCACTGGCCGGTTTGGGAATCCCGATGGGGCTCAGGGGAAAACGGGCCAGCATGGTGAACTGTTACTGCTTGAAAGTGAGTTATACGCCCTGTTCCCGCTTTCACTGCGTCTCTCGCTGTGGAGAGAAAGGTAAAGAGATTGAGAGAGCAAGAGGAATATTCAAGGGCAGAGGGGTTAGTTTGAACCTCAGTTTCCTCTGAATTTCTTGTCAGAGAAATGAACCACCATGTCACGATAAAAGAAAGAGGAGGAGCGTTTAAGGAATCCTAGCGGCCGTATGAGGAACCACCGCTTTTTTGTATTTTGTGGCAGAGGCGAAAACTGAAACACCCGGCGTCCTCAATGGTTTTCTGTACAGCTTACCGTCCTCTCCTAGTGGGTGGAGAATTAAGAAGCAAGACGCGCCAGGCGGACTGGGAAGTGAATCTTAATTCTGTGGGGTGGGGCCGATGGGCAAAATGGGTATGGGTCAAAACAAATGAGAAAAAAACGTACGTTTAGCAAAGCACCTACGGGTTCATGAGGGTGGAATGTCATGTCCTCATGTCATCTCGTTCTTTGTCTCCCAGTTGTCGCGACCGGTTCTGGCGTGGAAGGTGCAGGATACTATATAGGCTACTATGACTGAGCTTACCCTGAAAGAAAACAGCGGATTCAGCTTAAACCTAACAAATGACAGCTATCGCCGTAAAACGAATTGGAACGAAGTCAAATCAATACAATTTTTATTGTGACTTTTAATGGCTCGACTGACTTGACTTATCGCTTTCGGTCGTGATTGCACAGTCCAATGATATATGAGTTGCCGCAGCTGCCGTGGTAGTTCCGGGCATGGGCCGTGTGTGCACAGCAGCGATCACTCATCACGGCCGACAAGATTGTTTGCACTCTAAGCACTGTCAACAGTCAGCGACAAATCTTGAGCACTTTTCGAAAACAATACAGAATGCAGGTTTCGATACTCATGCTCGTGCGGGGCCTTTTTAAATCGAAAGGCTCAACGTCATTGCATCAAGAAATGAGGTGGTGCAGCGTTCCCCACTTGAGTAAGTTTAGGAACGACCTGATGTCGAAATTTTTTTATTGACCATGATATATTATATAAGATGCCTAGTGCATCAGACCTATTGCCGACGAGAAACTATGGCTCCCATCTCTGACGTCACGACCATGATTATCAATCGCCAGCGTCAATTTCCTTCGTTAGTATACAGAGCACGGCGGAAGATTGTAGACATCGGGTTCTTATATCAAAGCCGCCAACACCGTCGAAGTTGGCAGTCTGTCATTCCCCTTATTTCCTATAATGTAGGTAGGAGTGATCGTGCTCAAAATGTCATAGGGCCGTAAAAGGCCATCTAGAACGGCGTGTTTCGCCAAACATATTGCGACAACCTCTATGTACTAAGTGTTCGAGTGCTGCTCAAGAACCTGTCTCCAACACTGGGAGGCCTAATAATACATTTGCTTTCAGAAATATGGCCCCCAGATAGTCTGGTTAATCTTCCGTTCACTGCCCCGCCCCTCCCCCCTCGGTGACTGCTCCCGAATGAATGCGCGTGGCGGCGCTGCGAGCTATTGGAGCGCCAAAATGCAGGAATCACAATGACAAAAAAACAAATCTGCAGAAAATATTGTCGACACAAGTAAATGTCCGCTCCGCGGATGAGTTATTTACATTTCCTGCCGTTCAGAAGCCTTAGCCGGTGTCGACTATGCTGCTCTGTATCTGTTCATTGCTTTGGTGTGAAGTCTGAAACGGAGCAGGAAGAATAACTGGAGTATGCGTGTTGTTTTCGACACGGCATGGCCCTCGCAGTCTAACAAAGGTACATCTGTCTTTGCTAAGAAGCAGAGTAGTCAAAAATGTTTTTCTCACTAAGCTAGTTTGGACTGAAGAATGTAGTGAGAGAAGAAGGTAGAATCTACAACAACACGCCGATTGCGTGCAACGCCCCCAAGACTTTCATCTTTGGCGCTGAAGGAGACTAGACAGCCTTTATAGAAACCATAGTAGAACAGTTCTTTCGATAAATTGTTTAGGATTGGGGATGCCAAACCAGGGCTGTTCGCGGGTTTAAGCGTGGCTCGCCGCCACTGTAAATGTTCCAAGCGCAAAGCCGGGCAAGATATAGAAGGAAAGCGATATAGAAAAACATTTCAGCACATCTGTGTTTGGCTACAATGCATCACCGCGTGTTGGCGACACCACGCGCTCGAACAAGCGATTGCCATATTTTGTTTTGTCTCGGAATTAAAACGCCAATAGAAATACTACCGCGGTCAAAACTTTTCTTTGGGGTATTAATCCAAAAGCAAAGTTTGATTTTCGCCAATATCCTTTCGAAGCAGAGTGAGAAAAATCGCCGATGTCGTGTTCACGCTATGATTGTAAAGCACTGCACATCAAAAATGCCAGGCAGATGTGGCATTCGGGTCATTCATAGATCTTGTAACTATGCACGGACATTAGCTCGAGGAAGCTTTAGGCTTCCAGGTCTTCTCGCATTGAATGTCAGCTGCTGGTTATTTCAACAGATAATAAAAGCTACGATATACGTTATGTGCCTAGTATGGTACTGCTTTATTTATTTTGATGATGCTCAGTAAAAATGCTAACTTTTTATGACTTTCTAAATATGCCCGTCCGGTCATTCCTCTACTACTAGAGGCCGAGATATGAAATTGAAAGGGTTTGTTCAAACTCTGAATTACAGCCCCTGGAAAACATTTGATACCTCGGATGGCGTTTTATTTTCGCGTGCTATCATTTTCAATATTCCAAAATACGAAACCAACTGCGGAGCCAAGTCATCCCACGCGTGATGGATCGCTTCCAAGTTAGGAACACCATCGGTCGAGTTGGCACTTCCCTCTAAAAGCGACTTTTTTAGTTCCGTCTTGGGTTTGTGGGCAGGATTAAACTTAGCAGCTGAATTCATTGTAAAAAATAGACGTACAAATTGAAATATTAGTTTCTATATCAAATGCATGCTAGAAATGTGTCGGAGGTAACGTCCAGAGGGGCTAGAGAAACAAAGACACACGAGCGTTCAGCATAAGCAACCACGCAATTAGGGTGACCACCTTCCTGCTAGCGAAATGAGGGACACGCGGGGTAAGGGGGGGGGGGGGGGGGGGTAGGGGAAATTTGTTAACACGCACACCACGAACCGAGGCTCTGTAAAAACATATTTAATACCCTGTGCTATTTATACCCCTGCAAATAGTATATCACCAATTAAGTTCAAATAATTTTCACTCCCAGTGTTATATTTTTGAATGCTAAATTTGCTGTTACATGTGTCGAAGTTGAAAGCAAAAAAATGGTCTCCACCAGAACTCGATGCATCAATTGCAAATAAGAAACAGCAAATATTTTTTGGGTTATTTCCTGTCAACGCTTACTTTTATCAACATGGTCATACACAAATTTTTAACATTATGTTCTTTTCGAGCTTTCTGACTTGCAGGTTTTTTGTCTTGTGTGGCTGTCTTCACTAAAATAAATTCCACAACAACCCTTTCGCATTGACACAGCGATATGAAAATAATTACAATAAGTTATATTTAAACTTTTGGCGAGCAATATTCTCTTACAATATTTTGCCACCAAGGGGAGAGGCACAACGGCGCATGCGCGTCGGTTCTCTTGCAAGAGCGACGGTCTCCTCCCCCAATGCTTGTAATGAAGATGGCGTACCATTGCGATTCCCATAATTACCAGCAACCTCCGCGCTTCCCCGTGCCTCGTTGTTCGGCAGCCCCATGAGTTGCACAGTGAATTTTATGACAGTGTGAAATGCGGGAATTTTTGTAGATTTGGGACTTTTTCGGGCGGGACGCGGGACACGAGCCCTGAATGCGGGACAGTCCCGCGAGTCGCGGGACGGGTGGTCACCCTACACACAATAGCAATGTCAGCGGGGATTAGACTCCTTTTTACCAACCTCGCTCACTCAATGTGCCATGCTACGCTACTATATGTCCAAAACGCAAGCAGCATCCAGCCGGACAAGCGGTGTATTAAAACGCATATCGCGTGTGTGGAATGCTCCCCCTGATCACCTATCTTTCGCGGCAGACCCGCGAACGTAGCATAGCTCTATCATGATTTAGTTAGTGCGGCTAAAAACAGACTGCAAACGGATGCCATTTTTGTGGATTTCCGCAAAGCGTTCGATTCTGTTTCGCATCAATTGTTATTACACAAAATGAGTGCTTTAAATATCTACCGTAATGTGCTCCGGTAGATAAAAGACTACCTGAGTGGGAGGAAACAGTGCGTCGTCCTGGGGGGTAACAGATCAGAATACGTAGATGTAACTTCGGGGGTACCTCAAGGGTCAGTGCTGGGACCACTTTTATTTCTAATCTACATTAATGATTTAGCGTCTTCCATCTCTTCTAATATCAGATTATTCGCGGACGATTGTGTGATTTACAGAACAATAAGGAACGTTAACGATGTCTCTTCTTTGCAGGAGGATTTGAAGCGGGTGAGTTTATGGTGCAGGACCTGGGAACTGGGGTTAATTACAAGCAAATGTTTTCATGTCGCTTTTAGTAAAAAGAAACATAATATTGATTCGGCTTATGCTATTGGTCGAGACTCGTTGCGGAAAGTGTCTGAAATTAAATATCTTGGTGTCATTCTTTCAGAAAACCTTTCGTTCAATCAGCACATAGATATGATCATGAAAAAGGCTGGCAGGGTTCTTAGCTTAGTCATCCGCAATCTTCGCTCTGCTCCACAAATCTTGAAAGAGACAGTGTATCGCTCACTAGTTAGACCACATCTAGAATATGCGAGTGCCGTATGGGACCCGCACCAAAAATATCTCATAGATAAGATAGAAGGCATTCAAAATCGCGCTGTGAGGTTTATTCTGAATAAGTATTCTCGAGCAGAGAGTGTGACACAAATGAAAGTTTGTATGGGTATCGAGCCTTTAGAAAAAAGACGTAAGAAAAAGAGGCTTAAACTTATTTACGCTATCAACAATGATTTAACTAGAATAGACAAGTCTAATTATCTAGAAATGCCCCGCTATATATCGAGTAGGAGGGACCACGTAAAAAAAGTACGCGAAATAAAATATCGAACTAATTATGATTTTTTCTTTTTTTCCGAGAACTATATCGGAATGGAATGAACTGCCGTCTGATATTGTATCAGCTAACAGTGACTCTTTCATTAGCCTTATTAATGCAATGTAAGTTTCTGTGTTAAGTACATCATTGTTTTTTTCGTAATATTGCTATTGTGTGCTGGTGTGATCATGTTTATTGATGTTGTTGGAAATTGCTGATGTGTGCTGTTATGTAACTTTCCAATTTATAATTATATATGTGAATCATGTAACCCACTCCTCTGCTGTAATGCTCCGGCGCTGCAGAGAATAAATAAATAAATAAACGGTATCGGGCAGAATATTGCCGCGCGCGCAGCTGGCCAAGGAGGCAGCGCGCGCGTGTCCTAACGGTCCATGGTACCTGCCTCCCACGCGAAAAGCAAGGGTTCGATTCCTGGGTGCGACGCATCTTTTGTTATTCCTGAAATTTAGTTTTCTCGTAAATTCGACAATCCTGTTGCGTGTTCGAGGCCCAAACGTTCGACGCGTCGAACGTTCTTCGGCGATTATTCCAAAAGCTTACGGATGTACATAAGGGGCTCCGCGTGGTGAAGAGGAGTCAGTATCGCCCGAGAGTTCGACTCTCCTGTTACGCCGACTTCGACGCCCGCGACGCTGTTATTATTGTTTGTACCCTTTTATTTTTAGCACAAGTTTGCCACATTAAACGTTTATTTCTTTTTTGTTTATTTATTGTTTTTTCGGTCACCACCCGTGACAATATTCCTGTGTGAGCTGGTGGGACTGCCATTACCGCTCCCCTGAAAATGCCCCCACGTGTCAATAGTCTGTCGAATTCTGAACAAAAATATGTCTACCGAGGTAACGCTGTTCTTTCCTCGCGTTTCCTGAAGCTATTGAAGCACCAGTTGATTCCCTCCCTTTCAACACCCGACCGCTCTCCCTCCGCGTTGCTTTCGGGAGCTGATCACGTTTTAAGAGAGAGACGGATGTTTGGTCTAAAGGGCACGTAGCTTCTACTGGACTCTCAGCTGACGGGTGGACTGAGTGTAATTTATAGAACAAGCTGCAGGACGTCCGGTATATACTAACAACACACAAAATGCACCACAACGCTCACACCCAGTATGTTTTCGTCACTTACATTTGAGGGTGATGAAGCCGAGCAGCCTGAATAAATACCGTTTTTTTTCAGACCCAGTTGAAGCAGTAAAAGCAGCCAGATTCGTAACGAATGTGTTTCTATCTTGTAAAGATGTCATCATGAGTCTCAACATCAAGTCTTCAATCATTCAGGTTAGTCAACTGGACGTAATCCCACAACTAACATAATTCGGCGATTATGTCACGTTTCGATAAAATGGACCATTTTCGAAAATAGTTGCTTCAGTGGGTTTTGGTGTAAAATCACGTGAAATCACAGACACTCCATCGACCAAGAAAGCTAGATCCTGTTGACTCTATTGAGTAGCGGAGACCTATTTTTGGCTTCCAACACGGGTTGTACCACATTTTGCTTTTGTTTAGATCCTGCAATTTGCTTTTGCAGCACCTCCCATCCCTACATTTTGTCCGTCCACTCCTATGGCCGTCCGCGTATTTCCAGGTATATTTAGCGGGAACATTGAATTTCTGTTTAGGGCACATGACATCATTTGATGCCACATGACTGGACGTAGGTGATCGTTACACTAATTAAGTTTCTCCAGTATAATGGGCGGGTAAATTGTTTTCACGTCATGTGACGTTACGTGACCGGTACCGTAATTAACTTTCCAAGCGGTATTTAGCGGAAAGTCTGATAACACCTGACCTAAACACCAATATTCAATTTTTCCGCTAAGTTTGGCTGGGAAATCAATGTATATTAGCCTAAATACCTTCAGTTGTTCCGCTAAACTTAGCGGCGAAATTGACGTCGCTTAACCTGAATACATCGGACACGTCCACAGATGGAAATTCTTTCCCAAATCCGGTAGGAATATTGACGTCATGTGATTTGTGAACAAGTTCAGTTTCCCCGCTGATTTTGGACGGGAAATTTATATAAATAGAGGTTATTTAAATTTTTAAACAACAGCTTAATGTTTTTTATAATGTAATAAACAATAGCACCTTCAATACTGCGTTTCATGACTGATAGAAATTTGAGGATGAAATGTTGCTAGCAATTCGTTTGCTCCAAAGCTCTTCCCAGGACTCTTCTACCGTCTCCTTCATAACGCGCACATTGTTCCATCCTGGGAATCCTTGAGTCCCTTTTTCTGGCGCACAAGGTAGTTGTAAAATACTTGGTTGATATAATATGAAACCATTTTTTTTTTAGTTCAGGTCGCCGAACGACCACGAAAAATAGCTTATTTGAGACATAGTAACATTGGGGCTAAGGGGAAAAAAGGAACGGGCAGACACGGAATTCCGAACAGAGCTAAAGATTAATTTTTCGGAACACCTCCTTAAATAGGTGCTTTGAAAAAAATTAATATTTAGCTGTGTTCGGAGTTTCTTGTCTGTCTGTCCGTTTTTGTCTCCGAGCACGAGGGTCACTATGTCTATCCTTTACCAGCTCGCCTATTTACTTGCATTAACTTCGGCTTATTTTGATAGGCGCCACTGTCACGATGAGCCTAAGGAGAGGAGGCGAGTCCCCAGAGTCTCATATGTTCAATCGGCAGCCAATGAGAGCGCCGTATTAGCAAATAAGATTGCTGAAGTACGGATCAGAACGTGAATAGAGTTAACGCAATAAGTGATGTGTTTTTTAACTCTTTTCTGCCCAAACCTTTACTTAAACTACTGGAGACTTGCAAAGCCTGACGTGCATCAAGAACACAATGATGGAAATCTCGTGTCAGAAAAACAATGACTATTTTTACACATGTATTTGAATTATTACTCGTTATGAAGATTAGGGGGGGGGGGGGTGCAGCACTACTACAGGTCGAACGACTGAGAGCAAGTGCGACGTCAAAGAAGGCACAGGTGTATTTCGAATTAATTTCGCGCATTCTAAAAAAGTGTAGCCAGATTTGCTTCTTTTTTTTAAGTTTTAAGGCCCGTTTTGCACGCCGTCATACTGCAAATCCACCATATGCTTTAGTTTTAAAGGACGAGATGCCTGTTGTGAAGACTTCGATTGAGCGTGCAGTAAGACCAGGTGTCCTCGCCGTTGCGGCCGAGGACGCTAAATTTATTGAGGAGCGCGTGCTACGGGGGAAAATTATTATTACTTGAGTTGTTGCACTTGGGCAACAGCTGTCACCAAAGTGTTAACCTCTCGGTTTTCATGAGCTTTTCTGCGCGAGCGCCGCCATATTTAATAGCCAAATTTTCGGTATCTGGTTGAAAATCGTTTTGCTCTCGCCAGACCAGTGGGAAAAGCACTTGTCTATCGCGACTGCCTATTCTTGTTTCGCTTTTTTTATACTTTTTAGTTGATCCATAGTGCAATAATGCAATGTTTATTTGTTGTTTTTTTTTCAATTCGTTTTCCGGCTCGTCATCTACGTGATTCGAAAAGCCAGTAAACCAAAAGATGTACATTAAATACAATGAAACAAATCTGGAGCGTCCACGTTTCCGCGAAGTACATTCAGCGTGTTGCTTTCACCATGCGGAGGATAATATCTTATAACTTTTTTTAGATCCAAGGATATGTTGAGACTCGTCATTCGTTGAGTTTCCTTTGTAGATTGTAGCAATTGGTTCTCTCACGTGCTTTAAAAGAAAGCAGATCATCCAGATTTCTTAGACTCTTGGTAGAGCAGTCCAGTACCTAAGACGCAAACTTTTCTTCGCTAAACTTTGGCGCAAAAAGAAAGAAAGGGTTGGCGTGCATGGCTCATTTTAAAAGGTGGTCTAAATGCAATCATATACAAGATAATTAACTTTAATTAAGTGAAGTTGCTTAGTGTTGACTTGAAGAGTAATTTGTGAAGAATAAAAATTACTCAAATAGAAAGTAAATGAGTAAACTATTAACTACCGTAAAAAGTAGCCAATTAGTTCTTGAGTTAACTTTTGTATTTCTATGGTAATAACAAAGTACATAGGTTTTGATCCTTTGGATAAATCTGGCTGCCTATATATAAAGCCCCTTTATGGCTTATGTTTTCAGCAAAATTACTAAACCTGGTTTTGAGTGCTTTGCTGTTCCGTGATAATTGTACATTGCTCAATGACGTACTGCGGATGTATCTTTTTTACATCAAGGTTTTGCACTGCTTGAGCTTGTTTTTTTATGATCGCGTTTTTTAGTTTATCATTTGTTTAATGTACATGGGTTGGGGGAATCGTGTTCCTTCTGGCCAGAAAGGTTGTTTAAAAAAAAAACAGGGAAAAGTGTCTTACATGTGTTTCAGGTGTCGTCTACAAGAACCCCTTTGATTGTGGTTTGCGCTCTATAGGTCATATGAAGCGTTGTCTTAATGATAGACTAGACGAACTAAAACGATGTGTCAAAGTCAAGGATCCATATTCCGAAATATTCAAGCATATTTAGGAATGTAAGAATTGTGTGCCTTTATGGAACTCGACAACCACAAGTGTAACAAAAAGAAACGACCACAAGCGCCTGCTAAAAGTGTCAATCGCGATAACCATGCATGGAAATGCAGTAAACAAGTCCTCTTTGTCTGTAGAAGCGGACCGGAAGCGGTTTCTTAATCTCTAGTAATATTTTTAGTGTCCATTTTTTTACTTAGTTTTTGTTACAACTTTTTGCCGTCTTTGTGTAGTCTGATAGCTAAGTCCCTCAGTAAAGGGTCCAGTGCAATTTGTCATTTTCCAGACTTTTTTTTTTATTAATGCGTCATTTTTGCTGCCGTCAGACGGTTTGCTGGTTTGACTCCATTGTTAGAAACCTGGAGTCGTATTTTTTGTTGAGAGAGGTGATGCGAAGAAGGGTTCCCTTTCCCTCCTTCTTTTTTCAACCGTATATAAGGCCTTCTGTCCCGAATTATGATTTAGCTGTGTTTGAGACATCGCTTTTTCTTGTCTTCGTCTGTCAATAGCTCAGTTCGAGGTTTTTTACAAAAACAAATTACTAAGGTTTCTCTAACGATCTTCGAATATTAGACGGCTTGCATATTCTAAATTATGGGAGGATATGTAATGCAAAATGTAACCCTTGCTTTGTCTCTTAGCACGCGATATTTCAAGTACAGCATGAACATCAGCGCTGTACATATGAGCTTCAGCGTGAGTGCTGCATCTTGTTGCTACTTTGGTTGAGGGTGAAGTGTGTAAGCGCAACACCTCCTGTAGTGTGCGAGGGTTTATTTTTAGATTGGCGTCTTACGTAGCAGGCCTTAGCACGTAGCTTTTTAAACTTAGTGACACTTTCAACAGTTCGGTAACGGCGCACAATTGTCCATGCACAGTTTTGCTGCTTACGAACTAAGCTACAATCCTCTTTCCACGAAGGCTTTGGTTTTTATCGTAAACGTCCTGATGTTTTTGGAATAGAGCGCAGAAGCCTGAGAAGTACCGACATTTGTCGGTACTTCTCAGGCTTTATCAAGATCTAAGCTAGCTAGAGTATATGACTGCAACTCTGACTTACTTTTAAAAGTGGCCCAGTCAACATTTTCTAACTCCTAACGCGGGGTTCCAGTTTGTAATGACTTAACGGGGACCGAGTTTCTTAAAACAACGGGAAAGTGATTGGTACCACAGGGATTGTGATCTATGCTCGATGAAAAGTCAGGCAGCAACGAAGCGCTACGAATGGAGAGGTCGATAGAAGTCGATGATAAGAATGAGGCGTTAAGATAGATTGAAGTACCGGTATTAAACAAGACAAATGCTTCGAGAAATTAAAACTGATTCAATTATTTTTGTTCGAAGATTAGTTCCATTCTCACCCCAAAGGGTATTGTGGGCATTAAAATCCAACATCAAAAGAAAGGCTTTTGGAAGTTGATCTAAAAGAGATAGAAGTTCTGCACTTGCTATGGCTTGTGGGGGTGATAAATATAGTGAACAAACAGAAATGGCTTTGTGTACTAGAACACGCACTGCGACTGCTTCTAGAGGAGCGTGTAGGGGCATGGCCGTGAAAGCAACCAGCCTTGGAACTACTATCGCTATTCTTCCAGATTAAATGAAAGCATTCAGGGTAATAGTTTTTTTTTACTTTTATGATAGTCGTTAGGAGTCTGCCACACAATGTCGTCTGTGTCAGACCCATGAGAGGATACCTGGGTACTCTAATTCATAGGTTCTGGCTCCTGTGGCTGGACCTTTTCAGAAGGTATGGAGAGACTCTGGCCACGAGTCGCCAGGCCTCGGCCACGACCACTTCCAGTCAAAGAGGCGGCGGAGGTGCCAGGCAGGGTGGCGCCAGATACTTTCTGTTCCTGCCATTTGGTTGTTGGAGTGGCGCAGGAACCATGCCGCCCCTTGAATGGGGATGTCATCTCCTGAGAACGCGAGCCCCTCTCCCTTGAAGGGGACAGCGGGTTACGGACAGGCTTGGCCGTTGCCGACCCGTCCTATGAAGGGGATGCCGCCTGTGCTTCCTCGCCACTAACTGGGACAGACTGCTGCCCTGTGAGAGTGGGACGTGTGGTCGTCTAGCTGAGGAGGCAGTAGACCATTTACCTATACTGCACGCCCGGACATCTGGATTTTCAGCTTGGGCGTGGGGGACTGCTGTGGCTTCTGATAGTCCAGAAAGGACGTCTGAGTAGCCGCTGCAACCTTCAGTGGTGCATGTCCCCGCTGCACCACCTGCGCGTAGCAGCCCTTTGACAAGAAAGCAAAACGACGTGCCTCTAGCTGTGACAAGTTTTCTTTTACTTTTAGGGTCCGTACTTCTTTCTCATCTTTCTATACTCTACACGATCTGGAGTATTCCGGGAGGGTCTCGTTGCAGTTTGCGCACTGTGCGCTGTTTGTGCAGCAATCTGTCATTTGGTGGGCTTTACTGCATTTCGCGCGTATGGCTTTCTCGCAGCAGTTCTGGGAGCCACATTCGTACTTCTGTGTTAGGGATATATGGTCAAACCCTGCAGTAGAGGTGTCCGGCCTCGACAGCTTCAGGAAGTGTGGTGTCTTCAAATGTTGGAACGAGGCGTTTCGTTTTTATTTCCTGCCCGTCAGGTTGCATGCAGATACTTCTTGCGGCCAGGACTCCTTGGTCAAAATGACCTTCAGCAATTTCATCGTGTGTTTTCCCTAGATGATCCTTCTCAGAGATAACTCCCTGGATCATATTCAGTTTGCGATGTGGCGTGACTGACACCTTATAATTGGACACTGAACGCAGTGCAAGAAGCACAGTACTCTGCTCGCTATTCTCAATTTCTACCAGAAGGTCACCAGAAAATATTTTTTGTCTTTCAAGCTCTTTCCCACAACATTTTCAAGTACTTCCGCAACCAGGAAGGGTGATAATTTTGACAGATGTTTAACACTTTCGGAATAAATGATTAAGCACTTTGGGTATTTGGAATGGGTACATGGAGTTTTGTCTGAGATTAAGACTTCGGTGTGGACTCTTTCAGGAGGCCGATCAATTTGGTTTTGCTTGGCACCTATAAGGATTGGGAGGTTTTCAGACACCATGGCGCACTGCCCACCACCGAGCCCAACAAGAGGGTAGGTAGCACCCCATAGCATGCATTGCTTGGCTGGGTATGCTACACTATCAGTGCTACCCAGTAGCTATAAGCAAGTGTGGTTCAAGAAAAGTATATTTCGCCACCCAAGGTGAGCCCTTGCGGCCTAGGACGGTGAAAAAGGAAGGAAGAAAGTGTAGAAGAGAGGAAAGAAAAAGTAGGTGGAAGGAAAAGTGAGAGAAGGAAGAGCAGGGCAGAAGGGACGACTGACTGAATCATCCTGGACGGGCCAAGCCAGGACGCCCGTCTACGAGAAGCAGGGTCCGAAGCGGTGTATTGCCTCGTCCGGGGGGCCCCGAAGGGTCCAAACGTTTCCCGGGCTCAGCTCAACCACCAAGGTCCCCTTTTCCCCATACACGGGTTAAGCCACGCACAGCCAGACGTAGGTGGGTGAACCAACATGGCTCGGGGTTCGTAGTGACGCCACTCACCAAGCACCTACTAATCAGGTGCCCCCTGCGTGCGGGTATGGTGGCCTACGTGGCTGGGGTCCGTTGTGACGCTACTCACCAAGCGCCTAACACCTAACGTGCAGGCGCCTCCGGCGGGGCTCTGGGTCCGTAGAGCCGCCACTCTCCAAACACCTGCTTTCACAGGTGCCATCTGCGGGGTCATATCGTTTAGTGCGCAATAAAATATGCAGTACACGAGCATAGCAAGCCTAAAACCTGTTTTTGGCGCGAACATTTGGTAATATAGCGAACAATTTCGTACCTCTTTTCCTTCGAAAGTCTCTGCCTTTTCACTGTGACAAATCCGCGGTGCCCAAGGGCGTCAGCCGAACCAAGTTCAAGCATTGGACAGGAACACTGCGTAACTTGGAACTATTCGCTTGTCAACAATCTATCCATCAACGAATATTTGAATACGAGCTCGTAGCCATTGAGTGCCGTAACGGTACGTATCGTCACTTAAAGGGATACTGAACCGAAATTTCGAGCTCACTAAACAAGGCCGGGGGGATAGGCGGGAAGCTGCAAAACCAAAAAATATCAAAAGAAGTGCGCGATTGAACCCGGCCGACGAAGCCGACGAGGCCGACGAGACAAGGCACGTCACGACTCACATTCTCTCTCCTCCTCGAAACGTCCCGTCAAGCTGATGAACCGAAGGGAGGAGGAGAGAAGCGAGGCCGCTTCTCCTCATTCTCAAATTCTTCAGGAGGACAGTTACGTCAAAGAACTCGCTTGATCGCGTCCTTTTTTTTCAAAAGTACGGCCATTGTTTGAGATATTGATGTGCGAGTGATTTTTTGGGGTTCGTAGCGTCCCGTTCAACACTTCTGGAGCCTTACTTTGCGAAATTCAAATTTCGTTTCAGTATCCCTTTAAGAATGACAAGTTACACGGTGTACTTAAAAAGCATGGTGGAAGCTTGGAGTCATCGCTCCCGGCGCAAATGCACGTCACGACTACATGATTTCTAATTTCGCTTTGGAGTTGAAGATTTAAGCTAAAGAGGAATATGTGAAAAAATTATATCATGGTCGGTTTAATAAACTCATTCAACACTTAAGCATGTGCCAGGTCATAATGACTGCGTAAATTTGATTTCTGATTGTCTGAACAAGTGGGTATTTTTTGAATCTGAACGTTGTGTATATTAGAACATTTTAAGCCCTGATATGTTTACCTACAGCCATCGTATATTGAGATTCGTAATTAAGTTGACTACTTAACTCTAATCAAATAATAAGTTGTGCAAGTCGGTTAAGCACATTGAATATAAACACCGAGTTGGACAGACTAAATCACCAGTGCCATCTTCATGTCCTTGTCCTGTGCGTTTTTTTATGTTTAAAGGGCGCATTTAAATGTCGTGCCAATAAACAATTGCAATACTATTTGGCCAACGAACATATCAACTGAGGAAGGGTTAAGCAATTTAGGCCACGAGTTAAACCTGTTATCTTCACGAATTGTGAATAAAATTGGAGATACTTTGTAAACATTTGGACGGTTTCTACTCGCTCAAAATTTATGCCAGTAATGTATAGAAGCCGTGCTTGTGCTGTGGGTGCCCAGTAATGTATAGAAGAAATTTATGTGAACTAAAACGATCGCGATCGAATGCTTCTAATGAGTCGTGGCGCTCAGGCGCGCGACGCCACGTGTTTAGAGAGTGTGGGACACAACCTTTGCCTCCCACACTCGATTTTCCACTGGCTGGTTTGGGAAACCCGATGGGGCTCAGGGGAAAACAGGCCGGCATGGTGAACTATTACTGCTTGAATGCGAGTTACGCGCCCTGTTCCCGTCTTCACTGCGTCTCTCGCTGTGGAGAGAAAGGTAAAGAGAGAGAGAGAGAGCAGGAGGAGTATTCAAGGGCAGAGGGGTTAATTTGAACCTTAGCTTCTTCTGAATTTCGCGTCAGAGAAATAAACCACCATGTCGCGGTAAAAGAAAGAAGAGGCGCGTTTAAGGAATCCTAGTGGCCGTATGAGGAACCACCGCTTTTTTGTATTTTGTGGCAGAAGCGAAAACTGAAACACCCGGCTTCCTCCATGGTTTTCTGTACAGCTTAACCTCCTCTTCTATTGGGTGGAGAATTAAGAAGCAAGGCGCACCAGGAGACTGGGAAATGAATTTCCCAGTCTCCTGGGCCGATGTTCAAAAAGGGTGTTGGTCAAAACGAATGAAAGAAAAACGTACGTTTAGCAATGCGCTTGCGGATTCATGAGTCTGGAATAACCCGCTTTCCTTATGTCCTCTCGTTCTTTCTCCCCAGTTGTTGTGACCGGTTCTGGCGTGGAAGGCGCAGGCTTCATCCTATAGGGGATACTATGACTGAGCTCACCTGAGGTCATCTCCGCCATTCTCTATATATTGAGCTCCGTTTCAACGGGGCGAAGGGGATAAAATTAAAAAGAATGACGAGATAGAGTGAGCTGCCAATAGAAATACCCAGGTTGTTGAGGCAATCAAAGTGATGTTTTCCCAGAGCTTATACGGTCAGTGCAAAAACCATGCCCCCTTTCCGTAAAGGGCCTTATCTTGTAATCATTGCGCAAAAATCGGGCGGCTGGGTTTTAATAGCGTTTTGAAATAAACGATTGAATTGTGTCTGCTGCGAATGTTTTACAACGTGTAGGCTGTCTTTCCGAAATTGTTTTCATTTCCTAGATAAATATACTGAGATAATGCCGCGCGCATAATGTTGCTGATTATTGCTCTTCACGCGACGTGGCAGCGTGACGGAAAACTGGTTTTCGAATAAATTTGCGCGAAATGTTTTAGCATATCAAACCCTGAAAGAATACAGCGGATTCACCGCTAAACCTACCAAATGACAGCTATCGCCGTAAAACGAATTTGAACAAAGTCAAATAAATATAATTTTTACTGTGACGTTTATTCGCTTGACTGACTTGAATTATCGCTTTTGGTCCTGATTACACAGTGCAATGATATATGAGTTGTCGTTGCTGCCGTGGTAGTTCCGTGTATGGGCCGTGTGTGCACAGCAGCCGTCACTCAGGACAGCCGACAAGATCGCTGGCACTCTAAGCACTGTCAACAGTCAGCGACAAATCTTGAGCACTTTGTAGAAAACAATGCAGAATGCAGGTTTCGATACTCATGCTCGTGGTGGGTCTTTTAAAAGCGAAAGGCGCAACGTCATCGCATCAAGAAATGAGGTGGTGCAGCGTTCCCCCAATGAGTAAGTTTAGGAACGACCTGATGTCGTAATTTTTTTCTTGTCCGTGATATATTATATAAGATGCCTTGTGGATCAGACCTATTAACGGCGAGAAACTACGGCTCCTATCTATGACGTCACGACCGTAATTATCAATCGCCAGCGTCAATTTCCTTCGTTAGTATACAGAGCACGGCTGAAGATTGTAGTCATCGGGTCCTTATATCAAAGCCGCCAACACCGTCGAAGTTGGAAGTCTGTCATTCCTCTTATTTCCTATAATGTAGATAGGAGTGATCGTACTCAAAATGTCCTAGTGATATCTTGGACAATCGTAAAACGCCACCTAGAGCGGCGTGTTTCGCCAAACATATCGCGACAACCTCTATGTACTGACTAAGTGTTCGATTGCAGCTCCAGAACCTGTCTCCACACTTATAATATTTGTCTCTAACACTTATAATACAGCCTTATATTTTATTTGCTTTGATAGCTATGGTCCCCAGATAGTCTGGCTAGTCTTCCGTCCACTGCCCCGCCCCTCCCCCCTCGGTGACTGCTCCGGAATAAATGCGCGTGGCGGCGCTGCGAGCTATCGGCACGCCAAAATGCAGTAATAACCAAGTCAAAACAAATCTGCAGAATATATTAATGACACAAGAAATGTGCGCTTCTCCGATGAGTTATTTACACTTCCTGCCATCCAGAAGCCTTAGCCGGTGTCGACTATGCTGCTCTGTATCTGTTCATTGCATTGGTGTGAAGTCTGAAAAGGAGCAGGATGCATAACCGGAGTATGCGTGTTGTTTTCGACACGACACGGCCCTCACAGTCTGACAAAGGTACTTCTGTCTTTGCTAAAAAGCGGAGTAGTCAAAAATATTTTTCTCACTAAGCTAGTTTGGACTGAAGAATGTAGTGAGAGAGAAAGGTAGAATCTACATCAACACGCCGATTGCGTGCAGCGCCCCCTAGAAGTTCATATTTGGCTCTGAAGGAGACTAAACAGCCCTTATAGGGACCATAGCAGAACAGTTCCTTCGATAAACTTTTAGGATTGGAGATGCCAAACCAGGGCTCTTCGCGTGTTTAAGCGTGGCTCGCCGCTACTGTAAATGTTTCAAGCCCAAAGCCGGGCAAGTTATAGAAGGAAAGCGATATAGACAAACCTTTCAGCACATCTTTGTTTGGCTACAATGCGTCATCGCGTGTTGGCGACACTACGCGCTCGAACAAGCGATTGCCATATTTTTTTTTTTTTTGTCTCGGAATTAAAACGCTAGAAGAAATACTACTGCGGTGGAAACTTTTCTTTGGGGTATTGATTCAAAAAGCAAAGTTTGGTTTTCGCCAATATCCTTTCGAAGCAGAATGCGAAAAATCGCCGATGTCGTGTTTACGCTATGGTTGTAATGCACTCTACATCAAAAATGCCAGGCAGACGTGGCATTGGGGTCATTCATAGGTCTTGTAACTATGCACGGACATTAGCTCGAGGAAGCATTATGCCTTCAGGTCTTTGTCACACTGAAGGTCAAGTGACGGTTATTTCCACACATAATAAAGGCTACGACAGAAGTTGTGTGCCTAGTTTTGTGCTGCTTTATTTAGTTTGATGATGCTCTGTAAAAATGCTTACTTTTTATGACCTTCTAAATATGGCCGTCCGGTCATTCCTCTACTACTAGAGGCCGAGAGATGAAATTGAAAGGGCTTGTTCAAACTCTGGATTACAGCCCCTGGAAAATATTTGAAACCTCGGATGGCGTTTGATTTTCGCGTGCTATCATTTTCAATATTCCAAAATACGAAACCAACTACAAAGCCAAGTCGCCCCACGCGTGATGGATCGCTTCAAAGTTAGGAACACCGTCGGTTGAGTTGGCACTTCCCTCTAAAAGCGACTTTTTTACTTCCGTCTTGAATTTGTGGGCAGTATTAAACTTAGCAGCTGAATTCATTGTAAAAAATAGATGTACATATTGAACATATTAGTTTCCATATCAAACACATGCTAGAAATGTGTCGCAGGTAACGTCCACAAGGGCTAGAGAAACAAAGACGCGCGAGCTTTCACCATAAGCAGCCGCACAAAAGCGAAGCGAACGCGCGCAGCGCCGGTAGCGGAGGAGCTGGCGTTCGACAGTGAGGCGCGTTCCGTAGCCTGCGGCGCCTTTTCGCATACCAAGCTGTGGCGGCGGAAGCGCGCACGGACGAAACTTCTGCTTTTTGAGCCGATACGTTGAGGGTGACGTTGCATGAGTGCTGGGGCTGAAGGGCATTTAGTCTTTCTCCATTTCTTATATATTCAGTTTGAGTCGTTATTAGCGGTAATTTCTCTAGTTGCCGCCGAAAACGGAGCTGGAGCAATTTTCCGAAAAGCGAGACGGCCGCCACCATAATTAGTCTGAGTGGCAAGTTTATTTCGCTCGTCGCTGCAAACGCAGGACTGCTGGAACGATGACATCTAGAGGTGAGTGAGATGCTTACTAAGTTTGTGCACGAAGTGTGCCAAGCTTCATTAAGACAGCAGGTGTGAAAGTTATATATCTAACGAATAAAGAAATAAAGCTGTACAGGATATTCAATGTTGGATTCAAAATGTTGTGTTATAGCGGGCTGTGGAAAGTGCAGATTTGGGCATACAGGTGCTTGGACTTGACAGTAACATGACGCAGCACTTATTATATTAAAAAGAGGTGGCAAGGGAAACCAGGTGGAAATTTGGTTTGGGCGGCGTAACTCAATGGGAACCGGTTTTGACCATGAGAGGGACGTCAAGAGAATACTACTGGCCATGGGAGGTGGAGACTCTACAGGTAGGAAGAGACTAGTGGACTGTACTTTCAATTGAAGCAACTTTACGAAAGGTGGTTCCAAAGCCGAGAAAACAAAGTTGTCGGCCAACACACGGTTTGGCCGTCGAGGGCTTTTGCGGTCAGCTGTTGTGTAATAACCTGTTCTGCGAGGTGCTGATTTTCGGCGCACAGGTATTTTAACATGACCGTAACTTGACACCACACTTATTATACCAAAAAGAGTTGACATGGCGAAACCAGGTAAAAATTTAGTTTGGGCAGCGTGACTGAATGGTAACTGGTTTTGACCGCCAAAGGCTGTCAAGATAATAGCACTCATCGTGGGAGGTGCACACTTTACAGGTAGGAAGAGACCAGTGGACGGTACTTCTAGCCCGAACACCTTCGCTATAGGTGGCTCTGAAGCCGAGAAAAAAAATGTCTACAGGACTCGGGGTGTCAGCGTTTCCACATCCAAAAGGAGGCTGATCAAGAAAGAAAGCACACCACATAAACTTCCATACTCAAACGTCGATTCTCCAGTGATTCAGAGTTTCATTGTTGTTCTCTTTAGATTCATATTTGACACTTTTTTTACCGTTCGAATCTTTCTTCATGAAGTACAGATTACGTGCCATACTTGTCGGGAAATATCACCGACACGTACGATGTGGACGAACCTTCTTTGGAGGGCATTTCTCCAACAAAATTGGCACTGCATTTTCGCGAGTGTGGGATGCCATTTCAGTGTGTCCCATCGGCGCTAACACATGTAGGCGTTACTGGTAGCAAAACAAACGCAGAGCGCAAAGCGGCAGTGTAGATTATGTCCGCCGTGCCGACACAGTGGAAGACATGATCTGGGGACTAACTTTCTCGCGTAGTACGGCACGGGTTCATCGTTGTCGCAGTCACACAAAACATCGGCGAGGTGAAAAACTGTGCAACTTTGCCCCCACAAGGTACGACGCATAACTATTGAAGCACTTAATGACGCAGCACAGGCAGCACTTCATGCTGTGAACCCAGCGCGACCGCACCGCTCCGACTTCAATGCGTACCAATGTACGCGGCGTGGTTTCGGTTTCGTTTTCTTGGTTGTTCTCACTGCCTACCTTCGGTACCGGCCGCATGGCGACGCGCCAGTCGCGTCGCACGGAGTGTATATGTCCAAAAAGCAAGCACCATCCATCCGGACAGGCGGTGTATTAAAACGCATATCACGTGTGTGGAATGCTCCGCTCGATCACCTATCTTTTGCGGTGGACCCGCGAACGGTATCGCCAGAATATTCTTGAGTGAGCTGGTGGGATTTTCAGCTTACGGGTGGAGTGAGTGTAATTTATAGAATGAGCTGCAGGACGTCCGGGATATACTAATAACACACAAAGTGCACCACAACACTCACACCCAGTATGTTTTCGTCTATTACATTGGAGGGTGATGAAGCGCAACAGCCTGAATAAATACTGCTTTTTTTTCAGACCCAGTTGAAAGAGTAAAAGCAGCCAGATTCGTAACCAATGCGTTTTTATCTTGTAAAGATGTCATCATGAAACTCAACATCAAGTCTTCAATCTTTCAGGTTAGTCAACTGGACGTAATCCCACAACAAACATAATTCCGCGATTACGTCGCGTTCCGATAAAATGGTCAATTTTCGAAAATCGTTGCTTCAGTACGTTTTGGTGTAAAATCACGTGAAATCACGGGCACGCCATCGACCAACAAAGCGAGATCCTGCTGACTCCATTGAGTTGCGGAGACCTATATTTGACTCCCAATACGTGTTTGCTTTTGCTTTTGCTTTTGCTTTTGCTTGAGCAGCACCTCCCATCCCAACATTTTGTTCGTCCACCCACATGACCGTCCCCGTATTTCGTGGTATATTTAGCGGGAGCACTGAACTACTGTTTAGGGAATATGACGTCATTTGATGCCACATGACTGGACGTGGGTGATCTTTGCTCTAATTAAGTTTCTCGAGCATAATGGGCGGGTAAATTGTTTTCACGTGATGTGACGTTATCTGACCGGTACCCTAATTAACTTTTCAAGCGGTATTTAGCGGAGAGTCAGATGTCCCTTGACCTAAACACCAATATTCAGTTTTTTCGCTAAATTTGGCTGGGAAATCAATCTATAGTAGCCTAAATACCTTCAGTTGTCACGCTAGACTTAGCGGCGAAATTGACGTCGCTTAACCTGAATTCATCGGACAAGTACAGAGATGTAAATTCTCCCCTAAATACGGTAGGAAAATTGGCGTCATCTAATCTGTGAACAAGTTCAGTTTCCCCGCTGAATTTGGACGGGAAATTTATATGAAGAGAGGTTATTTAATTTTTGAAACGACAGCTTAATGTCTTTCGAAATGTAATAAACAATAGCACCTTCAATACTGCGTTTCATGACTGATAGAAATTTGAGGATGAAGGTTGCTGCCAATTTGTTTGCTCCAGAGCTCTTCCCTAGATTTTTCTACCGTCTCCTTCATAACGCGCACATTGCTTCATCCTGGGAATCCTTGAGTCCCGTTTTCTGGCGCACAAGCTGTTTGTGAAATACTTGGTTGATATAATGTGGAACAATTTCTTTTAGTTCAGGTCACCGAACGACCACAAAAAATAGCTTATATGAGACATAGTTACTTTGGAGCTGGGGGACAAAAAGGAACGGAAAGACACGAAATTCCGAGCACAGCTAAAGATTAATTATTCAGAACACCTCCTTAAATAGGTGTTTTGAAAAAATAATATATTTAGTTGTGTTCGGAGTTTCGTGTCTGTCCGTCCCTTTTTGTCTCCGAGCACGAGTGTCACTATGTCTATCCTTAACCAGCTCGCCTACTTACTTGCATTAACTTCGGCTTATTTGGATAGGCACAACTGTCACAATGAGCCTATGGAGAGCAGGGCGAGTCCCCAGAGTCTCATATCTTCAATTGGCAGCCAATAAGATCACCATATTAGCGGATAATGTTGCTGAAGTACGGATCAGAACGTGAATAGAGTTAATACAATAAGTGATGTGTTTTTCAACTCTTTTCTACCCAAAGCTTTTCTTAAACTACTCGAGACTTGCAAACCTTGACGTGCTTCGAGAACACAATGACGGAAATCTCGTGTCAGAAAAACAGTGCCTATTTTTACCCATGCATTTGAATTATTAATCGTTATAGAGAGGGGGGGGGGGGGGGTGCAGCACAACTACATGTCGAACTACTGAGAGCAAGTGCGACCTCAAAGAAGGTACAGGTGTATTTCGAATTAATTTCGCATACTATAAAATAATGTAGCCAGATTTTTTTTTTCTTTTTGCAGTTTTGAGGCCCACCAATGCACGCCGTCATAACGCAAATCCACCATATGCTTTAGTTTTAAAGGACGAGATGCCTGTTGTGAAGACTTCGATTGAGCGTACTGCTAAGACCAGGTGTCCCCGCCGTTGCGGCCGAGGACGCAAAATTTATTGAGGAGCGCGTGCTACGGGGGAAAATTATTATTACTTGAGTTGTTGCTCTTGGGCAACATCTGTCACCAAAGTTTCATGGTTTTCATGGACCGGTTTTCATGAACCTTTTCAGCGCGAGCGCCGCCATATTTAATCGCCAAATTTTGGGTATCTGGTTGAAAATCGTTGTGCTCCCGCCAGCCCAGTGGGAAAAGCACTTGTCAATCGTGACTGCCTATCATTCTTGTTTCAATTTTTTCATACTTTTAGTTGTTCCATAGTGCAATAATGCAATGTTTTTTTGTTTTGTGTTTTTCAATTCGTTTTCCGGCTCGTCATCTACGTGATTCGAAAAGGCAGTAAACGAAAGATGTACATTAAATACAATGGAAAAAATCTGGAGTGTCCACGTTTCCGCGAAGTACATTCAGCATGTTGTTTTCACACTGCGGAGGATAATATCGCATAACTTTTTTAGATCTAAGCATATGTTGAGACTCGTCATTCGTCTAGTTTAATCCATAAATTGTAGCAATTGGTTCTCTCACGTGCTTTAAAAGAAATCAGATGACTCAGATTTCTTAGACTGTTGGTTGAGCAGTCCTGTAGCCAGGACGCAAACTTTTCTTCGCTAAGCTTTTTGCGCGAAAAGAAAGAAAGGGTTGGCGTGCATGGCTCACTTTAAAAGGTAGTCTAAATGCCAACATAGACGAAATAATTACCTTTATTAAGTGAAGTTCCTTAGTGTTGGCCTGAAGAGTAATTTGTGAAAAATAAAAATAACTCAAATCGATAGTAAATGAGTAAACTATTAACTAGCGTAAAGAGTAGCTAATTACTTTTTGAGTTCATTTTTGTATTCCTATGGTAACAAGAAAGAACATAGGTTTTGATCCTTTAGATAAATCCGGCTAGCTATATATGAAGCCCCTTTATGGCTTATGTTTTCAGCAAAATTACTAAACCTTGTTTTGAGTGCTTTGTTGTTTCGTGATATTTGTTGTTTGGTCAATGACGTACTGCGGGTGTATAATTTTTACATCAAGGTTTTGCACTGCTTGAGCTTGTTTTTTTTTTCAGACCGCGTTTTCTAGTTTATCGTTTCTTTTATGTACAAAGGTTGGCGGAATCCTGTCCCTTCTGGCCAGAAAAGTTGTTTAAAAAAACACAGGGAAAAGTGCCTTACCTGTGTTTCCGGTGTCGTCTACAAGATCACCTTTGATTGTGGTTTGTGCTCTATGGGTGGAACGAAGCGCTGTCTTAATGATAGACTAGACAAACGAAAACGATGTGCCAAAAACAAGGATCCATATTCCGATGTAGTCAAGCATATTTAGTAATGTAAGAATTGTGTGCCTTTATGGAACTCGACAACCACAAGTGTAACAGAAAGAAACGACCACAAGCGCCTGGTAAAAAAGTCAATCCCGATAACCATGCATGGAAATGCAGTAAACAAGCCCTCTTTGTCTGTAGAAGCGGAATAGAAGCGGTTTCTTACTCTCTAGAAATATTTTAGCGCCAATGCTTTTTACTTAGTTTTTGTTACAAATTTTTTGCCCTTTTTGTGTAGTCTTTTAGCTAACTCCCTCAGTGAAGAGTCCAGTGCATATTTTAATTTTACCGGAGTTTTTTTTTTTTTCTTTTTATTGATATGGTCATTTTTGCTGCCGTTAGACGGCTTGGTGGTTTGACCTCATTATTAGAAAGCAGGGGTCGTATCTTTTGTTGAGAGAGGTGATGTGAAGAAGGGTTCCCTTTCCCTCCTTCTTTATTCAACCGTATATAAAGCCTTCTGTCCCAAATTATAATTTAGCTGTGTGAGACATCTCCTTTTCTTCGTTGTCTTCGTCTGTCAATACCTCCATTTCAGGTTTTTTACAAAAACAAATTACTAGGGTTTCTTGAACGATCTTCGAATCTTAAAAGGCTTGCACATTCTAGATTATGGCAAAATATGTAATGCAAAATGTAACCCTTGCATTGTCTCTTAGCACGCGATATTTCAAGTACAGCGTGAAATGCAGCGCCGTACATATGAGCTTCAGTGCGGGAGCTGAATCTTGTTGCTCCTTTGGGTGAGAGTACAGTGTGTAAGGGCAAAACCTCCTGTAGCGTGCGAGAAGTTTTTTTTTTTTTTTTTTTACATTGGTGAGAAGCAGAAAACAAGCCCTTGCTGCCAAATACGCGAAATGCTTGTGTACTTGAGATTAGATACAAAAAAAACGCGCCATTTTCCAGCGCAAATCCCGCGGCTACTAGGCCTCACGAGAAAAAACACACTCGAGGCAAACTTTCGCCTATTGTGTCCGGTCCCGGGAGTCGCCGAGGCAGACGGCGCAACGTACAGAGCCATGAAAGTGTATTGTTTACAGTGGGTTGTCTTGACCTAAATTCTTCTTCAACTTCGAAAATACCAGCTGGTCTTCCGACATTTTTTTTATACCAGAATGTTTGTAGATAAGCAAACCTACCTAAATTTTTGACAGTAATTTGTAATTTCAGCAAAAGTTACGAGAAAAAAAGGATCTAAAGTAATCTATTGATTAAGAAAATAAAAATGTAAATTGAAGTTATTCAGTTATTAAAAGTAATTAAGCTACAGAAACCCAAATAAAGTAGTTGCAATACGTACAAGCGTATCTAGATGTGACTTTGTTCAAAACTTCATCAAGCAACATTGGCGGTCCACATTTCTTGGACACGAAGCGCCTGATTGAATCCGAATACTCACCGAACGCTGACGTATCAGTCGCTTACGGTACGGGCTGAGCCGTCGTTACTACATTAGCTAATTAACGAAGCTGCCAATAGAAGCTTCTTCGGGAAAGGTAAGACGATTCATATTTGTGTCAAATGTTGAGATCAAAGCTTTCACATGGGATTTTAGAAAACAGGGAGTAAAGAAACATTGATTTTAAGAAAGCGGAGTTTGAATATTATCAGAACTTGTTTTTGAGAGTCTACAGCAATCCAGGAAGACTATGAAAAACTGTAAACTCTATCACTGGCAGGCAAATAGAAGATGCGAAAAATGCGAAGTGTAACTGCCCACTGCAAAAAGCTCGAGCGGCTAGATGTCAAATGAAATTAAGCACCGCCCCCCCCCCCCCCCCTTGTTGAGCCATGAAACCCTCTTTTCAAACAATTGCATTTTTATAGGCGAATTTATAATGTATGCTTTAATGAAGCCCAAAACTCAACTGATTGAGACCAAAACCCAAAACGAAACACGAGCACGGAAGCTCATGGCCGGTAGTCAAATAGCTACACCCGACCGCGCTTTATTACGGTAGTGATTATTTCGACGTCCACTTTGAAAATAATTTTGAATACTATATCGACGTTCATGAACTCACTTCTTAAACACGTGAAAATATATTAAAAACATTTTGACGTGCTCCGTCAAAATACTTTTAGTAATTATTTTTACGACTTCAACTTAGCACTTTAGAGCTTCAGATTCTGGAATGGGGAGGGGTGGCGGTCAAAAATATCCTCTTTCTAGCAGGCAGCGTCGCCGTTCGATACGCAGCTTCCAAAAGGAAATGTTACGCAGTCCACAGCTGTTTTGATGATATATTAAGTGATATGAAATGAAAAAAAAATTCTTAAAGGGGTGGTGAACCAAACATTTCAGTGTCTGTAATATACGGCGCACTATTTTTCGATGAGTCAGCAGCCACAGGTGTGAGCAAGCACACGCAACAAAATTGCCAGCATCATGCCCCAACCCCCCCCCCCCCCCCCCCAACCTTTCGTTCTTATTAAGCGTGAATGGGCGTTATGATGACGTCAATTTCGCTGAGTGCTGACTCTAGTTTCGTTGGGTGCTGTCTCATCAAACAAGATATTGCGCCGCTTATTATAGATAGTGAAATGTTTGGATTCAGCATCACTTTAAAGTGCATCAGCTATCACTCCACACGTAACGTTTGCTTGGAAGAGTAAATTATTACGGAATGCTGCACCAACGCTTTTCATGAAGTATTTCACGTGATTTTTATTGACAAATGGGTTGAATACCATGTTACAAAAATTTGCAGTCAATTGAAAAATGCAAGTATCTTTTACAACCGCGCAAGAACATTTCTTGGTTTCGCACGTCTCAAGATACATCTAGGGGACATTGTTTGCGTCCACAGCCTTTTATTTACCATACTGATCGGTTCGTGGTTAACCCGCTCGTTATACACGAACCAAGCAGAAAATCTAAACTACGCAACGCACTCACGAAACCCGGTTAAAAACAGGGCGTGAGCCAGATGCAAAGCGAGACGGCAACCAAACGAATATGCGCTTGCACGATATACAGACACATAAAGCGTACCATATTTCTCAGTGTGATGTGGTTTACGCACATACATTTGTTAAGTGTAGGAACATCGCGAACGACCCTAGATCAAAATCGAAACGTTTCGATATTTTCAATCCCAACTGAGGTTCGAATTCGAAAGGTTTCGATATTTTCGTACCGACCGAGGGTCGAATGAGAAAAATTCGCAACTTTCGATCGCAGTGGAGTTTCGAATTTGAAAAAGTTCGAAGCATTCACGGTTTCTAAAAGTTCGGGTTCGAATATTTTGAATTTTTTTTTTTTTTACTTGAGGGTTGACGAATTTGGAGATTTCGAACTTTGCTAACTTGAAAATAGAGAGATTCGAATAATTTGAATTTCTTGGGATGTGAAGGTCGAAGATTTCGAATTTCTTTAAATTTGAAGTTCGAAAAATCGAAGATTTGAAAATTGTTTGAATCTAAAATTAAAAAAAAAAAATTGAACGCTTCGAATTTTTATGAGCTTAAAATTTGAAAAATTTTAAGATTTCGAATTTCTTTCCACATAATTTCGAAAAGTTCGATGGTTCCGATTCACTTTTAAGACTAAACTAACACAAAAAGCAAACAAAAAAACTTTGAAGATTTTAAATTTTTGTTTTATGTCCAATTTCTCAAAGTTCGAAGTCCGGTTTTCATGTTCCTCCACAGTTTCAGTTCCAAATAATGTTTCCTCGCCTGACTTGTTTTCACGAAATCGTGTTTAGAAATGTTCGGGTTTTTGCCAGTGCAGAGTAACGTGTGACCATAGATCAGTAATTGTGACCGCCATCCCGGGGGGGGGGGGGTGTCTTTAATGTTCATCACGCAGTAGTGATCAAACGAACGCACTGTTTGACGGTATCCATCTAGGTCGAAACGGCCAGGGGCGGCCAGGAGGTTGAGACTTAGAAAAACCTAGGAGCGATCTGTCAAACTACCTCCGCACCCCCTTGTACGCTGGAAGTAATCCGATCGAACGCCGCACGAGTGACGCTGGCATATAGTAAGTTTAGTTTGTAATTCTTCTGGAGGCTTATTTTCCGGGACGGAGGAAACGCCGTGCAAAAAGCACAGAAGCCGGCACAACTCGAGGTCGAGGAGTGTTCATACCAGTGGCGTCGGAAGAGGAAAAATGGGAGGGGGCGGCTTCCTCCTTTTAGATATTTGGGAATGTTAAAGAAAACAATACGGGGAAAGATGGCGTGGTCCAGCTTATTTTAATATGAAATTATTTATGCACATGTATTGCTACTTTCGCTCTTCACTGCAAAAAAGATAAGCGTAAATGGTCATTGTCGGAACCTCGTTGTCAGAAGGTACTACATGTCACATGCTTAGTGGTTGGGAAGATGAAAGCTATTTCCTCTCGACCTGTGCAATCTATAAAAAAAAAAAAAACAGAAAAAAAACATAGCACAAAATGCGGGAATAAAATCCTGGAAAAAAAACTATCAAGAACCCGCCGGAAGTGTTGTATTCTTGCATATTCAGAGGCTGAAAACTTTGAAACAAGTTTCTCCTACCAAAATTTGTACAGGCTAAAAGAAACACGTCCCAAAAACCTATAACAAAAAAAAATTCTAATTTTTTATTGACGTGTTAAACTTGAACAATATTAGAAATCTTCCCCCATCAGTTAATGTATTCCTCAACTTGAGAAACCAATAAAGAAATTATTTTGCATTCTGCACATGGGAATTATATATCCGGTCTGTGGTGTTGCTTTAAATACGGTACCTGGGCATTTCTTCGAAACTTATCTTGGCTAGCCATAATCACATCTTAAGACGACACTTACCTAGGCTATACATAGGTCCCTCTTAAAAACGTTAAGATCTCTGCCATATATAGCTTCGGCTATAGCGCGCTTCAAATATGGCACAAACGGCAATCGTCAAAAAACCCGTCGTCCTTCCTCGCTCCTTCGGGAATTTAATTTTCAAAACTAAGCTTGCCAGAACAGTGAAATAAACGGCATTGTCTTTCGCAAGGAACGCGGCAACGCACGTGAAAATTCAGGAAAAAATAATTAGGAATGTGCCTTGCTACTTGAATTCAAATGAGATGAAACTAGGGATGTCGCGAACCGCCCCAGGTTCGATTTCGAAAGGTTTCGATATTTGCGAAGCGAACTGAAGTTCGATTTCGAAAAATTTCGATATTTTCGTATTGACCGAGGTTCGAATTCGAAAAATTCGCAACTTTCGATCACAGTGAAGTTTCGAATTCGGTAAAGTTCAAAACTTTCACGGTTTCTAAAATTTCGGATTCGAATATTTCGAATATTTTTTTTACTTCAGGTTCGATAAATTCGAAGATTTCGAAATTCTTTGCAAATAAAATTCGAAAACTTCGAACGCTTCGAATTTTTATAGACATGAAGTTCGAACAATTCGAAGATTTCGATTTCTTTCTGCATAAAGTTCGAAAAGTTCGAGGGTTTCGATTTTCTTTTAACGCTAAATTCGAAAAAAAAAACTTTGAAGATTTTGAATTCTTTTCTAGTCCACGTTTTTAAAGTTCGAAGTCCAGTTTTCAAATTCCTCCACAGTTTGTTTCAAATAACGTTTTCACGACTTACTGGTTTCCACAAAATCAAGTTTAGAAAAGTTAGGGTGTGATATCTAGATTTTGCGAAGTTGGTCAGGCAATTAAATGAGACGACGAGTGTCCCGGATGTGCTTGAATATTTGCCAGTGCAGAGTGACTTGTGACCATAGATCAGTAACTGGGACCGCCAGCCCGGGGGGGGGGGTTAACCTGCATCACGCAGTAGTGATCACACGAACACACTGTTTTACGAGACTCAGAAAAACCTTGAAGCGACCTGACAAACCACCTCGCCACCCCCTGCACGCTGCTAGTAATCCGATCGAACGCCGCCCGAGTGACGCTGGCATATAGTAAGTTAAGTTTGTGATTGTCCTGGAGGTTTATTTTCTGGGACGGAGGAATCGCCTCGCAAAAGCCGACACAACTCGAGTTTGAGGAGCGTTCTACCATACAAGTGGCGTCGGAAGAGGAAAAACGGGGGGAAAGAGGGTAGCGGGGGGGGGGGTCTTCAGTTCCCTTCCCCCCTTCCAGATATTTCGGACTGTTAAAGGAAACAATACGGGAAAGAGGGCGTGGTCGAGCTTATTTTAATCTGAAATTATTTATGCATATATATCGCTACTGTCGCTCTTCACTGCATAAAAGGTGCGTAGATGGTCATCGTTAGAAACTCATTGTCAGAAGGCACTACTCGTCACATGCTTAGTGGTTCCGAAGTTCAAAGCTATGTCTTTTCGACCTAAATACTTGTGCCAATAATAAAAAAAAAAAAAAAGCTGGAAAAAAAAACTATCAAGAATTCGCCGGAAGTGTTGTATTCTTGAATATTCAGAGGTTCAGAACTTCGAAACAAGTTTTTTTTTACCAAAATGTGTACAGGCTAAAAGAAACACGTCCCAGGAACATGACGCGAAAAAAAAATGTTTTCTTTTAATGACGTGCTGAACTTGAACACTCTTAGAAATCTTCTCAAATAAGTTGATTTATTCCTTAACGTGAAAAAACAATAAATACATTATTTTGTATTCTGCACATGGCAATGATATGTAGTGTATGTGGTGTTAATTCAAATGCGATACCTCAAACAACTTAGACAATATAGATATCAAGTTTAGGGCATAATTGCATGTATATACATGTTTAGACATTTCTTCGAAACTCACGTTGAATAACAATAATCACATCTTAAGACGGCACTTACCCAGGCTATACATAGATCATTCTTAAAAAAAGTATAACATCTCTACCATAAATAGCTTCGGCTACAGCGCGCTTCAAATCTGGCACAAACGATAATCGTCAAAAACCCGTCGTCCTTCCTCGCTTCTTCGGGAATTTATTTCTTTAAAACTAAGCATGCCAGAACATTGAAACAAACGGCATTGTCTTTCGTAAGGAACGCAGCACCGCGTGTAAAAGTTTGAGAAAAAAATACTGCGAATGCACCTCACTACTTGAATTCAAATGAAACCGTCCGCCTGTCATTCGAAGTTCGACGAACGTCGAACTTTTACCCTAAAAGGTCGAAGTTCGTCGAACTTCTGACTTTTCAGGATTCGAAAGTTCGAAGCTTTTCGAATTCTCTTGATAAATAAGTTCGAAAGTTCGAAATTCATCGCAGTTTTTGGTCAGTCAAGTTCGGAAGTTCGACAAGCATCGAACTTTGAGGGGCAATAAGTTCGAAAGTTCGTAAAAGATCAAATTTTTTAGCGTAATAATTTCGACGGTTCGAAAAACGTCGAACTTCTTAGCTTAACGAGTTCGAAAATTGGACTCTGTCGAATTTTACGATGTAAACAATTCGAAAATCGAAATCTTTCGAACCTTTCGAACCGCTTTATTCGATGATCGAAACTTCGATTCGATGATTGAAACTTCGATTCGATTATCGAAACTTCGATTCGAAAAAAGTTCGCGGCATCCCTAGATGAAACCGCGTGCCGGTCTTTCGAAGTTCGACGAACTTCGAACTTTTACCCTAAAAGGTCAAAGTTTGTCGAGCTTCTGACTTTTCAGGATTCCAAAGTTCGAAACTGTTCGATTTTCTAGATGAAAAAGTTTGAAAGTTCGAAAATTATTGATATCCTTAGCGTAGGAAGTTCAAAATTTCGAAAAGCTTCGAACTTTTTAGTGCAAGAAATATGAAAGTTAAAAAATCATTGAATTTTTTGGTCTATCAAGTTCGAAAGTTTGACAAGCTTCGATTTCGCAGCGTAATAAGTTCGAAAGTTCAAAAAATGATCAAATTTTTTTAGCGTCATGAGCTCGGAGGTTTGAAAAACATTGGGTTTCTAAACGTGCAACTTTTGAAATTTCGAAAAGATTCTTTCTTAGTTTAACAAATCCGAGAACTCGACTTTTGTCGTAATTTACGATATAGAAAATTTGAAAATTCGAAATCTTTCGAAGCTTTCAAACCGCTTGATTCGATCATCAAAACTTCGGTTCGAAAAACGTTTGCACCATCCCTAGTTACGTGCTGGCAAGACACAGCGATATCCGGCTCGTCTTTGTGGTAGGTTAAAATTTTTAAGTGTTACGCATGGCGAGATGCAAGCTCGGAACGCTCAGATCCCCGTCACCGGGCGCGCCATGTCCGACAGGATCAACTGCCGAGCCAGTCGAACACACTAACAAATAGGACCTACACTTCTTAGCAACGCAAACACCAACACAACACGGACAACAGCATCAGAAACTAAACAGAACGAAAGTTCAAAATGGCTACCACTGCGACAGCTGCTGCGTTGAAGGAGGACGTCGAAATAACAAAACCACTATATTGAGGTTTTACGTGAGTCAATCTCGGACGTAGAAATAATTCTAGAACTATTTTGGCGGTGGACGTCGAAATAGTCACTGACTATTTCGACCGGCGTGTGCAGCAAACGACAAAAATGCGTGCACCGTTTGTCTTACGATTGTTTCGCACTGATATCCTTTCCACTTGATGTTGTTTGTGGGTATCCTACAAAAGACATACAGGTGGCCTACTTTTGCAGTCCACGCGGGCTTCCACCAGGAATCCCGCAGTGGGCCTACTTGGGCAGCGCACATGGGCTTCCAACAGGGGACCCACAGCGGGCATACGTGGGAAGCCCATATGGGCCTTTCTCAAGGGAACCAAAGCGGCATGACTTCGGCATCCCAGGTGGGCTTCCTAAAAGGGACCTACAGGGAGCCTACTGAAGCAGCCCACGTGGGCTTCCCACAGAAAACCCACAGCAGGCCTACTTGGGAAGGCCACATGAACTTCTCCCGGGGGTCCACAGCGAGAATACTTGGGCAGCCCACGTGGCCGTCCTACAGGAGACCTACAGGGGGCCTACTTGGGCAGCCCACGTGGGCTTCCCATAGGAAACCCCCAGCAGACCTACTTGAACATGCCACATGCGCTTCTCTCAGGGGACCCACAGCAGGCATACTTGGCAAGCCCACATGGGCTTCCCAGAGGGGACCCACAGCTGGCCTACTTGGTCAGCCTACGTGTGTGCCTACGTGGGCAGCCCACGCGGGAACGCACCGGGAATCTAATTTTGTTCGGAGTTATTTCATATTATCTTTAAGATGTGGGGTTCTGCAGCACATACCAAATTGAACATGGCTTATCTTCCGCGTGGTCTTGCTAGATATGTTACCATTTTGATAAACCAATAAAACGTCTTGAGTAAGCCCATAACAACTGCGCATTTTAACTGTATGAAATAGAACCAAAAGAATACTGCTAACATTTTCATTTAAAATCCTGGTGGACAGACAGTCGGGAATCATAGTCAGCTTGAACTGTCTAAAGACACCAAATTTTCAAATAAATACGACTTTTTGATTGAGGTTGTATCGAATATACCCTGCAATCCCTATTGAAAATTCCATCAAGGTACGTAATTTGGGACACTGACTGCCAGTCAGCAGCCTTGGTGGAACGTGATGGACCATCAGACGTCATCTGATGGTCCATCAGATGACGTCTGACTGCCACTGCCAAGGGAATTTCATCAACAAGGGCAGCATTTATATAAGAGTAAAGCTATACGCACTCATAAATGTCGCCAAATGCCTCAATAAAACAAAATGTTCAAGAAAAAAAAAAAGCTGGTCCACCGCGCATTAAACTTGCGACCACCTGCATACAAATCGGGCATCTTAACCACTACGCTATGCCTCCGCTTTGGAAACTCGATTTGACTATTCAATTTATACGAGATGCTTCGGCTACAAATGCAGTTAAGTCGTCAGCGTGTTATGCAAAGCACTCATACATCACTCGCCGTACTTCAGTTCTACTCACCTGCCATGTAGAGTACTTTCCCGTCGTAGAGCGATCCTTTTGTTCGCGCGTCACTGGCCCAGTAGACCTGGTACACCTTGTCGTCTTCAACTACACCGCTAAAGTCCCTTACATCGTCGGAACGCACAACAGGCTGGGTCTTGTCGAGTAGAAATTCTACTAAAACATAAGACATTGTAGAGCCCGGGCAGGATCGACAGGTTAAAGCAAGCGGGCAAACAAAACGAGTCGAGAGCGATCGTTCATGAAAGCTCGGCGATGTCTCTATGGGCGAAGCGAAGTCGGCCAAGTGTCGTGTTCGGCGCTTCGTTGGGCTTCTGACCAAGGTTGTCGGTCCGCTGCGTGTCATATCTCTAACGTCAGCGGTTTTATAGGCTCACGTCCCGAAATCGTTTTCTCGTGCATAGATTACTTTTTGTATTCATAGATTTGACGAAATAGTGGTATCGGAACGAACTTTACGTCCTTTGACCGTACGTCTGTCTGCACGTCAAGGCTTTTTGACGTACAGTCAGAGACAATCGATGTACAGTCAGAATCGCCACCAAGACATCCTGATGGCATTTCGTGGCGGCCGACTGCCACCAGGAAACCATCAGAAAGCCGACAAGCGGAGTCTGACTGGAGTTTGACTGTAGGTCAGAGTAACTTGTTGGCCAATCAGACATGCTTGACGTACAGTCAGGCAAAGTCAGCGGTCCACTAGAAAACATTGACTGCCAAACAGCGTTACATTGATGGATTTTTCCTTCGGGATTCAATATTCTGAGTAAAATATTCCACCCCACGTAAAACGGTCTTCTAATAAACACGCGGCCTAGTAAGTTAGTAATGAAGTTGAGGAGGCCTAGATATTCTTCCTCACGATTAAAATCAAAATTCTCGGTCATTCGGTATCAAATTAATCTTATCTCCTATGTCGTGTTTCCAGAACGTTCAGTAAATATTCTCAATATTTGCGGAAAGTGCCGTTTTGGGAGCTACACAGGTAATAAAAGTTGGGCATGCCCGCGCTTAGCCGCTGTGGGGCCCACATCATTGCATTTTTGCCTCCGTATGTGCGAGGTGGGTCCCACGGGGGTTTTACATGGGCAGCCCAAGTTGTCCATGCTCATGCTTTCCTGCTGCGGAGCTCCATCAGGCCCGAGGTGAGAACCACCTTTGCCGCCGTGGTGTCCTCATACGCTTTGGCGCACGTAGTGTTGAGTTGGTTCCCACAGTGGTTTTATATTAGCAACGCAAGTCAGGCTGGCCCACGCTTCACTGCCGCTGAGCTCACATCTTTGGAACTTGGCGCCTGCGCGGCCGAGGTGGAACAGACGGGGGTCTTATGGGCAGCCCAAGTAGGGCATGCCTGTGCTTGGCCATCGTGGAGCCCCTATCTTTGCAAACTTGTCCCCCGCTGAACCGAAGTGGGATGCGCGGGGATCTTACATGAGCAGCTCAACTCGGGGACGCCCACGCTTAGCCTCTATTTTTGCTAAATCCGCCCACGAATTGCCGAAATGGGACCCATGGAGGTATTGCTTGGGCAGCCCAAGTTGGGCATGGCCATTCTGTGCCCTCATTTGCCCTCGCATGTCTCATGTGGGACGCATTACGGCACCGCCTGGGTAAGCATAGTGTGCATGACCACGCTTTTTCCACCTGGGACGACCAACGTGAGTTTTGTAGGGGCTGCCCCAGCCCATATTGCCCACGTTGGCCCCACGTTGGCCCACCTCTTGTGCTAACTGGGGCCATTTAAAGAGAGTATGAGAAACTTAATGTGCGTCGAGCTTCATTATTCGCTCACGACACAGAGCCATGTGTCTTCGTCCGAAGAGCTTTATCCCACACAACACTTTCTATCAAGAACAGTGGTCAGAGAATTTTAGGATATACACTACTCCAGAAACCAGTTCTCCATTTTCTACGTAAAGAATATTTGTGCTGTATTGTTCCAGTGCGAAGCAGAAATACTGTAAGCTCTAGTAAAAAGAAGGATGATTAGTGTTTTTTTTCTCGTCTCACGTAAGTACCTAAGGGCCCACTTGCATACTAGGCACTCGGTGAAACAGGCCTTGGTGCTTCCCGTACCTGGACATGCGGTTGCAGTGCAAGCCTGAACGGTCATCTGTGATGATCACTGCTGGACTTACACTGCACTACTGCCCGCCTGCAGAACGAGCCATGCTTCTCAGCTTTTCCCGCTCCACCAGTAGCTTCTACCAATGTCGAAAGCAGCCACCACCCCCATCGAATACTAACCCCGCCAACAGGGTATGAGTACGGGCCCAACTCATTGTGTGTTGGTTCCTCTAGGTACTGCATGAAGAAGGTGCACATTTTAGCTTAGTTCGCCGAAAGGTCTAGTCACCAGCTACGTCCAATATCAAAATTCAATCTGAGTAGAAACCAATCAACCTTATTATATGGAAATATGCTTTCTAGTTTGAACCGAAAATCGTCCGCTGGCCTGGTATTTAGTTGGTCACCACGGATTAAGGCAATGTTTTCGATTCACTTAGGTCGGAGCTCGAAGACAGCGTTGGAAACTATGCTGAGGTTGCTGTTCGGAAAATTTTCCGAGAGAAGCAAATCTAATCTGACTTTGTCTTTCCGGAAACATTTCTTTTACATTAAGGAAAATTCAACCTTCGTCATCACACAAAGAAGAGAGGAAGAAGGATACAAAAAAAGTAAAAAGCTTCAGGTTATTATCTTTAATGATAACTCAAATGTTTGCCTTGTTTTAGACTTCAGACTTCACAGCGGGTACTTAGTGCACAGCTGTTTCAAATAAGCATGTACTTTAAAATGTTTGGAATCATATATTACAGCTGTTACCTTACATGAAGAAATTTCGGTTAGAATAAATACTGCCATAGTGCAGCAACTCCTTGCGAGGACACCTCTGGTTGTTGAGCGCTCAAGAGTGTCCTAACAGTTCCTACCAATACATGCGGGAAGGGCCGATGCACTTGCATTCTGATGGCATCACACAATACTGAGGGCGAGTATAAATAAGTTGCGCATCGCTCAGTGCGTCAGGCTCGGAACGCTGCTCAATTACTCTATCAGTATGTGATCAGCTGCAAACCTAGGCCCGATTGCTACGTCGGCAATGTGATAGTGTGCCTCGAACGGGCGGAGAGCAAACCTCGTGTGGTTGAGGTGGTGTTCACTTTAATCTGCGTGGCGGTGCAAGTGAATAAGGGTTGCGAGTCCAAACCCCTGGACAGGGAAAGTGGCATGATTGAGCTCAATGACAGATATGGCAAAACACACTGATCTCAGTATTTAATGAACGAGACGGCTCCAGGACAACAAAATACAAATTGTAAACACACAGGCATCCCGTAAGTTGGAACACGGCGACACCTGGGGTGTGACGTAGTAGCCGCTAAGGTGCCATCTCGGACCAGACGAATTGAATGAACGCTAAAGGTCTGAGCGCGCAATGTAGACTTTGCATAGGCGTTTCGTAATAAAATCATCCTCACAAAGTAAATTCAGTATTTATAAGTACTAACTTATACAAATACTCCACGCTGAACCTCGCAATTAATAAATGAAACGTCTAACGAACATTGCAGCCATACAGGATTACCAAACTTTTTTACGCTTCTTAATTTCTTTTATCTCAAAAGAAGTCTAAGTCATTGTCACTATGTAAGCTTTCCTTTGCCATGACAACTTTGAATTGTTTCTTCGTGGCTTTTTTTCTTTTTTTCCTTGCTCGCAGTATTTCGCTTTCACCGACACAACTGCCGCCGCCACGGTCACCGTGAGCGAAAGAGACAGCGCCGAACACGAATTTTGAGAAGCCGTGCTCGTTCAATAATTCGCTTTCACCGACACAACTGCCGCCGCCACGGTCACCGTGAGCGAAAGAGACAGCGCCGAACGCGGATCGTTGGAGGCCGGGGTCGTTCAATAATTCGCTTTCACGGACACAACTGCCGCCGCCACGGTCACCGTGAGCGAAAGAGACAGCGCCGAACGCGGATCGTCGGAGGCCGTGGTCGTTCAATAATTCGCTTTCACCGACAGAACTGCGGCCGCCACGGTCACCGTGAGCGAAAGAGACAGCGCCGAAAGCGGATCGTTGGAGGCCGTGGTCGTTCAATCATTCGCTTTCACCGACACAACTGCCGCCGCCACGGTCACCGTGAGCGAGAGACATGGCCGAAAGCGGATCGTCGGAGGCCGTGGTCGTTCAATAATTCGCTTTCACCGACACAGCTGCCGCCGCCACGGTCACTGTGAGCGAAAGAGACAGCGCCGAAAGCGGATCGTCGGAGGCCGTGGTCGTTCAATAATTCGCATTCACCGACACAACTGCCGACGCCACGGTCACCGTGATCGAAAGAGACAGCGCCGAAAGCGGATCGTCGGAGGCCGTGCTCGTTCAATAATTCGCTTTCACCGAAACAACGGCCGCCGCCACGGTCATCGTGACCGAAAGAGAGAGCGCCGAACGCGGATCGTCGGAGGCCGTGGTCGTTCAATATTTCGCTTTCACCGACACAACTGCCGCCGCCATGGTCACCGTGAGCGAAAGAGACAGCGCCGAAAGCGGATCGTCGGAGGCCGTGGTCGTTCAATAATTCGCTTCCACCGAAACAACTGCCGCCGCCACGGTCACCGTGACCGAAAGAGACAGCGCCGAAAGCGGATCGTCGGAGGCCGTGGTCGTTCAATAATTCGCTTTCACCGACACAACTGCCGCCGCCACGGTCACGGTGAGCGAAAGAGACAGCGCCGAACGCGGATCGTCGGAGGCCGTGGTCGTTCAATAATTCGCTTTCACCGACACAACTGTCGCCGAAACGGGCACCGTGAGCGAAAGAGACAGCGCCGAAAGCGGATCGTCGGAGGCCATGGTCGTTCAATAATTCGCTTTCACCGACACAACTGCCGCCGCCATGGTCACCGTGAGCGAAAGAGACAGCGCCGAAAGCGGATCGTCGGAGGCCGTGGTCGTTCAATAATTCGCTTTCACCGACACAACTGCCGCCGCCACGGTCACCGTGACCAAAAGAGACAGCGCCGAAAGCGGATCGTCGGAGGCCGTGGTCGTTCAATAATTCGCTTTCACCGACACAACTGCCGCCGCCACGGTCACGGTGAGCGAAAGAGACAGCGCCGAACGCGGATCGTCGGAGGCCGTGGTCGTTCAATAATTCGCTTTCACCGACACAACTGCCGACGCCACGGTCACTGTGAGCGAGAGAGACAGCGCCGAACGCGGATCGTCGGAGGCCGTGGTCGTTCAATAATTCGCTTTCACCGACACAACTGCCGCCACCACGGTCACCGTGACCGAAAGAGACAGCGCCGAAAGCGGATCGTCGGAGGCCGTGGTCGTTCAATAATTCGCTTTCACCGACACAACTGCCGCCGCCACGGTCACGGTGAGCGAAAGAGACAGCGCCGAACACGGATCGTCGGAGGCCGTGGTCGTTCAATAATTCGCTTTCACCGACACAACTGCCGACGCCACGGTCACTGTGAGCGAAAGAGACAGCGCCGAACGCGGATCGTCGGAGGCCGTGGTCGTTCAACTAATCGCGTTCACCGACATAACTGCCGCCGCCACGGTCACCGTGACCGAAAGAGACAGCGCCGAACGCGGATCGTCGGAGGCCGTGGTCGTTCGAAATTCGCTTTCACCGACACAACTGCCGCCGCCACGGTCACCGTGAGCGAAAGAGACAGCGCCGTACGATCGTCGGAGGCCGTGGTCGTTCAATATTTCGCTTTCACCGACACAACTGCCGCCGCCATGGTCACCGTGAGCGAAAGAGACAGCGCCGAACACGGATCGTCGGAGGCCGTGCTCGTTCAATATTTCGCTTTCACCGACACAACTGCCGCCGCCACGGTCACCGTGAGCGAAAGAGACAGCGCCGAACGTGGATCGTTGGAGGCCGTGGTCGTTCAATAATTCGCTTTCACCGACACAACTGCCGCCTCCATGGTCGCCGTGACCGAAAGAGACAGCGGAGAACACGGATCGTCGGAGGCCGTGCTCGTTCAATATTTCGCTTTCACCGACACAACTGCCGCCGCCACGGTCACCGTGAGCGAAAGAGACAGCGCCGAACGCGGATCGTCGGAGGCCGTGGTCGTTCAATATTTCGCTTTCACCGACACAACTGCTGCCTCCACGGTCGCCGTGACCGAAAGAGACAGCGCCGAACACGGATCGTCGGAGGCCGTGCTCGTTCAATAATTCGCTTTCACCGACACAACTGCCGCCGCCACGGTCACCGTGAGCGAAAGAGACAGCGCCGAACGCGGATCGTGGGAGGCCGTGGTCGTTGAATAATTCGCTTTCACCAACACAACAGCCGCCGCCATGGTCACCGTGACCGAAAGAGACAGCGCCGAACGCGGATCGTCGGAGGCCGTGGTCGTTCAATAATTCGCTTTCACCGACACAACTGCCGCCGCCACGGTTACCGTGAGCGAAAGAGACAGCGCTGAACGCGGATCGTGGGAGGCCGTCGTCGTTCAATATTTCGCTTTCACCGACACAACTGCCGCCGCCACGGCCACCGTGACCGAAAGAGACAGCGCCGAACGCGGATCGTCGGAGGCCGTGGTCGTTCAATATTTCGCTTTCACCGACACAACTGCCGCCGCCACGGTCACCGTGAGCGAAAGAGACCGCGCCGAAAGCGGATCGTCGGAGGCCGTGGTCGTTCAATAATTCGTTTTCACCGACACAACTGCCGCCGCCACGGTCACCGTGAGCGAAAGAGACAGCGCCGAACACGGATTGTGGGAAGCCGTGCTCGTTCAATAATTCGCTTTCACCGACATAACTGCCGCCGCCACGGTCACCGTGAGCGAAAGAGACAGCGCCGAACGCGGGTCGTTGGAGGCCGTGGTCGTTCAATAATTCGCTTTCACGGACACAACTGCCGCCGCCACGGTCACCGTGAGCGAAAGAGACAGCGCCGAACGCGGATCGTCGGAGGCCGTGGTCGTTCAATAATTCGCTTTCACCGACAGAACTGCGGCCGCCACGGTCACCGTGAGCGAAAGAGACAGCGCCGAAAGCGGATCGTCGGAGGCCGTGGTCGTTCAATCATTCGCTTTCACCGACACAACTGCCGCCGCCACGGTCACCGTGAGCGAAAGAGACATGGCCGAAAGCGGATCGTCGGAGGCCGTGGTCGTTCAATAATTCGCTTTCACCGACACAGCTGCCGCCGCCACGGTCACTGTGAGCGAAAGAGACAGCGCCGAAAGCGGATCGTCGGAGGCCGTGGTCGTTCAATAATTCGCTTTCACCGACACAACTGCCGACGCCACGGTCACCGTGATCGAAAGAGACAGCGCCGAAAGCGGATCGTCGGAGGCCGTGCTCGTTCAATAATTCGCTTCCACCGAAACAACGGCCCCCGCCACGGTCATCGTGACCGAAAGAGAGAGCGCCGAACGCGGATCATCGGAGGCCGTGGTCGTTCAATATTTCGCTTTCACCGACACAACTGCCGCCGCCATGGTCACCGTGAGCGAAAGAGACAGCGCCGAAAGCGGATCGTCGGAGGCCGTGGTCGTTCAATAATTCGCTTTCACCGACACAACTGCCGCCGCCACGGTCACCGTGACCGAAAGAGACAGCGCCGAAAGCGGATCGTCGGAGGCAGTGGTCGTTCAATAATTCGCTTTCACCGACACAACTACCGCCGCCACGGTCACGGTGAGCGAAAGAGACAGCGCCGAACGCGGATCGTCGGAGGCCGTGGTCGTTCAATAATTCGCTTTCACCGACACAACTGTCGCCGAAACGGGCAACGTGAGCGAAAGAGACAGCGCCGAAAGCGGATCGTCGGAGGCCGTGGTCGTTCAATAATTGGCTTTCACCGACACAACTGCCGCCGCCATGGTCACCGTGAGCGAAAGAGACAGCGCCGAACACGGATCGTCGGAGGCCGTGCTCGTTCAATATTTTGCTTTCACCGACACAACTGCCGCCGCCACGGTCACCGTGACCGAAAGAGAGAGCGCCGAACGCGGATCGTCGGAGGCCGTGGTCGTTCAATATTTCGCTTTCACCGACACAACTGCCGCCGCCATGGTCACCGTGAGCGAAAGAGACAGCGCCGAAAGCGGATCGTCGGAGGCCGTGGTCGTTCAATAATTCGCTTTCACCGACACAACTGCCGCCGCCACGGTCACCGTGAGCGAAAGACACAGCGCCGAAAGCGGATCGTCGGAGGCCGTGGTCGTTCAATAATTCGCTTTCACCGACACAACTGCCGCCGCCACGGTCACGGTGAGCGAAAGAGACAGCGCCGAACGCGGATCGTCGGAGGCCGTGGTCGTTCAATAATTCGCTTTCACCGACACAACTGCCGACGCCACGGTCACTGTGAGCGAAAGAGACAGCGCCGAACGCGGATCGTCGGAGGCCGTGGTCGTTCAACTAATCGCTTTCACCGACATAACTGCCGCCGCCACGGTCACCGTGACCGAAAGAGACAGCGCCGAACGCGGATCGTCGGAGGCCGTGGTCGTTCAAAATTCGCTTTCACCGACACAACTGCCGCCGCCACGGTCACCGTGAGCGAAAGAGACAGCGCCGTACGAGGATCGTCGGAGGCCGTGGTCGTTCAATAATTCGCTTTCACCGACACAACTGCCGCCGCCATGGTCACCGTGAGCGAAAGAGACAGCGCCGAACACGGATCGTCGGAGGCCGTGCTCGTTCAATATTTCGCTTTCACCGACACAACTGCCGCCGCCACGGTCACCGTGAGCGAAAGAGACAGCGCCGAACGCGGATCGTTGGAGGCCGTGGTCGTTCAATAATTCGCTTTCACCGACACAACTGCCGCCTCCATGGTCGCCGTGACCGAAAGAGACAGCGGAGAACACGGATCGTCGGAGGCCGTGCTCGTTCAATATTTCGCTTTCACCGACACAACTGCCGCCGCCACGGTCACCTTGAGCGAAAGAGACAGCGCCGAACGCGGATCGTCGGAGACCGTGGTCGTTCAATAATTCGCTTTCACCGACACAACTGCTGCCTCCACGGTCGCCGTGACCGAAAGAGACAGCGCCGAACACGGATCGTCGGAGGCCGTGCTCGTTCAATAATTCGCTTTCACCGACACAACTGCCGCCGCCACGGTCACCGTGAGCGAAAGAGACAGCGCCGAACGCGGATCGTGGGAGGCCGTGGTCGTTGAATAATTCGCTTTCACCAACACAACAGCCGCCGCCATGGTCACCGTGACCGAAAGAGACAGCGCCGAACTCGGATCGTCGGAGGCCGTGGTCGTTCAATAATTCGCTTTCACCGACACAACTGCCGCCGCCACGGTCACCGTGAGCGAAAGAGACAGCGCTGAACGCGGATCGTGGGAGGCCGTCGTCGTTCAATATTTCGCTTTCACCGACACAACTGCCGCCGCCACGGTCACCGTGACCGAAAGAGACAGCGCCGAAAGCGGATCGTCGGAGGCCGTGGTCGTTCAATAATTCGCTTTCACCGACACAACTGCCGCCGCCACGGTCACGGTGAGCGAAAGAGACAGCGCCGAACACGGATCGTCGGAGGCCGTGGTCGTTCAATAATTCGCTTTCACCGACACAACTGCCGACGCCACGGTCACTGTGAGCGAAAGAGACAGCGCCGAACGCGGATCGTCGGAGGCCGTGGTCGTTCAACTAATCGCGTTCACCGACATAACTGCCGCCGCCACGGTCACCGTGACCGAAAGAGACAGCGCCGAACGCGGATCGTCGGAGGCCGTGGTCGTTCGAAATTCGCTTTCACCGACACAACTGCCGCCGCCACGGTCACCGTGAGCGAAAGAGACAGCGCCGTACGATCGTCGGAGGCCGTGGTCGTTCAATATTTCGCTTTCACCGACACAACTGCCGCCGCCATGGTCACCGTGAGCGAAAGAGACAGCGCCGAACACGGATCGTCGGAGGCCGTGCTCGTTCAATATTTCGCTTTCACCGACACAACTGCCGCCGCCACGGTCACCGTGAGCGAAAGAGACAGCGCCGAACGTGGATCGTTGGAGGCCGTGGTCGTTCAATAATTCGCTTTCACCGACACAACTGCCGCCTCCATGGTCGCCGTGACCGAAAGAGACAGCGGAGAACACGGATCGTCGGAGGCCGTGCTCGTTCAATATTTCGCTTTCACCGACACAACTGCCGCCGCCACGGTCACCGTGAGCGAAAGAGACAGCGCCGAACGCGGATCGTCGGAGGCCGTGGTCGTTCAATATTTCGCTTTCACCGACACAACTGCTGCCTCCACGGTCGCCGTGACCGAAAGAGACAGCGCCGAACACGGATCGTCGGAGGCCGTGCTCGTTCAATAATTCGCTTTCACCGACACAACTGCCGCCGCCACGGTCACCGTGAGCGAAAGAGACAGCGCCGAACGCGGATCGTGGGAGGCCGTGGTCGTTGAATAATTCGCTTTCACCAACACAACAGCCGCCGCCATGGTCACCGTGACCGAAAGAGACAGCGCCGAACGCGGATCGTCGGAGGCCGTGGTCGTTCAATAATTCGCTTTCACCGACACAACTGCCGCCGCCACGGTTACCGTGAGCGAAAGAGACAGCGCTGAACGCGGATCGTGGGAGGCCGTCGTCGTTCAATATTTCGCTTTCACCGACACAACTGCCGCCGCCACGGCCACCGTGACCGAAAGAGACAGCGCCGAACGCGGATCGTCGGAGGCCGTGGTCGTTCAATATTTCGCTTTCACCGACACATCTGCCGCCGCCACGGTCACCGTGAGCGAAAGAGACCGCGCCGAAAGCGGATCGTCGGAGGCCGTGGTCGTTCAATAATTCGTTTTCACCGACACAACTGCCGCCGCCACGGTCACCGTGAGCGAAAGAGACAGCGCCGAACACGGATTGTGGGAAGCCGTGCTCGTTCAATAATTCGCTTTCACCGACATAACTGCCGCCGCCACGGTCACCGTGAGCGAAAGAGACAGCGCCGAATGCGGGTCGTTGGAGGCCGTGGTCGTTCAATAATTCGCTTTCACGGACACAACTGCCGCCGCCACGGTCACCGTGAGCGAAAGAGACAGCGCCGAACGCGGATCGTCGGAGGCCGTGGTCGTTCAATAATTCGCTTTCACCGACAGAACTGCGGCCGCCACGGTCACCGTGAGCGAAAGAGACAGCGCCGAAAGCGGATCGTCGGAGGCCGTGGTCGTTCAATCATTCGCTTTCACCGACACAACTGCCGCCGCCACGGTCACCGTGAGCGAAAGAGACATGGCCGAAAGCGGATCGTCGGAGGCCGTGGTCGTTCAATAATTCGCTTTCACCGACACAGCTGCCGCCGCCACGGTCACTGTGAGCGAAAGAGACAGCGCCGAAAGCGGATCGTCGGAGGCCGTGGTCGTTCAATAATTCGCTTTCACCGACACAACTGCCGACGCCACGGTCACCGTGATCGAAAGAGACAGCGCCGAAAGCGGATCGTCGGAGGCCGTGCTCGTTCAATAATTCGCTTCCACCGAAACAACGGCCCCCGCCACGGTCATCGTGACCGAAAGAGAGAGCGCCGAACGCGGATCATCGGAGGCCGTGGTCGTTCAATATTTCGCTTTCACCGACACAACTGCCGCCGCCATGGTCACCGTGAGCGAAAGAGACAGCGCCGAAAGCGGATCGTCGGAGGCCGTGGTCGTTCAATAATTCGCTTTCACCGACACAACTGCCGCCGCCACGGTCACCGTGACCGAAAGAGACAGCGCCGAAAGCGGATCGTCGGAGGCAGTGGTCGTTCAATAATTCGCTTTCACCGACACAACTACCGCCGCCACGGTCACGGTGAGCGAAAGAGACAGCGCCGAACGCGGATCGTCGGAGGCCGTGGTCGTTCAATAATTCGCTTTCACCGACACAACTGTCGCCGAAACGGGCAACGTGAGCGAAAGAGACAGCGCCGAAAGCGGATCGTCGGAGGCCGTGGTCGTTCAATAATTGGCTTTCACCGACACAACTGCCGCCGCCATGGTCACCGTGAGCGAAAGAGACAGCGCCGAACACGGATCGTCGGAGGCCGTGCTCGTTCAATATTTCGCTTTCACCGACACAACTGCCGCCGCCACGGTCACCGTGACCGAAAGAGAGAGCGCCGAACGCGGATCGTCGGAGGCCGTGGTCGTTCAATATTTCGCTTTCACCGACACAACTGCCGCCGCCATGGTCACCGTGAGCGAAAGAGACAGCGCCGAAAGCGGATCGTCGGAGGCCGTGGTCGTTCAATAATTCGCTTTCACCGACACAACTGCCGCCGCCACGGTCACCGTGAGCGAAAGACACAGCGCCGAAAGCGGATCGTCGGAGGCCGTGGTCGTTCAATAATTCGCTTTCACCGACACAACTGCCGCCGCCACGGTCACGGTGAGCGAAAGAGACAGCGCCGAACGCGGATCGTCGGAGGCCGTGGTCGTTCAATAATTCGCTTTCACCGACACAACTGCCGACGCCACGGTCACTGTGAGCGAAAGAGACAGCGCCGAACGCGGATCGTCGGAGGCCGTGGTCGTTCAACTAATCGCTTTCACCGACATAACTGCCGCCGCCACGGTCACCGTGACCGAAAGAGACAGCGCCGAACGCGGATCGTCGGAGGCCGTGGTCGTTCAAAATTCGCTTTCACCGACACAACTGCCGCCGCCACGGTCACCGTGAGCGAAAGAGACAGCGCCGTACGAGGATCGTCGGAGGCCGTGGTCGTTCAATAATTCGCTTTCACCGACACAACTGCCGCCGCCATGGTCACCGTGAGCGAAAGAGACAGCGCCGAACACGGATCGTCGGAGGCCGTGCTCGTTCAATATTTTGCTTTCACCGACACAACTGCCGCCGCCACGGTCACCGTGAGCGAAAGAGACAGCGCCGAACGCGGATCGTTGGAAGCCGTGGTCGTTCAATAATTCGCTTTCACCGACACAACTGCCGCCTCCATGGTCGCCGTGACCGAAAGAGACAGCGGAGAACACGGATCGTCGGAGGCCGTGCTCGTTCAATATTTCGCTTTCACCGACACAACTGCCGCCGCCACGGTCACCTTGAGCGAAAGAGACAGCGCCGAACGCGGATCGTCGGAGACCGTGGTCGTTCAATAATTCGCTTTCACCGACACAACTGCTGCCTCCACGGTCGCCGTGACCGAAAGAGACAGCGCCGAACACGGATCGTCGGAGGCCGTGCTCGTTCAATAATTCGCTTTCACCGACACAACTGCCGCCGCCACGGTCACCGTGAGCGAAAGAGACAGCGCCGAACGCGGATCGTGGGAGGCCGTGGTCGTTGAATAATTCGCTTTCACCAACACAACAGCCGCCGCCATGGTCACCGTGACCGAAAGAGACAGCGCCGAACGCGGATCGTCGGAGGCCGTGGTCGTTCAATAATTCGCTTTCACCGACACAACTGCCGCCGCCACGGTCACCGTGAGCGAAAGAGACAGCGCTGAACGCGGATCGTGGGAGGCCGTCGTCGTTCAATATTTCGCTTTCACCGACACAACTGCCGCCGCCACGGTCACCGTGACCGAAAGAGACACCGCCGGACGCGGATCGTCGGAGGCCGTGGTCGTTCAATATTTCGCTTTCACCGACACAACTGCCGCCGCCACGGTCACCGTGAGCGAAAGAGACAGCGCCGAAAGCGGATCGTCGGAGGCCGTGGTCGTTCAATCATTCGCTTTCACCGACACAACTGCCGCCGCCACGGTCACCGTGAGCGAAAGAGACAGCGCCGAAAGCGGATCGTCGGAGGCCGTGGTCGTTCAATCATTCGCTTTCACCGACACAACTGCCGCCGCCACGGTCACCGTGAGCGAAAGAGACATGGCCGAAAGCGGATCGTCGGAGGCCGTGGTCGTTCAATAATTCGCTTTCACCGACACAGCTGCCGCCGCCACGGTCACTGTGAGCGAAAGAGACAGCGCCGAAAGCGGATCGTCGGAGGCCGTGGTCGTTCAATAATTCGCTTTCACCGACACAACTGCCGACGCCACGGTCACCGTGATCGAAAGAGACAGCGCCGAAAGCGGATCGTCGGAGGCCGTGCTCGTTCAATATTTCGCTTTCACCGAAACAACGGCCGCCGCCACGGTCATCGTGACCGAAAGAGAGAGCGCCGAACGCGGATCGTCGGAGGCCGTGGTCGTTCAATATTTCGCTTTCACCGACACAACTGCCGCCGCCATGGTCACCGTGAGCGAAAGAGACAGCGCCGAAAGCGGATCGTCAGAGGCCGTGGTCGTTCAATAATTCGCTTTCACCGACACAACTGCCGCCGCCACGGTCACCGTGACCGAAAGAGACAGCGCCGAAAGCGGATCGTCGGAGGCCGTGGTCGTTCAATAATTCGCTTTCACCGACACAACTACCGCCGCCACGGTCACGGTGAGCGAAAGAGACAGCGCCGAACGCGGATCGTCGGAGGCCGTGGTCGTTCAATAATTCGCTTTCACCGACACAACTGTCGCCGAAACGGGCACCGTGAGCGAAAGAGACAGCGCCGAAAGCGGATCGTCGGAGGCCGTGGTCGTTCAATAATTCGCTTTCACCGACACAACTGCCGCCGCCATGGTCACCGTGAGTGAAAGAGACAGCGCCGAACACGGATCGTCGGAGGCCGTGCTCGTTCAATATTTCGCTTTCACCGACACAACTGCCGCCGCCACGGTCACCGTGACCGAAAGAGACAGCGCCGAAAGCGGATCGTCGGAGGCCGTGGTCGTTCAATAATTCGCTTTCACCGACACAACTGCCGCCGCCACGGTCAGCGTGAGCGAAAGACGCAGCGCCGAAAGCGGATCGTCGGAGGCCGTGGTCGTTCAATAATTCGCTTTCACCGACACAACTGCCGCCGCCATGGTCACGGTGAGCGAAAGAGACAGCGCCGAACGCGGATCGTCGGAGGCCGTGGTCGTTCAACTAATCGCTTTCACCGACATAACTGCCGCCGCCATGGTCACCGTGACCGAAAGAGACAGCGCCGAACGCGGATCGTCGGAGGCCGTGGTCGTTCAAAATTCGCTTTCACCGACAAAACTGCCGCCGCCACGGTCACCGTGAGCGAAAGAGACAGCGCCGTACGAGGATCGTCGGAGGCCGTGGTCGTTCAATAATTCGCTTTCACCGACACAACTGCCGCCGCCATGGTCACCGTGAGCGAAAGAGACAGCGCCGAACACGGATCGTCTGAGGCCGTGCTCGTTCAATATTTCGCTTTCACCGACACAACTGCCGCCGCCACGGTCACCGTGAGCGAAAGAGACAGCGCCGAACGCGGATCGTTGGAGGCCGTGGTCGTTCAATAATTCGCTTTCACCGACACAACTGCCGCCTCCATGGTCGCCGTGACCGAAAGAGACAGCGGAGAACACGGATCGTCGGAGGCCGTGCTCGTTCAATATTTCGCTTTCACCGACACAACTGCCGCCGCCACGGTCACCGTGAGCGAAAGAGACAGCGCCGAACGCGGATCGTCGGAGGCCGTGGTCGTTCAATAATTCGCGTTCACCGACACAACTGCTGCCTCCACGGTCGCCGTGACCGAAAGAGACAGCGCCGAACACGGATCGTCGGAGGCCGTGCTCGTTCAATATTTCGCTTTCACCGACACAACTGCCGCCGCCACGGTCACCGTGAGCGAAAGAGACAGCGCCGAACGCGGATCGTGGGAGGCCGTCGTCGTTCAATATTTCGCTTTCACCGACACAACTGCCGCCGCCACGGTCACCGTGACCGAAAGAGACAGCGCCGAACGCGGATCGTCGGAGGCCGTGGTCGTTCAATATTTCGCTTTCACCGACACAACTGCCGCCGCCACGGTCACCGTGAGCGAAAGAGACAGCGCCGAACGCGGATCGTCGGAGGCCGTGGTCGTTCAATAATTCGCTTTCACCAACACAACAGCCGCCGCCATGGTCACCGTGACCGAAAGAGACAGCGCCGAACGCGGATCGTCGGAGGCCGTGGTCGTTCAATAATTCGCTTTCACCGACACAACTGCCGCCACCACGGTCACCGTGAGCGAAAGAGACAGCGCTGAACGCGGATCGTGGGAGGCCGTCGTCGTTCAATGTTTCGCTTTCACCGACACAACTGCCGCCGCCACGGTCACCGTGACCGAAAGAGACAGCGCCGAACGCGGATCGTCGGAGGCCGTGGTCGTTCAATATTTCGCTTTCACCGACACAACTGCCGCCGCCACGGTCATCGTGAGCGAAAGAGACAGCGCCGAGCGCGGATCGTCGGAGGCCGTGGTCGTTCAATAATTCGCTTTCACCGACACAACTGCCGCCTCCACGGTCGCCGTGACCGAAAGAGACAGCGCCGAACACGGATCGTCGGAGGCCGTGCTCGTTCAATATTTCGCTTTCACCGACACAACTGCCGCCGCCACGGTCACCGTGAGCGAAAGAGACAGCGCCGAACGCGGATCGTGGGAGGCCGTGGTCGGTCAATAATTCGCTTTCACCGACACAACAGCCGCCGCCACGGTCACCGTGACCGAAAGAGACAGCGCCGAACGCGGATCGTCGGAGGCCGTGGTCGTTCAATAATTCGCTTTCACCGACACAACTGCCGCCGCCACGGTCACCGTGAGCGAAAGAGACAGCGCCGAACACGGATCGTCGGAGGCCGTGCTCGTTCAATATTTCGCTTTCACCGACACAACTGCCGCCGCCACGGTCACCGTGAGCGAAAGAGACAGCGCCGAACGCGGATCGTTGGAGGCCGTGGTCGTTCAATAATTCGCTTTCACGGACACAACTGCCGCCGCCACGGTCACCGTGAGCGAAAGAGACAGCGCCGAACGCGGATCGTCGGAGGCCGTGGTCGTTCAATAATTCGCTTTCACCGACAGAACTGCGGCCGCCACGGTCACCGTGAGCGAAAGAGACAGCGCCGAAAGCGCATCGTCGGAGGCCGTTTTCGTTCAATCATTCGCTTTCACCGACACAACTGCCGCCGCCACGGTCACCGTGAGCGAAAGAGACATGGCCGAAAGCGGATCGTCGGAGGCCGTGGTCGTTCAATATTTCGCTTTCACCGACACAGCTGCCGCCGCCACGGTCACTGTGAGCGAAAGAGACAGCGCCGAAAGCGGATCGTCGGAGGCCGTGGTCGTTCAATAATTCGCTTTCACCGAAACAACTGCCGACGCCACGGTCACCGTGATCGAAAGAGACAGCGCCGAAAGCGGATCGTCGGAGGCCGTGCTCGTTCAATAATTTGCTTTCACCGAAACAACGGCCGCCGCCACGGTCATCGTGACCGAAAGAGAGAGCGCCGAACGCGGATCGTCGGAGGCCGTGGTCGTTCAATATTTCGCTTTCACCGACACAACTGCCGCCGCCACGGTCACCGTGACCGAAAGAGAGAGCGCCGAACGCGGATCGTCGGAGGCCGTGGTCGTTCAATATTTCGCTTTCACCGACACAACTGCCGCCGCCATGGTCACCGTGAGCGAAAGAGACAGCGCCGAAAGCGGATCGTCGGAGGCCGTGGTCGTTCAATAATTCGCTTTCACCGACACAACTGCCGCCGCCACGGTCACGGTGAGCGAAAGAGACAGCGCCGAACGCGGATCGTCGGAGGCCGTGGTCGTTCAATAATTCGCTTTCACCGACACAACTTTCGCCGAAACGGGCACCGTGAGCGAAACAGACAGCGCCGAAAGCGGATCGTCGGAGGCCGTGGTCGTTCAATAATTCGCTTTCACCGACACAACTGCCGCCGCCATGGTCACCGTGAGCGAAAGAGACAGCGCCGAACACGGATCGTCGGAGGCCGTGCTCGTTCAATATTTCGCTTTCACCGACACAACTGCCGCCGCCACGGTCACCGTGACCGAAAGAGAGAGCGCCGAACGCGGATCGTCGGAGGCCGTGGTCGTTCAATATTTCGCTTTCACCGACACAACTGCCGCCGCCATGGTCACCGTGAGCGAAAAAGACAGCGCCGAAAGCGGATCGTCGGAGGCCGTGGTCGTTCAATAATTCGCTTTCACCGACACAACTGCCGCCGCCACGGTCACCGTGACCGAAAGAGACAGCGCCGAAAGCGGATCGTCGGAGGCCGTGGTCGTTCAATAATTCGCTTTCACCGACACAACTGCCGCCGCCACGGTCACGGTGAGCGAAAGAGACAGCGCCGAACGCGGATCGTCGGAGGCCGTGGTCGTTCAATAATTCGCTTTCACCGACACAACTGCCGACGCCACGGTCACTGTGAGCGAAAGAGACAGCGCCGAACGCGGATCGTCGGAGGCCGTGGTCGTTCAACTAATCGCTTTCACCGACATAACTGCCGCCGCGACGGTCACCGTGACCGAAAGAGACAGCGCCGAACGCGGATCGTCGGAGGCCGTGGTCGTTCAAAATTCGCTTTCACCGACACAACTGCCGCCGCCACGGTCACCGTGAGCGAAAGAGACAGCGCCGTACGAGCATCGTCGGAGGCCGTGGTCGTTCAATAATTCCCTTTCACCGACACAACTGCCGCCGCCATGGTCACCGTGAGCGAAAGAGACAGCGCCGAACACGGATCGTCGGAGGCCGTGCTCGTTCAATATTTCGCTTTTACCGACACAACTGCCGCCGCCACGGTCACCGTGAGCGAAAGAGACAGCGCCGAACGCGGATCGTTGGAGGCCGTGGTCGTTCAATAATTCCCTTTCACCGACACAACTGCCGCCGCCATGGTCACCGTGAGCGAAAGAGACAGCGCCGAACACGGATCGTCGGAGGCCGTGCTCGTTCAATATTTCGCTTTCACCAACACAACTGCCGCCGCCACGGTCACCGTGAGCGAAAGAGACAGCGCCGAACACGGATCGTCGGAGGCCGTGCTCGTTCAATAATTCGCTTTCACCGACACAACTGCCACCGCCACGGTCACCGTGAGCGAAAGAGACAGCGCCGAACGCGGATCGTGGGAGGCCGTCGTCGTTCAATATTTCGCTTTCACTGACACAACTGCCGCCGCCACGGTCACCGTGAGCGAAAGAGACAGCGCCGAAAGCGGATCGTCGGAGGCCGTGGTCGTTCAATCATTCGCTTTCACCGACACAACTGCCGCCGCCACGGTCACCGTGAGCGAAAGAGACAGCGCCGAAAGCGGATCGTCGGAGGCCGTGGTCGTTCAATCATTCGCTTTCACCGACACAACTGCCGCCGCCACGGTCACCGTGAGCGAAAGAGACATGGCCGAAAGCGGATCGTCGGAGGCCGTGGTCGTTCAATAATTCGCTTTCACCGACACAGCTGCCGCCGCCACGGTCACTGTGAGCGAAAGAGACAGCGCCGAAAGCGGATCGTCGGAGGCCGTGGTCGTTCAATAATTCGCTTTCACCGACACAACTGCCGACGCCACGGTCACCGTGATCGAAAGAGACAGCGCCGAAAGCGGATCGTCGGAGGCCGTGCTCGTTCAATAATTCGCTTTCACCGAAACAACGGCCGCCGCCACGGTCATCGTGACCGAAAGAGAGAGCGCCGAACGCGGATCGTCGGAGGCCGTGGTCGTTCAATATTTCGCTTTCACCGACACAACTGCCGCCGCCATGGTCACCGTGAGCGAAAGAGACAGCGCCGAAAGCGGATCGTCAGAGGCCGTGGTCGTTCAATAATTCGCTTTCACCGACACAACTTCCGCCGCCACGGTCACCGTGACCGAAAGAGAGCGCCGACAGCGGATCGTCGGAGGCCGTGGTCGTTCAATAATTCGCTTTCACCGACACAACTACCGCCGCCACGGTCACGGTGAGCGAAAGAGACAGCGCCGAACGCGGATCGTCGGAGGCCGTGGTCGTTCAATAATTCGCTTTCACCGACACAACTGTCGCCGAAACGGGCACCGTGAGCGAAAGAGACAGCGCCGAAAGCGGATCGTCGGAGGCCGTGGTCGTTCAATAATTCGCTTTCACCGACACAACTGCCGCCGCCATGGTCACCGTGAGTGAAAGAGACAGCGCCGAACACGGATCGTCGGAGGCCGTGCTCGTTCAATATTTCGCTTTCACCGACACAACTGCCGCCGCCACGGTCACCGTGACCGAAAGAGAGAGCGCCGAACGCGGATCGTCGGAGGCCGTGGTCGTTCAATATTTCGCTTTCACCGACACACCTGCCGCCGCCATGGTCACCGTGAGCGAAAGAGACAGCGCCGAAAGCGGATCGTCGGAGGCCGTGGTCGTTCAATAATTCGCTTTCACCGACACAACTGCCGCCGCCACGGTCAGCGTGAGCGAAAGACGCAGCGCCGAACGCGGATCGTGGGAGGCCGTGGTCGTTGAATAATTCGCTTTCACCAACACAACAGCCGCCGCCATGGTCACCGTAACCGAAAGAGACAGCGCCGAACGCGGATCGTCGGAGGCCGTGGTCGTTCAATAATTCGCTTTCACCGACACAACTGCCGCCGCCACGGTCACCGTGAGCGAAAGAGACAGCGCTGAACGCGGATCGTGGGAGGCCGTCGTCGTTCAATATTTCGCTTTCACCGACACAACTGCCGCCGCCACGGTCACCGTGACCGAAAGAGACAGCGCCGGACGCGGATCGTCGGAGGCCGTGGTCGTTCAATAATTCGCTTTCACCGACACAACTGCCGCCGCCATGGTCACCGTGAGCGAAAGAGACAGCGCCGAACACGGATCGTCGGAGGCCGTGCTCGTTCAATATTTCGCTTTCACCGACACAACTGCCGCCGCCACGGTCACCGTGACCGAAAGAGAGAGCGCCGAACGCGGATCGTCGGAGGCCGTGGGCGTTCAATATTTCGCTTTCACCGACACAACTGCCGCCGCCATGGTCACCGTGAGCGAAAGAGACAGCGCCGAAAGCGGATCGTCGGAGGCCGTGGTCGTTCAATAATTCGCTTTCACCGACACAACTGCCGCCGCCACGGTCAGCGTGAGCGAAAGACGCAGCGCCGAAAGCGGATCGTCGGAGGCCGTGGTCGTTCAATAATTCGCTTTCACCGACACAACTGCCGCCGCCATGGTCACGGTGAGCGAAAGAGACAGCGCCGAACGCGGATCGTCGGAGGCCGTGGTCGTTCAATAATTCGCTTTCACCGACACAACTGCCGACGCCACGGTCACTGTGAGCGAAAGAGACAGCGCCGAACGCGGATCGTCGGAGGCCGTGGTCGTTCAACTAATCGCTTTCACCGACATAACTGCCGCCGCCACGGTCACCGTGACCGAAAGAGACAGCGCCGAACGCGGATCGTCGGAGGCCGTGGTCGTTCAAAATTCGCTTTCACCGACACAACTGCCGCCGCCACGGTCACCGTGAGCGAAAGAGACAGCGCCGTACGAGCATCGTCGGAGGCCGTGGTCGTTCAATAATTCCCTTTCACCGACACAACTGCCGCCGCCATGGTCACCGTGAGCGAAAGAGACAGCGCCGAACACGGATCGTCGGAGGCCGTGCTCGTTCAATATTTCGCTTTTACCGACACAACTGCCGCCGCCACGGTCACCGTGAGCGAAAGAGACAGCGCCGAACGCGGATCGTTGGAGGCCGTGGTCGTTCAATAATTCCCTTTCACCGACACAACTGCCGCCGCCATGGTCACCGTGAGCGAAAGAGACAGCGCCGAACACGGATCGTCGGAGGCCGTGCTCGTTCAATATTTCGCTTTCACCAACACAACTGCCGCCGCCACGGTCACCGTGAGCGAAAGAGACAGCGGCGAACACGGATCGTCGGAGGCCGTGCTCGTTCAATAATTCGCTTTCACCGACACAACTGCCACCGCCACGGTCACCGTGAGCGAAAGAGACAGCGCCGAACGCGGATCGTGGGAGGCCGTCGTCGTTCAATATTTCGCTTTCACCGACACAACTGCCGCCGCCACGGTCACCGTGAGCGAAAGAGACAGCGCCGAAAGCGGATCGTCGGAGGCCGTGGTCGTTCAATCATTCGCTTTCACCGACACAACTGCCGCCGCCACGGTCACCGTGAGCGAAAGAGACAGCGCCGAAAGCGGATCGTCGGAGGCCGTGGTCGTTCAATCATTCGCTTTCACCGACACAACTGCCGCCGCCACGGTCACCGTGAGCGAAAGAGACATGGCCGAAAGCGGATCGTCGGAGGCCGTGGTCGTTCAATAATTCGCTTTCACCGACAAAGCTGCCGCCGCCACGGTCACTGTGAGCGAAAGAGACAGCGCCGAAAGCGGATCGTCGGAGGCCGTGGTCGTTCAATAATTCGCTTTCACCGACACAACTGCCGACGCCACGGTCACCGTGATCGAAAGAGACAGCGCCGAAAGCGGATCGTCGGAGGCCGTGCTCGTTCAATAATTCGCTTTCACCGAAACAACGGCCGCCGCCACGGTCATCGTGACCGAAAGAGAGAGCGCCGAACGCGGATCGTCGGAGGCCGTGGTCGTTCAATATTTCGCTTTCACCGACACAACTGCCGCCGCCATGGTCACCGTGAGCGAAAGAGACAGCGCCGAAAGCGGATCGTCAGAGGCCGTGGTCGTTCAATAATTCGCTTTCACCGACACAACTTCCGCCGCCACGGTCACCGTGACCGAAAGAGACAGCGCCGACAGCGGATCGTCGGAGGCCGTGGTCGTTCAATAATTCGCTTTCACCGACACAACTACCGCCGCCACGGTCACGGTGAGCGAAAGAGACAGCGCCGAACGCGGATCGTCGGAGGCCGTGGTCGTTCAATAATTCGCTTTCACCGACACAACTGTCGCCGAAACGGGCACCGTGAGCGAAAGAGACAGCGCCGAAAGCGGATCGTCGGAGGCCGTGGTCGTTCAATAATTCGCTTTCACCGACACAACTGCCGCCGCCATGGTCACCGTGAGTGAAAGAGACAGCGCCGAACACGGATCGTCGGAGGCCGTGCTCGTTCAATATTTCGCTTTCACCGACACAACTGCCGCCGCCACGGTCACCATGACCGAAAGAGAGAGCGCCGAACGCGGATCGTCGGAGGCCGTGGTCGTTCAATATTTCGCTTTCACCGACACACCTGCCGCCGCCATGGTCACCGTGAGCGAAAGAGACAGCGCCGAAAGCGGATCGTCGGAGGCCGTGGTCGTTCAATAATTCGCTTTCACCGACACAACTGCCGCCGCCACGGTCAGCGTGAGCGAAAGACGCAGCGCCGAAAGCGGATCGTCGGAGGCCGTGGTCGTTCAATAATTCGCTTTCACCGACACAACTGCCGCCGCCATGGTCACGGTGAGCGAAAGAGACAGCGCCGAACGCGGATCGTCGGAGGCCGTGGTCGTTCAATAATTCGCTTTCACCGACACAACTGCCGACGCCACGGTCACTGTGAGCGAAAGAGACAGCGCCGAACGCGGATCGTCGGAGGCCGTGGTCGTTCAACTAATCGCTTTCACCGACATAACTGCCGCCGCCACGGTCACCGTGACCGAAAGAGACAGCGCCGAACGCGGATCGTCGGAGGCCGTGGTCGTTCAAAATTCGCTTTCACCGACACAACTGCCGCCGCCACGGTCACCGTGAGCGAAAGAGACAGCGCCGTACGAGGATCGTCGGAGGCCGTGGTCGTTCAATAATTCGCTTTCACCGACACAACTGCCGCCGCCATGGTCACCGTGAGCGAAAGAGACAGCGCCGAACACGGATCGTCGGAGGCCGTGCTCGTTCAATATTTCGCTTTCACCGACACAACTGCCGCCACCACGGTCACCGTGAGCGAAAGAGACAGCGCCGAACGCGGATCGTTGGAGGCCGTGGTCGTTCAATAATTCGCTTTCACCGACACAACTGCCGCCTCCATGGTCGCCGTGACCGAAAGAGACAGCGGAGAACACGGATCGTCGGAGACCGTGCTCGTTCAATATTTCGCTTTCACCGACACAACTGCCGCCACCACGGTCACCGTGAGCGAAAGAGACTGCGCCGAACGCGGATCGTCGGAGGCCGTGGTCGTTCAATAATTCGCTTTCACCGACACAACTGCTGCCTCCACGGTCGCCGTGACCGAAAGAGACAGCGCCGAACACGGATCGTCGGAGGCCGTGCTCGTTCAATATTTCGCTTTCACCGACACAACTGCCGCCGCCACGGTCACCGTGAGCGAAAGAGACAGCGCCGAACGCGGATCGTGGGAGGCCGTCGTCGTTCAATATTTCGCTTTCACCGACACAACTGCCGCCGCCACGGTCACCGTGACCGAAAGAGACAGCGCCGAACGCGGATCGTCGGAGGCCGTGGTCGTTCAATATTTCGCTTTCACCGACACAACTGCCGCCGCCACGGTCACCGTGAGCGAAAGAGACAGCGCCGAACGCGGATCGTCGGAGGCCGTGGTCGTTCAATAATTCGCTTTCACCGACACAACTGCCGCCTCCACGGTCGCCGTGACCGAAAGAGACAGCGCCGAACACGGATCGTCGGAGGCCGTGCTCGTTCAATATTTCGCTTTCACCGACACAACTGCCGCCGCCACTGTCACCGTGAGCGAAAGAGACAGCGCTGAACGCGGATCGTGGGAGGCCGTCGTCGTTCAATATTTCGCTTTCACCGACACAACTGCCGCCGCCACGGTCACCGTGACCGAAAGAGACAGCGCCGAACGCGGATCGTCGGAGGCCGTGGTCGTTCAATATTTCGCTTTCACCGACACAACTGCCGCCGCCACGGTCACCGTGAGCGAAAGAGACAGCGCCGAGCGCGGATCGTCGGAGGCCGTGGTCGTTCAATAATTCGCTTTCACCGACACAACTGCCGCCTCCACGGTCGCCGTGACCGAAAGAGACAGCGCCGAACACGGATCGTCGGAGGCCGTGCTCGTTCAATATTTCGCTTTCACCGACACAACTGCCGCCGCCACGGTCACCGTGAGCGAAAGAGACAGCGCCGAACGCGGATCGTGGGAGGCCGTGGTCGGTCAATAATTCGCTTTCACCGACACAACAGCCGCCGCCACGGTCACCGTGACCGAAAGAGACAGCGCCGAACGCGGATCGTCGGAGGCCGTGGTCGTTCAATAATTCGCTTTCACCGACACAACTGCCGCCGCCACGGTCACCGTGAGCGAAAGAGACAGCGCCGAACACGGATTTTGGGAAGCCGTGCTCGTTCAATATTTCGCTTTCACCGACACAACTGCCGCCGCCACGGTCACCGTGAGCGAAAGAGACAGCGCCGAACGCGGATCGTTGGAGGCCGTGGTCGTTCAATAATTCGCTTTCACGGACACAACTGCCGCCGCCACGGTCACCGTGAGCGAAAGAGACAGCGCCGAACGCGGATCGTCGGAGGCCGTGGTCGTTCAATAATTCGCTTTCACCGACAGAACTGCGGCCGCCACGGTCACCGTGAGCGAAAGAGACAGCGCCGAAAGCGGATCGTCGGAGGCCGTGGTCGTTCAATCATTCGCTTTCACCGACACAACTGCCACCGCCACGGTCACCGTGAGCGAAAGAGACATGGCCGAAAGCGGATCGTCGGAGGCCGTGGTCGTTCAATAATTCGCTTTCACCGACACAGCTGCCGCCGCCACGGTCACTGTGAGCGAAAGAGACAGCGCCGAAAGCGGATCGTCGGAGGCCGTGGTCGTTCAATAATTCGCTTTCACCGAAACAACTGCCGACGCCACGGTCACCGTGATCGAAAGAGACAGCGCCGAAAGCGGATCGTCGGAGGCCGTGCTCGTTCAATAATTTGCTTTCACCGAAACAACGGCCGCCGCCACGGTCATCGTGACCGAAAGAGAGAGCGCCGAACGCGGATCGTCGGAGGCCGTGGTCGTTCAATATTTCGCTTTCACCGACACAACTGCCGCCGCCACGGTCACCGTGACCGAAAGAGAGAGCGCCGAACGCGGATCGTCGGAGGCCGTGGTCGTTCAATATTTCGCTTTCACCGACACAACTGCCGCCGCCATGGTCACCGTGAGCGAAAGAGACAGCGCCGAAAGCGGATCGTCGGAGGCCGTGGTCGTTCAATAATTCGCTTTCACCGACACAACTGCCGCCGCCACGGTCACGGTGAGCGAAAGAGACAGCGCCGAACGCGGATCGTCGGAGGCCGTGGTCGTTCAATAATTCGCTTTCACCGACACAACTTTCGCCGAAACGGGCACCGTGAGCGAAAGAAACAGCGCCGAAAGCGGATCGTCGGAGGCCGTGGTCGTTCAATAATTCGCTTTCACCGACACAACTGCCGCCGCCATGGTCACCGTGGGCGAAAGAGACAGCGCCGAACACGGATCGTCGGAGGCCGTGCTCGTTCAATATTTCGCTTTCACCGACACAACTGCCGCCGCCACGGTCACCGTGACCGAAAGAGAGAGCGCCGAACGCGGATCGTCGGAGGCCGTGGTCGTTCAATATTTCGCTTTCACCGACACAACTGCCGCCGCCATGGTCACCGTGAGCGAAAGAGACAGCGCCGAAAGCGGATCGTCGGAGGCCGTGGTCGTTCAATAATTCGCTTTCACCGACACAACTGCCGCCGCCACGGTCACCGTGAGCGAAAGAGACAGCGCCGAAAGCGGATCGTCGGAGGCCGTGGTCGTTCAATAATTCGCTTTCACCGACACAACTGCCGCCGCCACGGTCACGGTGAGCGAAAGAGACAGCGCCGAACGCGGATCGTCGGAGGCCGTGGTCGTTCAATAATTCGCTTTCACCGACACAACTGCCGACGCCACGGTCACTGTGAGCGAAAGAGACAGCGCCGAACGCGGATCGTCGGAGGCCGTGGTCGTTCAACTAATCGCTTTCACCGACATAACTGCCGCCGCCACGGTCACCGTGACCGAAAGAGACAGCGCCGAACGCGGATCGTCGGAGGCCGTGGTCGTTCAAAATTCGCTTTCACCGACACAACTGCCGCCGCCACGGTCACCGTGAGCGAAAGAGACAGCGCCGTACGAGGATCGTCGGAGGCCGTGGTCGTTCAATAATTCGCTTTCACCGACACAACTGCCGCCGCCATGGTCACCGTGAGCGAAAGAGACAGCGCCGAACACGGATCGTCGGAGGCCGTGCTCGTTCAATATTTCGCTTTCACCGACACAACTGCCGCCGCCGCGGTCACCGTGAGCGAAAGAGACAGCGCCGAACGCGGATCGTTGGAGGCCGTGGTCGTTCAATAATTCGCTTTCACCGACACAACTGCCGCCTCCATGGTCGCCGTGACCGAAAGAGACAGCGGAGAACACGGATCGTCGGAGGCCGTGCTCGTTCAATATTTCGCTTTCACCGACACAACTGCCGCCGCCACGGTCACCGTGAGCGAAAGAGACAGCGCCGAACGCGGATCGTCGGAGACCGTGGTCGTTCAATAATTCGCTTTCACCGACACAACTGCTGCCTCCACGGTCGCCGTGACCGAAAGAGACAGCGCCGAACACGGATCGTCGGAGGCCGTGCTCGTTCAATAATTCGCTTTCACCGACACAACTGCCGCCGCCACGGTCACCGTGAGCGAAAGAGACAGCGCCGAACGCGGATCGTGGGAGGCCGTGGTCGTTGAATAATTCGCTTTCACCAACACAACAGCCGCCGCCATGGTCACCGTGACCGAAAGAGACAGCGCCGAACGCGGATCGTCGGAGGCCGTGGTCGTTCAATAATTCGCTTTCACCGACACAACTGCCGCCGCCACGGTCACCGTGAGCGAAAGAGACAGCGCTGAACGCGGATCGTGGGAGGCCGTCGTCGTTCAATATTTCGCTTTCACCGACACAACTGCCGCCGCCACGGTCACCGTGACCGAAAGAGACAGCGCCGGACGCGGATCGTCGGAGGCCGTGGTCGTTCAATATTTCGCTTTCACCGACACAACTGCCGCCGCCACGGTCACCGTGAGCGAAAGAGACAGCGCCGAAAGCGGATCGTCGGAGGCCGTGGTCGTTCAATAATTCGCTTTCACCGACACAACTGCCGCCGCCACGGTCAGCGTGAGCGAAAGACGCAGCGCCGAAAGCGGATCGTCGGAGGCCGTGGTCGTTCAATAATTCGCTTTCACCGACACAACTGCCGCCGCCATGGTCACGGTGAGCGAAAGAGACAGCGCCGAACGCGGATCGTCGGAGGCCGTGGTCGTTCAATAATTCGCTTTCACCGACACAACTGCCGACGCCACGGTCACTGTGAGCGAAAGAGACAGCGCCGAACGCGGATCGTCGGAGGCCGTGGTCGTTCAACTAATCGCTTTCACCGACATAACTGCCGCCGCCACGGTCACCGTGACCGAAAGAGACAGCGCCGAACGCGGAACGTCGGAGGCCGTGGTCGTTCAAAATTCGCTTTCACCGACACAACTGCCGCCGCCACGGTCACCGTGAGCGAAAGAGACAGCGCCGTACGAGCATCGTCGGAGGCCGTGGTCGTTCAATAATTCCCTTTCACCGACACAACTGCCGCCGCCATGGTCACCGTGAGCGAAAGAGACAGCGCCGAACACGGATCGTCGGAGGCCGTGCTCGTTCAATATTTCGCTTTTACCGACACAACTGCCGCCGCCACGGTCACCGTGAGCGAAAGAGACAGCGCCGAACGCGGATCGTTGGAGGCCGTGGTCGTTCAATAATTCCCTTTCACCGACACAACTGCCGCCGCCATGGTCACCGTGAGCGAAAGAGACAGCGCCGAACGCGGATCGTGGGAGGCCGTCGTCGTTCAATATTTCGCTTTCACCGACACAACTGCCGCCGCCACGGTCACCGTGAGCGAAAGAGACAGCGCCGAAAGCGGATCGTCGGAGGCCGTGGTCGTTCAATCATTCGCTTTCACCGACACAACTGCCGCCGCCACGGTCACCGTGAGCGAAAGAGACAGCGCCGAAAGCGGATCGTCGGAGGCCGTGGTCGTTCAATCATTCGCTTTCACCGACACAACTGCCGCCGCCACGGTCACCGTGAGCGAAAGAGACATGGCCGAAAGCGGATCGTCGGAGGCCGTGGTCGTTCAATAATTCGCTTTCACCGACACAGCTGCCGCCGCCACGGTCACTGTGAGCGAAAGAGACAGCGCCGAAAGCGGATCGTCGGAGGCCGTGGTCGTTCAATAATTCGCTTTCACCGACACAACTGCCGACGCCACGGTCACCGTGATCGAAAGAGACAGCGCCGAAAGCGGATCGTCGGAGGCCGTGCTCGTTCAATAATTCGCTTTCACCGAAACAACGGCCGCCGCCACGGTCATCGTGACCGAAAGAGAGAGCGCCGAACGCGGATCGTCGGAGGCCGTGGTCGTTCAATATTTCGCTTTCACCGACACAACTGCCGCCGCCATGGTCACCGTGACCGAAAGAGACAGCGCCGACAGCGGATCGTCGGAGGCCGTGGTCGTTCAATAATTCGCTTTCACCGACACAACTACCGCCGCCACGGTCACGGTGAGCGAAAGAGACAGCGCCGAACGCGGATCGTCGGAGGCCGTGGTCGTTCAATAATTCGCTTTCACCGACACAACTGTCGCCGAAACGGGCACCGTGAGCGAAAGAGACAGCGCCGAAAGCGGATCGTCGGAGGCCGTGGTCGTTCAATAATTCGCTTTCACCGACACAACTGCCGCCGCCATGGTCACCGTGAGTGAAAGAGACAGCGCCGAACACGGATCGTCGGAGGCCGTGCTCGTTCAATATTTCGCTTTCACCGACACAACTGCCGCCGCCACGGTCACCGTGACCGAAAGAGAGAGCGCCGAACGCGGATCGTCGGAGGCCGTGGTCGTTCAATATTTCGCTTTCACCGACACACCTGCCGCCGCCATGGTCACCGTGAGCGAAAGAGACAGCGCCGAAAGCGGATCGTCGGAGGCCGTGGTCGTTCAATAATTCGCTTTCACCGACACAACTGCCGCCGCCACGGTCAGCGTGAGCGAAAGACGCAGCGCCGAAAGCGGATCGTCGGAGGCCGTGGTCGTTCAATAATTCGCTTTCACCGACACAACTGCCGCCGCCATGGTCACGGTGAGCGAAAGAGACAGCGCCGAACGCGGATCGTCGGAGGCCGTGGTCGTTCAATAATTCGCTTTCACCGACACAACTGCCGACGCCACGGTCACTGTGAGCGAAAGAGACAGCGCCGAACGCGGATCGTCGGAAGCCGTGGTCGTTCAACTAATCGCTTTCACCGACATAACTGCCGCCGCCACGGTCACCGTGACCGAAAGAGACAGCGCCGAACGCGGATCGTCGGAGGCCGTGGTCGTTCAAAATTCGCTTTCACCGACACAACTGCCGCCGCCATGGTCACCGTGAGCGAAAGAGACAGCGCCGAACACGGATCGTCGGAGGCCGTGCTCGTTCAATATTTCGCTTTCACCGACACAACTGCCGCCACCACGGTCACCGTGAGCGAAAGAGACTGCGCCGAACGCGGATCGTCGGAGGCCGTGGTCGTTCAATAATTCGCTTTCACCGACACAACTGCTGCCTCCACGGTCGCCGTGACCGAAAGAGACAGCGCCGAACACGGATCGTCGGAGGCCGTGCTCGTTCAATAATTCGCTTTCACCGACACAACTGCCGCCGCCACGGTCACCGTGAGCGAAAGAGACAGCGCCGAACGCGGATCGTGGGAGGCCGTCGTCGTTCAATATTTCGCTTTCACCGACACAACTGCCGCCGCCACGGTCACCGTGACCGAAAGAGACAGCGCCGAACGCGGATCGTCGGAGGCCGTGGTCGTTCAATATTTCGCTTTCACCGACACAACTGCCGCCGCCACGGTCACCGTGAGCGAAAGAGACAGCGCCGAACGCGGATCGTCGGAGGCCGTGGTCGTTCAATAATTCGCTTTCACCGACACAACTGCCGCCTCCACGGTCGCCGTGACCGAAAGAGACAGCGCCGAACACGGATCGTCGGAGGCCGTGCTCGTTCAATATTTCGCTTTCACCGACACAACTGCCGCCGCCACTGTCACCGTGAGCGAAAGAGACAGCGCCGAACGCGGATCGTCGGAGGCCGTGGTCGTTTAATAATTCGCTTTCACCAACACAACAGCCGCCGCCATGGTCACCGTGACCGAAAGAGACAGCGCCGAACGCGGATCGTCGGAGGCCGTGGTCGTTCAATAATTCGCTTTCACCGACACAACTGCCGCCGCCACGGTCACCGTGAGCGAAAGAGACAGCGCTGAACGCGGATCGTGGGAGGCCGTCGTCGTTCAATATTTCGCTTTCACCGACACAACTGCCGCCGCCACGGTCACCGTGACCGAAAGAGACAGCGCCGAACGCGGATCGTCGGAGGCCGTGGTCGTTCAATATTTCGCTTTCACCGACACAACTGCCGCCGCCACGGTCACCGTGAGCGAAAGAGACAGCGCCGAGCGCGGATCGTCGGAGGCCGTGGTCGTTCAATAATTCGCTTTCACCGACACAACTGCCGCCTCCACGGTCGCCGTGACCGAAAGAGACAGCGCCGAACACGGATCGTCGGAGGCCATGCTCGTTCAATATTTCGCTTTCACCGACACAACTGCCGCCGCCACGGTCACCGTGAGCGAAAGAGACAGCGCCGAACGCGGATCGTGGGAGGCCGTGGTCGGTCAATAATTCGCTTTCACCGACACAACAGCCGCCGCCACGGTCACCGTGACCGAAAGAGACAGCGCCGAACGCGGATCGTCGGAGGCCGTGGTCGTTCAATAATTCGCTTTCACCGACACAACTGCCGCCGCCACGGTCACCGTGAGCGAAAGAGACAGCGCCGAACACGGATTTTGGGAAGCCGTGCTCGTTCAATATTTCGCTTTCACCGACACAACTGCCGCCGCCACGGTCACCGTGAGCGAAAGAGACAGCGCCGAACGCGGATCGTTGGAGGCCGTGGTCGTTCAATAATTCGCTTTCACGGACACAACTGCCGCCGCCACGGTCACCGTGAGCGAAAGAGACAGCGCCGAACGCGGATCGTCGGAGGCCGTGGTCGTTCAATAATTCGCTTTCACCGACAGAACTGCGGCCGCCACGGTCACCGTGAGCGAAAGAGACAGCGCCGAAAGCGGATCGTCGGAGGCCGTGGTCGTTCAATCATTCGCTTTCACCGACACAACTGCCGCCGCCACGGTCACCGTGAGCGAAAGAGACATGGCCGAAAGCGGATCGTCGGAGGCCGTGGTCGTTCAATAATTCGCTTTCACCGACACAGCTGCCGCCGCCACGGTCACTGTGAGCGAAAGAGACAGCGCCGAAAGCGGATCGTCGGAGGCCGTGGTCGTTCAATAATTCGCTTTCACCGAAACAACTGCCGACGCCACGGTCACCGTGATCGAAAGAGACAGCGCCGAAAGCGGATCGTCGGAGGCCGTGCTCGTTCAATAATTTGCTTTCACCGAAACAACGGCCGCCGCCACGGTCATCGTGACCGAAAGAGAGAGCGCCGAACGCGGATCGTCGGAGGCCGTGGTCGTTCAATATTTCGCTTTCACCGACACAACTGCCGCCGCCACGGTCACCGTGACCGAAAGAGAGAGCGCCGAACGCGGATCGTCGGAGGCCGTGGTCGTTCAATATTTCGCTTTCACCGACACAACTGCCGCCGCCATGGTCACCGTGAGCGAAAGAGACAGCGCCGAAAGCGGATCGTCGGAGGCCGTGGTCGTTCAATAATTCGCTTTCACCGACACAACTGCCGCCGCCACGGTCACGGTGAGCGAAAGAGACAGCGCCGAACGCGGATCGTCGGAGGCCGTGGTCGTTCAATAATTCGCTTTCACCGACACAACTTTCGCCGAAACGGGCACCGTGAGCGAAAGAAACAGCGCCGAAAGCGGATCGTCGGAGGCCGTGGTCGTTCAATAATTCGCTTTCACCGACACAACTGCCGCCGCCATGGTCACCGTGAGCGAAAGAGACAGCGCCGAACACGGATCGTCGGAGGCCGTGCTCGTTCAATATTTCGCTTTCACCGACACAACTGCCGCCGCCACGGTCACCGTGACCGAAAGAGAGAGCGCCGAACGCGGATCGTCGGAGGCCGTGGTCGTTCAATATTTCGCTTTCACCGACACAACTGCCGCCGCCATGGTCACCGTGAGCGAAAGAGACAGCGCCGAAAGCGGATCGTCGGAGGCCGTGGTCGTTCAATAATTCGCTTTCACCGACACAACTGCCGCCGCCACGGTCACCGTGAGCGAAAGAGACAGCGCCGAAAGCGGATCGTCGGAGGCCGTGGTCGTTCAATAATTCGCTTTCACCGACACAACTGCCGCCGCCACGGTCACGGTGAGCGAAAGAGACAGCGCCGAACGCGGATCGTCGGAGGCCGTGGTCGTTCAATAATTCGCTTTCACCGACACAACTGCCGACGCCACGGTCACTGTGAGCGAAAGAGACAGCGCCGAACGCGGATCGTCGGAGGCCGTGGTCGTTCAACTAATCGCTTTCACCGACATAACTGCCGCCGCCACGGTCACCGTGACCGAAAGAGACAGCGCCGAACGCGGATCGTCGGAGGCCGTGGTCGTTCAAAATTCGCTTTCACCGACACAACTGCCGCCGCCACGGTCACCGTGAGCGAAAGAGACAGCGCCGTACGAGGATCGTCGGAGGCCGTGGTCGTTCAATAATTCGCTTTCACCGACACAACTGCCGCCGCCATGGTCACCGTGAGCGAAAGAGACAGCGCCGAACACGGATCGTCGGAGGCCGTGCTCGTTCAATATTTCGCTTTCACCGACACAACTGCCGCCGCCGCGGTCACCGTGAGCGAAAGAGACAGCGCCGAACGCGGATCGTTGGAGGCCGTGGTCGTTCAATAATTCGCTTTCACCGACACAACTGCCGCCTCCATGGTCGCCGTGACCGAAAGAGACAGCGGAGAACACGGATCGTCGGAGGCCGTGCTCGTTCAATATTTCGCTTTCACCGACACAACTGCCGCCGCCACGGTCACCGTGAGCGAAAGAGACAGCGCCGAACGCGGATCGTCGGAGACCGTGGTCGTTCAATAATTCGCTTTCACCGACACAACTGCTGCCTCCACGGTCGCCGTGACCGAAAGAGACAGCGCCGAACACGGATCGTCGGAGGCCGTGCTCGTTCAATAATTCGCTTTCACCGACACAACTGCCGCCGCCACGGTCACCGTGAGCGAAAGAGACAGCGCCGAACGCGGATCGTGGGAGGCCGTGGTCGTTGAATAATTCGCTTTCACCAACACAACAGCCGCCGCCATGGTCACCGTGACCGAAAGAGACAGCGCCGAACGCGGATCGTCGGAGGCCGTGGTCGTTCAATAATTCGCTTTCACCGACACAACTGCCGCCGCCACGGTCACCGTGAGCGATAGAGACAGCGCTGAACGCGGATCGTGGGAGGCCGTCGTCGTTCAATATTTCGCTTTCACCGACACAACTGCCGCCGCCACGGTCACCGTGACCGAAAGAGACAGCGCCGGACGCGGATCGTCGGAGGCCGTGGTCGTTCAATATTTCGCTTTCACCGACACAACTGCCGCCGCCACGGTCACCGTGAGCGAAAGAGACAGCGCCGAAAGCGGATCGTCGGAGGCCGTGGTCGTTCAATCATTCGCTTTCACCGACACAACTGCCGCCGCCACGGTCACCGTGAGCGAAAGAGACAGCGCCGAAAGCGGATCGTCGGAGGCCGTGGTCGTTCAATCATTCGCTTTCACCGACACAACTGCCGCCGCCACGGTCACCGTGAGCAAAAGAGACATGGCCGAAAGCGGATCGTCGGAGGCCGTGGTCGTTCAATAATTCGCTTTCACCGACACAGCTGCCGCCGCCACGGTCACTGTGAGCGAAAGAGACAGCGCCGAAAGCGGATCGTCGGAGGCCGTGGTCGTTCAATAATTCGCTTTCACCGACACAACTGCCGACGCCACGGTCACCGTGATCGAAAGAGACAGCGCCGAAAGCGGATCGTCGGAGGCCGTGCTCGTTCAATAATTCGCTTTCACCGAAACAACGGCCGCCGCCACGGTCATCGTGACCGAAAGAGAGAGCGCCGAACGCGGATCGTCGGAGGCCGTGGTCGTTCAATATTTCGCTTTCACCGACACAACTGCCGCCGCCATGGTCACCGTGAGCGAAAGAGACAGCGCCGAAAGCGGATCGTCAGAGGCCGTGGTCGTTCAAAAATTCGCTTTCACCGACACAACTGCTGCCGCCACGGTCACCGTGACCGAAAGAGACAGCGCCGAAAGCGGATCGTCGGAGGCCGTGGTCGTTCAATAATTCGCTTTCACCGACACAACTACCGCCGCCACGGTCACGGTGAGCGAAAGAGACAGCGCCGAACGCGGATCGTCGGAGGCCGTGGTCGTTCAATAATTCGCTTTCACCGACACAACTGTCGCCGAAACGGGCACCGTGAGCGAAAGAGACAGCGCCGAAAGCGGATCGTCGGAGGCCGTGGTCGTTCAATAATTCGCTTTCACCGACACAACTGCCGCCGCCATGGTCACCGTGAGTGAAAGAGACAGCGCCGAACACGGATCGTCGGAGGCCGTGCTCGTTCAATATTTCGCTTTCACCGACACAACTGCCGCCGCCACGGTCACCGTGACCGAAAGAGAGAGCGCCGAACGCGGATCGTCGGAGGCCGTGGGCGTTCAATATTTCGCTTTCACCGACACAACTGCCGCCGCCATGGTCACCGTGAGCGAAAGAGACAGCGCCGAAAGCGGATCGTCGGAGGCCGTGGTCGTTCAATAATTCGCTTTCACCGACACAACTGCCGCCGCCACGGTCAGCGTGAGCGAAAGAGACAGCGCCGAACGCGGATCGTGGGAGGCCGTGGTCGGTCAATAATTCGCTTTCACCGACACAACAGCCGCCGCCACGGTCGCCGTGACCGAAAGAGACAGCGCCGAACACGGATCGTCGGAGGCCGTGCTCGTTCAATATTTCGCTTTCACCGACACAACTGCCGCCGCCACTGTCACCGTGAGCGAAAGAGACAGCGCCGAACGCGGATCGTCGGAGGCCGTGGTCGTTGAATAATTCGCTTTCACCAACACAACAGCCGCCGCCATGGTCACCGTGACCGAAAGAGACAGCGCCGAACGCGGATCGTCGGAGGCCGTGGTCGTTCAATAATTCGCTTTCACCGACACAACTGCCGCCGCCACGGTCACCGTGAGCGAAAGAGACAGCGCTGAACGCGGATCGTGGGAGGCCGTCGTCGTTCAATATTTCGCTTTCACCGACACAACTGCCGCCGCCACGGTCACCGTGACCGAAAGAGACAGCGCCGAACGCGGATCGTCGGAGGCCGTGGTCGTTCAATATTTCGCTTTCACCGACACAACTGCCGCCGCCACGGTCACCGTGAGCGAAAGAGACAGCGCCGAGCGCGGATCGTCGGAGGCCGTGGTCGTTCAATAATTCGCTTTCACCGACACAACTGCCGCCTCCACGGTCGCCGTGACCGAAAGAGACAGCGCCGAACACGGATCGTCGGAGGCCGTGCTCGTTCAATATTTCGCTTTCACCGACACAACTGCCGCCGCCACGGTCACCGTGAGCGAAAGAGACAGCGCCGAACGCGGATCGTGGGAGGCCGTGGTCGGTCAATAATTCGCTTTCACCGACACAACAGCCGCCGCCACGGTCACCGTGACCGAAAGAGACAGCGCCGAACGCGGATCGTCGGAGGCCGTGGTCGTTCAATAATTCGCTTTCACCGACACAACTGCCGCCGCCACGGTCACCGTGAGCGAAAGAGACAGCGCCGAACGCGGATCGTTGGAGGCCGTGGTCGTTCAATAATTCGCTTTCACGGACACAACTGCCGCCGCCACGGTCACCGTGAGCGAAAGAGACAGCGCCGAACGCGGATCGTCGGAGGCCGTGGTCGTTCAATAATTCGCTTTCACCGACAGAACTGCGGCCGCCACGGTCACCGTGAGCGAAAGAGACAGCGCCGAAAGCGGATCGTCGGAGGCCGTGGTCGTTCAATCATTCGCTTTCACCGACACAACTGCCGCCGCCACGGTCACCGTGAGCGAAAGAGACATGGCCGAAAGCGGATCGTCGGAGGCCGTGGTCGTTCAATAATTCGCTTTCACCGACACAGCTGCCGCCGCCACGGTCACTGTGAGCGAAAGAGACAGCGCCGAAAGCGGATCGTCGGAGGCCGTGGTCGTTCAATAATTCGCTTTCACCGAAACAACTGCCGCCGCCACGGTCACCGTGAGCGAAAGAGACATGGCCGAAAGCGGATCGTCGGAGGCCGTGGTCGTTCAATAATTCGCTTTCACCGACACAGCTGCCGCCGCCACGGTCACTGTGAGCGAAAGAGACAGCGCCGAAAGCGGATCGTCGGAGGCCGTGCTCGTTCAATAATTTGCTTTCACCGAAACAACGGCCGCCGCCACGGTCATCGTGACCGAAAGAGAGAGCGCCGAACGCGGATCGTCGGAGGCCGTGGTCGTTCAATATTTCGCTTTCACCGACACAACTGCCGCCGCCACGGTCACCGTGACCGAAAGAGAGAGCGCCGAACGCGGATCGTCGGAGGCCGTGGTCGTTCAATATTTCGCTTTCACCGACACAACTGCCGCCGCCATGGTCACCGTGAGCGAAAGAGACAGCGCCGAAAGCGGATCGTCGGAGGCCGTGGTCGTTCAATAATTCGCTTTCACCGACACAACTGCCGCCGCCACGGTCACGGTGAGCGAAAGAGACAGCGCCGAACGCGGATCGTCGGAGGCCGTGGTCGTTCAATAATTCGCTTTCACCGACACAACTTTCGCCGAAACGGGCACCGTGAGCGAAAGAAACAGCGCCGAAAGCGGATCGTCGGAGGCCGTGGTCGTTCAATAATTCGCTTTCACCGACACAACTGCCGCCGCCATGGTCACCGTGGGCGAAAGAGACAGCGCCGAACACGGATCGTCGGAGGCCGTGCTCGTTCAATATTTCGCTTTCACCGACACAACTGCCGCCGCCACGGTCACCGTGACCGAAAGAGAGAGCGCCGAACGCGGATCGTCGGAGGCCGTGGTCGTTCAATATTTCGCTTTCACCGACACAACTGCCGCCGCCATGGTCACCGTGAGCGAAAGAGACAGCGCCGAAAGCGGATCGTCGGAGGCCGTGGTCGTTCAATAATTCGCTTTCACCGACACAACTGCCGCCGCCACGGTCACCGTGAGCGAAAGAGACAGCGCCGAAAGCGGATCGTCGGAGGCCGTGGTCGTTCAATAATTCGCTTTCACCGACACAACTGCCGCCGCCACGGTCACGGTGAGCGAAAGAGACAGCGCCGAACGCGGATCGTCGGAGGCCGTGGTCGTTCAATAATTCGCTTTCACCGACACAACTGCCGACGCCACGGTCACTGTGAGCGAAAGAGACAGCGCCGAACGCGGATCGTCGGAGGCCGTGGTCGTTCAACTAATCGCTTTCACCGACATAACTGCCGCCGCCACGGTCACCGTGACCGAAAGAGACAGCGCCGAACGCGGATCGTCGGAGGCCGTGGTCGTTCAAAATTCGCTTTCACCGACACAACTGCCGCCGCCACGGTCACCGTGAGCGAAAGAGACAGCGCCGTACGAGGATCGTCGGAGGCCGTGGTCGTTCAATAATTCGCTTTCACCGACACAACTGCCGCCGCCATGGTCACCGTGAGCGAAAGAGACAGCGCCGAACACGGATCGTCGGAGGCCGTGCTCGTTCAATATTTCGCTTTCACCGACACAACTGCCGCCGCCGCGGTCACCGTGAGCGAAAGAGACAGCGCCGAACGCGGATCGTTGGAGGCCGTGGTCGTTCAATAATTCGCTTTCACCGACACAACTGCCGCCTCCATGGTCGCCGTGACCGAAAGAGACAGCGGAGAACACGGATCGTCGGAGGCCGTGCTCGTTCAATATTTCGCTTTCACCGACACAACTGCCGCCGCCACGGTCACCGTGAGCGAAAGAGACAGCGCCGAACGCGGATCGTCGGAGACCGTGGTCGTTCAATAATTCGCTTTCACCGACACAACTGCTGCCTCCACGGTCGCCGTGACCGAAAGAGACAGCGCCGAACACGGATCGTCGGAGGCCGTGCTCGTTCAATAATTCGCTTTCACCGACACAACTGCCGCCGCCACGGTCACCGTGAGCGAAAGAGACAGCGCCGAACGCGGATCGTGGGAGGCCGTGGTCGTTGAATAATTCGCTTTCACCAACACAACAGCCGCCGCCATGGTCACCGTGACCGAAAGAGACAGCGCCGAACGCGGATCGTCGGAGGCCGTGGTCGTTCAATAATTCGCTTTCACCGACACAACTGCCGCCGCCACGGTCACCGTGAGCGAAAGAGACAGCGCTGAACGCGGATCGTGGGAGGCCGTCGTCGTTCAATATTTCGCTTTCACCGACACAACTGCCGCCGCCACGGTCACCGTGACCGAAAGAGACAGCGCCGGACGCGGATCGTCGGAGGCCGTGGTCGTTCAATATTTCGCTTTCACCGACACAACTGCCGCCGCCACGGTCACCGTGAGCGAAAGAGACAGCGCCGAAAGCGGATCGTCGGAGGCCGTGGTCGTTCAATAATTCGCTTTCACCGACACAACTGCCGCCGCCACGGTCAGCGTGAGCGAAAGACGCAGCGCCGAAAGCGGATCGTCGGAGGCCGTGGTCGTTCAATAATTCGCTTTCACCGACACAACTGCCGCCGCCATGGTCACGGTGAGCGAAAGAGACAGCGCCGAACGCGGATCGTCGGAGGCCGTGGTCGTTCAATAATTCGCTTTCACCGACACAACTGCCGACGCCACGGTCACTGTGAGCGAAAGAGACAGCGCCGAACGCGGATCGTCGGAGGCCGTGGTCGTTCAACTAATCGCTTTCACCGACATAACTGCCGCCGCCACGGTCACCGTGACCGAAAGAGACAGCGCCGAACGCGGATCGTCGGAGGCCGTGGTCGTTCAAAATTCGCTTTCACCGACACAACTGCCGCCGCCACGGTCACCGTGAGCGAAAGAGACAGCGCCGTACGAGCATCGTCGGAGGCCGTGGTCGTTCAATAATTCCCTTTCACCGACACAACTGCCGCCGCCATGGTCACCGTGAGCGAAAGAGACAGCGCCGAACACGGATCGTCGGAGGCCGTGCTCGTTCAATATTTCGCTTTTACCGACACAACTGCCGCCGCCACGGTCACCGTGAGCGAAAGAGACAGCGCCGAACGCGGATCGTTGGAGGCCGTGGTCGTTCAATAATTCCCTTTCACCGACACAACTGCCGCCGCCATGGTCACCGTGAGCGAAAGAGACAGCGCCGAAAACGGATCGTCGGAGGCCGTGCTCGTTCAATATTTCGCTTTCACCAACACAACTGCCGCCGCCACGGTCACCGTGAGCGAAAGAGACAGCGCCGAACACGAATCGTCGGAGGCCGTGCTCGTTCAATAATTCGCTTTCACCGACACAACTGCCACCGCCATGGTCACCGTGAGCGAAAGAGACAGCGCCGAACGCGGATCGTGGGAGGCCGTCGTCGTTCAATATTTCGCTTTCACCGACACAACTGCCGCCGCCACGGTCACCGTGAGCGAAAGAGACAGCGCCGAAAGCGGATCGTCGGAGGCCGTGGTCGTTCAATCATTCGCTTTCACCGACACAACTGCCGCCGCCACGGTCACCGTGAGCGAAAGAGACAGCGCCGAAAGCGGATCGTCGGAGGCCGTGGTCGTTCAATCATTCGCTTTCACCGACACAACTGCCGCCGCCACGGTCACCGTGAGCGAAAGAGACATGGCCGAAAGCGGATCGTCGGAGGCCGTGGTCGTTCAATAATTCGCTTTCACCGACACAGCTGCCGCCGCCACGGTCACTGTGAGCGAAAGAGACGGCGCCGAAAGCGGATCGTCGGAGGCCGTGGTCGTTCAATAATTCGCTTTCACCGACACAACTGCCGACGCCACGGTCACCGTGATCGAAAGAGACAGCGCCGAAAGCGGATCGTCGGAGGCCGTGCTCGTTCAATAATTCGCTTTCACCGAAACAACGGCCGCCGCCACGGTCATCGTGACCGAAAGAGAGAGCGCCGAACGCGGATCGTCGGAGGCCGTGGTCGTTCAATATTTCGCTTTCACCGACACAACTGCCGCCGCCATGGTCACCGTGAGCGAAAGAGACAGCGCCGAAAGCGGATCGTCAGAGGCCGTGGTCGTTCAATAATTCGCTTTCACCGACACAACTTCCGCCGCCACGGTCACCGTGACCGAAAGAGACAGCGCCGACAGCGGATCGTCGGAGGCCGTGGTCGTTCAATAATTCGCTTTCACCGACACAACTACCGCCGCCACGGTCACGGTGAGCGAAAGAGACAGCGCCGAACGCGGATCGTCGGAGGCCGTGGTCGTTCAATAATTCGCTTTCACCGACACAACTGTCGCCGAAACGGGCACCGTGAGCGAAAGAGACAGCGCCGAAAGCGGATCGTCGGAGGCCGTGGTCGTTCAATAATTCGCTTTCACCGACACAACTGCCGCCGCCATGGTCACCGTGAGTGAAAGAGACAGCGCCGAACACGGATCGTCGGAGGCCGTGCTCGTTCAATATTTCGCTTTCACCGACACAACTGCCGCCGCCACGGTCACCGTGACCGAAAGAGAGAGCGCCGAACGCGTATCGTCGGAGGCCGTGGTCGTTCAATATTTCGCTTTCACCGACACACCTGCCGCCGCCATGGTCACCGTGAGCGAAAGAGACAGCGCCGAAAGCGGATCGTCGGAGGCCGTGGTCGTTCAATAATTCGCTTTCACCGACACAACTGCCGCCGCCACGGTCAGCGTGAGCGAAAGACGCAGCGCCGAAAGCGGATCGTCGGAGGCCGTGGTCGTTCAATAATTCGCTTTCACCGACACAACTGCCGCCGCCATGGTCACGGTGAGCGAAAGAGACAGCGCCGAACGCGGATCGTCGGAGGCCGTGGTCGTTCAATAATTCGCTTTCACCGACACAACTGCCGACGCCACGGTCACTGTGAGCGAAAGAGACAGCGCCGAACGCGGATCGTCGGAAGCCGTGGTCGTTCAACTAATCGCTTTCACCGACATAACTGCCGCCGCCACGGTCACCGTGACCGAAAGAGACAGCGCCGAACGCGGATCGTCGGAGGCCGTGGTCGTTCAAAATTCGCTTTCACCGACACAACTGCCGCCGCCACGGTCACCGTGAGCGAAAGAGACAGCGCCGTACGAGGATCGTCGGAGGCCGTGGTCGTTCAATAATTCGCTTTCACCGACACAACTGCCGCCGCCATGGTCACCGTGAGCGAAAGAGACAGCGCCGAACACGGATCGTCGGAGGCCGTGCTCGTTCAATATTTCGCTTTCACCGACACAACTGCCGCCACCACGGTCACCGTGAGCGAAAGAGACTGCGCCGAACGCGGATCGTCGGAGGCCGTGGTCGTTCAATAATTCGCTTTCACCGACACAACTGCTGCCTCCACGGTCGCCGTGACCGAAAGAGACAGCGCCGAACACGGATCGTCGGAGGCCGTGCTCGTTCAATAATTCGCTTTCACCGACACAACTGCCGCCGCCACGGTCACCGTGAGCGAAAGAGACAGCGCCGAACGCGGATCGTGGGAGGCCGTCGTCGTTCAATATTTCGCTTTCACCGACACAACTGCCGCCGCCACGGTCACCGTGACCGAAAGAGACAGCGCCGAACGCGGATCGTCGGAGGCCGTGGTCGTTCAATATTTCGCTTTCACCGACACAACTGCCGCCGCCACGGTCACCGTGAGCGAAAGAGACAGCGCCGAACGCGGATCGTCGGAGGCCGTGGTCGTTCAATATTTCGCTTTCACCGACACAACTGCCGCCTCCACGGTCGCCGTGACCGAAAGAGACAGCGCCGAACACGGATCGTCGGAGGCCGTGCTCGTTCAATATTTCGCTTTCACCGACACAACTGCCGCCGCCACTGTCACCGTGAGCGAAAGAGACAGCGCCGAACGCGGATCGTCGGAGGCCGTGGTCGTTGAATAATTCGCTTTCACCAACACAACAGCCGCCGCCATGGTCACCGTGACCGAAAGAGACAGCGCCGAACGCGGATCGTCGGAGGCCGTGGTCGTTCAATAATTCGCTTTCACCGACACAACTGCCGCCGCCACGGTCACCGTGAGCGAAAGAGACAGCGCTGAACGCGGATCGTGGGAGGCCGTCGTCGTTCAATATTTCGCTTTCACCGACACAACTGCCGCCGCCACGGTCACCGTGACCGAAAGAGACAGCGCCGAACGCGGATCGTCGGAGGCCGTGGTCGTTCAATATTTCGCTTTCACCGACACAACTGCCGCCGCCACGGTCACCGTGAGCGAAAGAGACAGCGCCGAGCGCGGATCGTCGGAGGCCGTGGTCGTTCAATAATTCGCTTTCACCGACACAACTGCCGCCTCCACGGTCGCCGTGACCGAAAGAGACAGCGCCGAACACGGATCGTCGGAGGCCATGCTCGTTCAATATTTCGCTTTCACCGACACAACTGCCGCCGCCACGGTCACCGTGAGCGAAAGAGACAGCGCCGAACGCGGATCGTGGGAGGCCGTGGTCGGTCAATAATTCGCTTTCACCGACACAACAGCCGCCGCCACGGTCACCGTGACCGAAAGAGACAGCGCCGAACGCGGATCGTCGGAGGCCGTGGTCGTTCAATAATTCGCTTTCACCGACACAACTGCCGCCGCCACGGTCACCGTGAGCGAAAGAGACAGCGCCGAACACGGATTTTGGGAAGCCGTGCTCGTTCAATATTTCGCTTTCACCGACACAACTGCCGCCGCCACGGTCACCGTGAGCGAAAGAGACAGCGCCGAACGCGGATCGTTGGAGGCCGTGGTCGTTCAATAATTCGCTTTCACGGACACAACTGCCGCCGCCACGGTCACCGTGAGCGAAAGAGACAGCGCCGAACGCGGATCGTCGGAGGCCGTGGTCGTTCAATAATTCGCTTTCACCGACAGAACTGCGGCCGCCACGGTCACCGTGAGCGAAAGAGACAGCGCCGAAAGCGGATCGTCGGAGGCCGTGGTCGTTCAATCATTCGCTTTCACCGACACAACTGCCGCCGCCACGGTCACCGTGAGCGAAAGAGACATGGCCGAAAGCGGATCGTCGGAGGCCGTGGTCGTTCAATAATTCGCTTTCACCGACACAGCTGCCGCCGCCACGGTCACTGTGAGCGAAAGAGACAGCGCCGAAAGCGGATCGTCGGAGGCCGTGGTCGTTCAATAATTCGCTTTCACCGAAACAACTGCCGACGCCACGGTCACCGTGATCGAAAGAGACAGCGCCGAAAGCGGATCGTCGGAGGCCGTGCTCGTTCAATAATTTGCTTTCACCGAAACAACGGCCGCCGCCACGGTCATCGTGACCGAAAGAGAGAGCGCCGAACGCGGATCGTCGGAGGCCGTGGTCGTTCAATATTTCGCTTTCACCGACACAACTGCCGCCGCCACGGTCACCGTGACCGAAAGAGAGAGCGCCGAACGCGGATCGTCGGAGGCCGTGGTCGTTCAATATTTCGCTTTCACCGACACAACTGCCGCCGCCATGGTCACCGTGAGCGAAAGAGACAGCGCCGAAAGCGGATCGTCGGAGGCCGTGGTCGTTCAATAATTCGCTTTCACCGACACAACTGCCGCCGCCACGGTCACGGTGAGCGAAAGAGACAGCGCCGAACGCGGATCGTCGGAGGCCGTGGTCGTTCAATAATTCGCTTTCACCGACACAACTTTCGCCGAAACGGGCACCGTGAGCGAAAGAAACAGCGCCGAAAGCGGATCGTCGGAGGCCGTGGTCGTTCAATAATTCGCTTTCACCGACACAACTGCCGCCGCCATGGTCACCGTGAGCGAAAGAGACAGCGCCGAACACGGATCGTCGGAGGCCGTGCTCGTTCAATATTTCGCTTTCACCGACACAACTGCCGCCGCCACGGTCACCGTGACCGAAAGAGAGAGCGCCGAACGCGGATCGTCGGAGGCCGTGGTCGTTCAATATTTCGCTTTCACCGACACAACTGCCGCCGCCATGGTCACCGTGAGCGAAAGAGACAGCGCCGAAAGCGGATCGTCGGAGGCCGTGGTCGTTCAATAATTCGCTTTCACCGACACAACTGCCGCCGCCACGGTCACCGTGAGCGAAAGAGACAGCGCCGAAAGCGGATCGTCGGAGGCCGTGGTCGTTCAATAATTCGCTTTCACCGACACAACTGCCGCCGCCACGGTCACGGTGAGCGAAAGAGACAGCGCCGAACGCGGATCGTCGGAGGCCGTGGTCGTTCAATAATTCGCTTTCACCGACACAACTGCCGACGCCACGGTCACTGTGAGCGAAAGAGACAGCGCCGAACGCGGATCGTCGGAGGCCGTGGTCGTTCAACTAATCGCTTTCACCGACATAACTGCCGCCGCCACGGTCACCGTGACCGAAAGAGACAGCGCCGAACGCGGATCGTCGGAGGCCGTGGTCGTTCAAAATTCGCTTTCACCGACACAACTGCCGCCGCCACGGTCACCGTGAGCGAAAGAGACAGCGCCGTACGAGGATCGTCGGAGGCCGTGGTCGTTCAATAATTCGCTTTCACCGACACAACTGCCGCCGCCATGGTCACCGTGAGCGAAAGAGACAGCGCCGAACACGGATCGTCGGAGGCCGTGCTCGTTCAATATTTCGCTTTCACCGACACAACTGCCGCCGCCGCGGTCACCGTGAGCGAAAGAGACAGCGCCGAACGCGGATCGTTGGAGGCCGTGGTCGTTCAATAATTCGCTTTCACCGACACAACTGCCGCCTCCATGGTCGCCGTGACCGAAAGAGACAGCGGAGAACACGGATCGTCGGAGGCCGTGCTCGTTCAATATTTCGCTTTCACCGACACAACTGCCGCCGCCACGGTCACCGTGAGCGAAAGAGACAGCGCCGAACGCGGATCGTCGGAGACCGTGGTCGTTCAATAATTCGCTTTCACCGACACAACTGCTGCCTCCACGGTCGCCGTGACCGAAAGAGACAGCGCCGAACACGGATCGTCGGAGGCCGTGCTCGTTCAATAATTCGCTTTCACCGACACAACTGCCGCCGCCACGGTCACCGTGAGCGAAAGAGACAGCGCCGAACGCGGATCGTGGGAGGCCGTGGTCGTTGAATAATTCGCTTTCACCAACACAACAGCCGCCGCCATGGTCACCGTGACCGAAAGAGACAGCGCCGAACGCGGATCGTCGGAGGCCGTGGTCGTTCAATAATTCGCTTTCACCGACACAACTGCCGCCGCCACGGTCACCGTGAGCGATAGAGACAGCGCTGAACGCGGATCGTGGGAGGCCGTCGTCGTTCAATATTTCGCTTTCACCGACACAACTGCCGCCGCCACGGTCACCGTGACCGAAAGAGACAGCGCCGGACGCGGATCGTCGGAGGCCGTGGTCGTTCAATATTTCGCTTTCACCGACACAACTGCCGCCGCCACGGTCACCGTGAGCGAAAGAGACAGCGCCGAAAGCGGATCGTCGGAGGCCGTGGTCGTTCAATCATTCGCTTTCACCGACACAACTGCCGCCGCCACGGTCACCGTGAGCGAAAGAGACAGCGCCGAAAGCGGATCGTCGGAGGCCGTGGTCGTTCAATCATTCGCTTTCACCGACACAACTGCCGCCGCCACGGTCACCGTGAGCAAAAGAGACATGGCCGAAAGCGGATCGTCGGAGGCCGTGGTCGTTCAATAATTCGCTTTCACCGACACAGCTGCCGCCGCCACGGTCACTGTGAGCGAAAGAGACAGCGCCGAAAGCGGATCGTCGGAGGCCGTGGTCGTTCAATAATTCGCTTTCACCGACACAACTGCCGACGCCACGGTCACCGTGATCGAAAGAGACAGCGCCGAAAGCGGATCGTCGGAGGCCGTGCTCGTTCAATAATTCGCTTTCACCGAAACAACGGCCGCCGCCACGGTCATCGTGACCGAAAGAGAGAGCGCCGAACGCGGATCGTCGGAGGCCGTGGTCGTTCAATATTTCGCTTTCACCGACACAACTGCCGCCGCCATGGTCACCGTGAGCGAAAGAGACAGCGCCGAAAGCGGATCGTCAGAGGCCGTGGTCGTTCAAAAATTCGCTTTCACCGACACAACTGCTGCCGCCACGGTCACCGTGACCGAAAGAGACAGCGCCGAAAGCGGATCGTCGGAGGCCGTGGTCGTTCAATAATTCGCTTTCACCGACACAACTACCGCCGCCACGGTCACGGTGAGCGAAAGAGACAGCGCCGAACGCGGATCGTCGGAGGCCGTGGTCGTTCAATAATTCGCTTTCACCGACACAACTGTCGCCGAAACGGGCACCGTGAGCGAAAGAGACAGCGCCGAAAGCGGATCGTCGGAGGCCGTGGTCGTTCAATAATTCGCTTTCACCGACACAACTGCCGCCGCCATGGTCACCGTGAGTCAAAGAGACAGCGCCGAACACGGATCGTCGGAGGCCGTGCTCGTTCAATATTTCGCTTTCACCGACACAACTGCCGCCGCCACGGTCACCGTGACCGAAAGAGAGAGCGCCGAACGCGGATCGTCGGAGGCCGTGGGCGTTCAATATTTCGCTTTCACCGACACAACTGCCGCCGCCATGGTCACCGTGAGCGAAAGAGACAGCGCCGAAAGCGGATCGTCGGAGGCCGTGGTCGTTCAAAAATCCGCTTTCACCGACACAACTGCCGCCGCCACGGTCAGCGTGAGCGAAAGACGCAGCGCCGAAAGCGGATCGTCGGAGGCCGTGGTCGTTCAATAATTCGCTTTCACCGACACAACTGCCGCCGCCATGGTCACGGTGAGCGAAAGAGACAGCGCCGAACGCGGATCGTCGGAGGCCGTGGTCGTTCAATAATTTGCTTTCACCGACACAACTGCCGACGCCACGGTCACTGTGAGCGAAAGAGACAGCGCCGAACGCGGATCGTCGGAGGCCGTGGTCGTTCAACTAATCGCTTTCACCGACATAACTGCCGCCGCCACGGTCACCGTGACCGAAAGAGACAGCGCCGAACGCGGATCGTCGGAGGCCGTGGTCGTTCAAAATTCGCTTTCACCGACACAACTGCCGCCGCCACGGTCACCGTGAGCGAAAGAGACAGCGCCGTACGAGGATCGTCGGAGGCCGTGGTCGTTCAATAATTCGCTTTCACCGACACAACTGCCGCCGCCATGGTCACCGTGAGCGAAAGAGACAGCGCCGAACACGGATCGTCGGAGGCCGTGCTCGTTCAATATTTCGCTTTCACCGACACAACTGCCGCCGCCACGGTCACCGTGAGCGAAAGAGACAGCGCCGAACGCGGATCGTTGGAGGCCGTGGTCGTTCAATAATTCGCTTTCACCGACACAACTGCCGCCTCCATGGTCGCCGTGACCGAAAGAGACAGCGGAGAACACGGATCGTCGGAGGCCGTGCTCGTTCTATATTTCGCTTTCACCGACACAACTGCCGCCGCCACGGTCACCGTGAGGGAAAGAGACAGCGCCGAACGCGGATCGTCGGAGGCCGTGGTCGTTCAATAATTCGCTTTCACCGACACAACTGCTGCCTCCACGGTCGCCGTGACCGAAAGAGACAGCGCCGAACACGGATCGTCGGAGGCCGTGCTCGTTCAATAATTCGCTTTCACCGACACAACTGCCACCGCCACGGTCACCGTGAGCGAAAGAGACAGCGCCGAACGCGGATCGTGGGAGGCCGTCGTCGTTCAATATTTCGCTTTCACCGACACAACTGCCGCCGCCACGGTCACCGTGACCGAAAGAGACAGCGCCGGACGCGGATCGTCGGAGGCCGTGGTCGTTCAATATTTCGCTTTCACCGACACAACTGCCGCCGCCACGGTCACCGTGAGCGAAAGAGACAGCGCCGAAAGCGGATCGTCGGAGGCCGTGGTCGTTCAATCATTCGCTTTCACCGACACAACTGCCGCCGCCACGGTCACCGTGAGCGAAAGAGACAGCGCCGAAAGCGGATCGTCGGAGGCCGTGGTCGTTCAATCATTCGCTTTCACCGACACAACTGCCGCCGCCACGGTCACCGTGAGCAAAAGAGACATGGCCGAAAGCGGATCGTCGGAGGCCGTGGTCGTTCAATAATTCGCTTTCACCGACACAGCTGCCGCCGCCACGGTCACTGTGAGCGAAAGAGACAGCGCCGAAAGCGGATCGTCGGAGGCCGTGGTCGTTCAATAATTCGCTTTCACCGACACAACTGCCGACGCCACGGTCACCGTGATCGAAAGAGACAGCGCCGAAAGCGGATCGTCGGAGGCCGTGCTCGTTCAATAATTCGCTTTCACCGAAACAACGGCCGCCGCCACGGTCATCGTGACCGAAAGAGAGAGCGCCGAACGCGGATCGTCGGAGGCCGTGGTCGTTCAATATTTCGCTTTCACCGACACAACTGCCGCCGCCATGGTCACCGTGAGCGAAAGAGACAGCGCCGAAAGCGGATCGTCAGAGGCCGTGGTCGTTCAAAAATTCGCTTTCACCGACACAACTGCTGCCGCCACGGTCACCGTGACCGAAAGAGACAGCGCCGAAAGCGGATCGTCGGAGGCCGTGGTCGTTCAATAATTCGCTTTCACCGACACAACTACCGCCGCCACGGTCACGGTGAGCGAAAGAGACAGCGCCGAACGCGGATCGTCGGAGGCCGTGGTCGTTCAATAATTCGCTTTCACCGACACAACTGTCGCCGAAACGGGCACCGTGAGCGAAAGAGACAGCGCCGAAAGCGGATCGTCGGAGGCCGTGGTCGTTCAATAATTCGCTTTCACCGACACAACTGCCGCCGCCATGGTCACCGTGAGTCAAAGAGACAGCGCCGAACACGGATCGTCGGAGGCCGTGCTCGTTCAATATTTCGCTTTCACCGACACAACTGCCGCCGCCACGGTCACCGTGACCGAAAGAGAGAGCGCCGAACGCGGATCGTCGGAGGCCGTGGGCGTTCAATATTTCGCTTTCACCGACACAACTGCCGCCGCCATGGTCACCGTGAGCGAAAGAGACAGCGCCGAAAGCGGATCGTCGGAGGCCGTGGTCGTTCAAAAATCCGCTTTCACCGACACAACTGCCGCCGCCACGGTCAGCGTGAGCGAAAGACGCAGCGCCGAAAGCGGATCGTCGGAGGCCGTGGTCGTTCAATAATTCGCTTTCACCGACACAACTGCCGCCGCCATGGTCACGGTGAGCGAAAGAGACAGCGCCGAACGCGGATCGTCGGAGGCCGTGGTCGTTCAATAATTTGCTTTCACCGACACAACTGCCGACGCCACGGTCACTGTGAGCGAAAGAGACAGCGCCGAACGCGGATCGTCGGAGGCCGTGGTCGTTCAACTAATCGCTTTCACCGACATAACTGCCGCCGCCACGGTCACCGTGACCGAAAGAGACAGCGCCGAACGCGGATCGTCGGAGGCCGTGGTCGTTCAAAATTCGCTTTCACCGACACAACTGCCGCCGCCACGGTCACCGTGAGCGAAAGAGACAGCGCCGTACGAGGATCGTCGGAGGCCGTGGTCGTTCAATAATTCGCTTTCACCGACACAACTGCCGCCGCCATGGTCACCGTGAGCGAAAGAGACAGCGCCGAACACGGATCGTCGGAGGCCGTGCTCGTTCAATATTTCGCTTTCACCGACACAACTGCCGCCGCCACGGTCACCGTGAGCGAAAGAGACAGCGCCGAACGCGGATCGTTGGAGGCCGTGGTCGTTCAATAATTCGCTTTCACCGACACAACTGCCGCCTCCATGGTCGCCGTGACCGAAAGAGACAGCGGAGAACACGGATCGTCGGAGGCCGTGCTCGTTCTATATTTCGCTTTCACCGACACAACTGCCGCCGCCACGGTCACCGTGAGGGAAAGAGACAGCGCCGAACGCGGATCGTCGGAGGCCGTGGTCGTTCAATAATTCGCTTTCACCGACACAACTGCTGCCTCCACGGTCGCCGTGACCGAAAGAGACAGCGCCGAACACGGATCGTCGGAGGCCGTGCTCGTTCAATAATTCGCTTTCACCGACACAACTGCCACCGCCACGGTCACCGTGAGCGAAAGAGACAGCGCCGAACGCGGATCGTGGGAGGCCGTCGTCGTTCAATATTTCGCTTTCACCGACACAACTGCCGCCGCCACGGTCACCGTGACCGAAAGAGGCAGCGCCGAACGCGGATCGTCGGAGGCCGTGGTCGTTCAATATTTCGCTTTCACCGACACAACTGCCGCCGCCACGGTCACCGTGAGCGAAAGAGACAGCGCCGAACGCGGATCGTCGGAGGCCGTGGTCGTTCAATAATTCGCTTTCACCGACACAACTGCCGCCTCCACGGTCGCCGTGACCGAAAGAGACAGCGCCGAACGCGGATCGTCGGAGGCCGTGGTCGTTCAATATTTCGCTTTCACCGACACAACTGCCGCCGCCACGGTCACCGTGAGCGAAAGAGACAGCGCCGAACGCGGATCGTGGGAGGCCGTGGTCGGTCAATAATTCGCTTTCACCGACACAACAGCCGCCGCCACGGTCACCGTGACCGAAAGAGACAGCGCCGAACGCGGATCGTCGGAGGCCGTGGTCGTTCAATAATTCGCTTTCACCGACACAACTGCCGCCGCCACGGTCACCGTGAGCGAAAGAGACAGCGCCGAACACGGATTTTGGGAAGCCGTGCTCGTTCAATATTTCGCTTTCACCGACACAACTGCCGCCGCCACGGTCACCGTGAGCGAAAGAGACAGCGCCGAACGCGGATCGTCGGAGGCCGTGGTCGTTCAATCATTCGCTTTCACCGACACAACTGCCGCCGCCACGGTCACCGTGAGCGAAAGAGACATGGCCGAAAGCGGATCGTCGGAGGCCGTGGTCGTTCAAAAATTCGCTTTCACCGACACAGCTGCCGCCGCCACGGTCACTGTGAGCGAAAGAGACAGCGCCGAAAGCGGATCGTCGGAGGCCGTGGTCGTTCAATAATTCGCTTTCACCGACACAACTGCCGACGCCACGGTCACCGTGATCGAAAGAGACAGCGCCGAAAGCGGATCGTCGGAGGCCGTGCTCGTTCAATATTTCGCTTTCACCGAAACAACGGCCGCCGCCACGGTCATCGTGACCGAAAGAGAGAGCGCCGAACGCGGATCGTCGGAGGCCGTGGTCGTTCAATATTTCGCTTTCACCGACACAACTGCCGCCGCCATGGTCACCGTGAGCGAAAGAGACAGCGCCGAAAGCGGATCGTCGGAGGCCGTGGTCGTTCAATATTTCGCTTTCACCAACACAACTGCCGCCGCCACGGTCACCGTGATCGAAAGAGACAGCGCCGAAAGCGGATCGTCGGAGGCCGTGGTCGTTCAATATTTCGCTTTCACCGACACAACTGACGCCGCCATGGTCACCGTGAGCGAAAGAGACAGCGCCGAACACGGATCGTCGGAGGCCGTGCTCGTTCAATATTTCGCTTTCACCGACACAACTGCCGCCGCCACGGTCACCGTGACCGAAAGAGAGAGCGCCGAACGCGAATCGTCGGAGGCCGTGGTCGTTCAATAATTCGCTTTCACCCACACAACTGCCGCCGCCATGGTCACCGTGAGCGAAAGAGACAGCGCCGAGCACGGATCGTCGGAGGCCGTGCTCGTTCAATATTTCGCATTCACCGACACAACTGCCGCCGCCACGCTCACCGTGAGCGAAAGAGACAGCGCCGAACGCGGATCGTTGGAGGCCGTGGTCGTTCAATAATTCGCTTTCACTGACACAACTGCCGCCTCCATGGTCGCCGTGACCTAAAGAGACAGCGGAGAACACGGATCGTCGGAGGCCGTGCTCGTTCAATATTTCGCTTTCACCGACACAACTGCCACCGCCACTGTCACCGTGAGCGAAAGAGACAGCGCCGAACGCGGATCGTCGGAGGCCGTGGTCGTTGAATAATTCGCTTTCACCAACACAACAGCCGCCGCCATGGTCACCGTGACCGAAAGAGACAGCGCCGAACGCGGATCGTCGGAGGCCGTGGTCGTTCAATAATTCGCTTTCACCGACACAACTGCCGCCGCCACGGTCACCGTGAGCGAAAGAGACAGCGCTGAACGCGGATCGTGGGAGGCCGTCGTCGTTCAATATTTCGCTTTCACCGACACAACTGCCGCCGCCACGGTCACCGTGACCGAAAGAGACAGCGCCGAACGCGGATCGTCGGAGGCCGTGGTCGTTCAATATTTCGCTTTCACCGACACAACTGCCGCCGCCACGGTCACCGTGAGCGAAAGAGACAGCGCCGAGCGCGGATCGTCCGAGGCCGTGGTCGTTCAATAATTCGCTTTCACCGACACAACTGCCGCCTCCACGGTCGCCGTGACCGAAAGAGACAGCGCCGAACACGGATCGTCGGAGGCCGTGCTCGTTCAATATTTCGCTTTCACCGACACAACTGCCGCCGCCACGGTCACCGTGAGCGAAAGAGACAGCGCCGAACGCGGATCGTGGGAGGCCGTGGTCGGTCAATAATTCGCTTTCACCGACACAACAGCCGCCGCCACGGTCACCGTGACCGAAAGAGACAGCGCCGAACGCGGATCGTCGGAGGCCGTGGTCGTTCAATAATTCGCTTTCACCGACACAACTGCCGCCGCCACGGTCACCGTGAGCGAAAGAGACAGCGCCGAACACGGATTTTGGGAAGCCCTGCTCGTTCAATATTTCGCTTTCACCGACACAACTGCCGCCGCCACGGTCACCGTGAGCGAAAGAGACAGCGCCGAACGCGGATCGTTGGAGGCCGTGGTCGTTCAATAATTCGCTTTCACGGACACAACTGCCGCCGCCACGGTCACCGTGAGCGAAAGAGACAGCGCCGAACGCGGATCGTCGGAGGCCGTGGTCGTTCAATAATTCGCTTTCACCGACAGAACTGCGGCCGCCACGGTCACCGTGAGCGAAAGAGACAGCGCCGAAAGCGGATCGTCGGAGGCCGTGGTCGTTCAATAATTCGCTTTCACCGAAACAACTGCCGACGCCACGGTCACCGTGATCGAAAGAGACAGCGCCGAAAGCGGATCGTCGGAGGCCGTGCTCGTTCAATAATTTGCTTTCACCGAAACAACGGCCGCCGCCACGGTCATCGTGACCGAAAGAGAGAGCGCCGAACGCGGATCGTCGGAGGCCGTGGTCGTTCAATATTTCGCTTTCACCGACACAACTGCCGCCGCCACGGTCACCGTGACCGAAAGAGAGAGCGCCGAACGCGGATCGTCGGAGGCCGTGGTCGTTCAATATTTCGCTTTCACCGACACAACTGCCGCCGCCATGGTCACCGTGAGCGAAAGAGACAGCGCCGAAAGCGGATCGTCGGAGGCCGTGGTCGTTCAATAATTCGCTTTCACCGACACAACTGCCGCCGCCACGGTCACGGTGAGCGAAAGAGACAGCGCCGAACGCGGATCGTCGGAGGCCGTGGTCGTTCAATAATTCGCTTTCACCGACACAACTTTCGCCGAAACGGGCACTGTGAGCGAAAGAAACAGCGCCGAAAGCGGATCGTCGGAGGCCGTGGTCGTTCAATAATTCGCTTTCACCGACACAACTGACGCCGCCATGGTCACCGTGAGCGAAAGAGACAGCGCCGAACACGGATCGTCGGAGGCCGTGCTCGTTCAATATTTCGCTTTCACCGACACAACTGCCGCCGCCACGGTCACCGTGACCGAAAGAGAGAGCGCCGAACGCGGATCGTCGGAGGCCGTGGTCGTTCAATATTTCGCTTTCACCGACACAACTGCCGCCGCCATGGTCACCGTGAGCGAAAGAGACAGCGCCGAAAGCGGATCGTCGGAGGCCGTGGTCGTTCAATAATTCGCTTTCACCGACACAACTGCCGCCGCCACGGTCACCGTGACCGAAAGAGACAGCGCCGAAAGCGGATCGTCGGAGGCCGTGGTCGTTCAATAATTCGCTTTCACCGACACAACTGCCGCCGCCACGGTCACGGTGAGCGAAAGAGACAGCGCCGAACGCGGATCGTCGGAGGCCGTGGTCGTTCAATAATTCGCTTTCACCGACACAACTGCCGACGCCACGGTCACTGTGAGCGAAAGAGACAGCGCCGAACGCGGATCGTCGGAGGCCGTGGTCGTTCAACTAATCGCTTTCACCGACATAACTGCCGCCGCCACGGTCACCTTGACCGAAAGAGACAGCGCCGAACGCGGATCGTCGGAGGCCGTGGTCGTTCAAAATTCGCTTTCACCGACACAACTGCCGCCGCCACGGTCACCGTGAGCGAAAGAGACAGCGCCGTACGAGGATCGTCGGAGGCCGTGGTCGTTCAATAATTCGCTTTCACTAACACAACTGCAGCCGCCATGGTCACCGTGAGCGAAAGAGACAGCGCCGAACACGGATCGTCGGAGGCCGTGCTCGTTCAATATTTCGCTTTCACCGACACAACTGCCGCCGCCGCGGTCACCGTGAGCGAAAGAGACAGCGCCGAACGCGGATCGTTGGAGGCCGTGGTCGTTCAATAATTCGCTTTCACCGACACAACTGCCGCCTCCATGGTCGCCGTGACCGAAAGAGACAGCGGAGAACACGGATCGTCGGAGGCCGTGCTCGTTCAATATTTCGCTTTCACCGACACAACTGCCGCCGCCACGGTCACCGTGAGCGAAAGAGACAGCGCCGAACGCGGATCGTCGGAGACCGTGGTCGTTCAATAATTCGCTTTCACCGACACAACTGCTGCCTCCACGGTCGCCGTGACCGAAAGAGACAGCGCCGAACACGGATCGTCGGAGGCCGTGCTCGTTCAATAATTCGCTTTCACCGACACAACTGCCGCCGCCACGGTCACCGTGAGCGAAAGAGACAGCGCCGAACGCGGATCGTGGGAGGCCGTGGTCGTTGAATAATTCGCTTTCACCAACACAACAGCCGCCGCCATGGTCACCGTGACCGAAAGAGACAGCGCCGAACGCGGATCGTCGGAGGCCGTGGTCGTTCAATAATTCGCTTTCACCGACACAACTGCCGCCGCCACGGTCACCGTGAGCGAAAGAGACAGCGCTGAACGCGGATCGTGGGAGGCCGTCGTCGTTCAATATTTCGCTTTCACCGACACAACTGCCGCCGCCACGGTCACCGTGACCGAATGAGACAGCGCCGGACGCGGATCGTCGGAGGCCGTGGTCGTTCAATATTTCGCTTTCACCGACACAACTGCCGCCGCCACGGTCACCGTGAGCGAAAGAGACAGCGCCGAAAGCGGATCGTCGGAGGCCGTGGTCGTTCAATCATTCGCTTTCACCGACACAACTGCCGGCGCCACGGTCACCGTGAGCGAAAGAGACAGCGCCGAAAGCGGATCGTCGGAGGCCGTGGTCGTTCAATCATTCGCTTTCACCGACACAACTGCCGCCGCCACGGTCACCGTGAGCAAAAGAGACATGGCCGAAAGCGGATCGTCGGAGGCCGTGGTCGTTCAATAATTCGCTTTCACCGACACAGCTGCCGCCGCCACGGTCACTGTGAGCGAAAGAGACAGCGCCGAAAGCGGATCGTCGGAGGCCGTGGTCGTTCAATAATTCGCTTTCACCGACACAACTGCCGACGCCACGGTCACCGTGATCGAAAGAGACAGCGCCGAAAGCGGATCGTCGGAGGCCGTGCTCGTTCAATAATTCGCTTTCACCGAAACAACGGCCGCCGCCACGGTCATCGTGACCGAAAGAGAGAGCGCCGAACGCGGATCGTCGGAGGCCGTGGTCGTTCAATATTTCGCTTTCACCGACACAACTGCCGCCGCCATGGTCACCGTGAGCGAAAGAGACAGCGCCGAAAGCGGATCGTCAGAGGCCGTGGTCGTTCAAAAATTCGCTTTCACCGACACAACTGCTGCCGCCACGGTCACCGTGACCGAAAGAGACAGCGCCGAAAGCGGATCGTCGGAGGCCGTGGTCGTTCAATAATTCGCTTTCACCGACACAACTACCGCCGCCACGGTCACGGTGAGCGAAAGAGACAGCGCCGAACGCGGATCGTCGGAGGCCGTGGTCGTTCAATAATTCGCTTTCACCGACACAACTGTCGCCGAAACGGGCACCGTGAGCGAAAGAGACAGCGCCGAAAGCGGATCGTCGGAGGCCGTGGTCGTTCAATAATTCGCTTTCACCGACACAACTGCCGCCGCCATGGTCACCGTGAGTGAAAGAGACAGCGCCGAACACGGATCGTCGGAGGCCGTGCTCGTTCAATATTTCGCTTTCACCGACACAACTGCCGCCGCCACGGTCACCGTGACCGAAAGAGAGAGCGCCGAACGCGGATCGTCGGAGGCCGTGGGCGTTCAATATTTCGCTTTCACCGACACAACTGCCGCCGCCATGGTCACCGTGAGCGAAAGAGACAGCGCCGAAAGCGGATCGTCGGAGGCCGTGGTCGTTCAATAATTCGCTTTCACCGACACAACTGCCGCCGCCACGGTCAGCGTGAGCGAAAGACGCAGCGCCGAAAGCGGATCGTCGGAGGCCGTGGTCGTTCAATAATTCGCTTTCACCGACACAACTGCCGCCGCCATGGTCACTGTGAGCGAAAGAGACAGCGCCGAACGCGGATCGTCGGAGGCCGTGGTCGTTCAATAATTTGCTTTCACCGACACAACTGCCGACGCCACGGTCACTGTGAGCGAAAGAGACAGCGCCGAACGCGGATCGTCGGAGGCCGTGGTCGTTCAACTAATCGCTTTCACCGACATAACTGCCGCCGCCACGGTCACCGTGACCGAAAGAGACAGCGCCGAACGCGGATCGTCGGAGGCCGTGGTCGTTCAAAATTCGCTTTCACCGACACAACTGCCGCCGCCACGGTCACCGTGAGCGAAAGAGACAGCGCCGTACGAGGATCGTCGGAGGCCGTGGTCGTTCAATAATTCGCTTTCACCGACACAACTGCCGCCGCCATGGTCACCGTGAGCGAAAGAGACAGCGCCGAACACGGATCGTCGGAGGCCGTGCTCGTTCAATATTTCGCTTTCACCGACACAACTGCCGCCGCCACGGTCACCGTGAGCGAAAGAGACAGCGCCGAACGCGGATCGTTGGAGGCCGTGGTCGTTCAATAATTCGCTTTCACCGACACAACTGCCGCCTCCATGGTCGCCGTGACCGAAAGAGACAGCGGAGAACACGGATCGTCGGAGGCCGTGCTCGTTCAATATTTCGCTTTCACCGACACAACTGCCGCCGCCACGGTCACCGTGAGCGAAAGAGACAGCGCCGAACGCGGATCGTCGGAGGCCGTGGTCGTTCAATAATTCGCTTTCACCGACACAACTGCTGCCTCCACGGTCGCCGTGACCGAAAGAGACAGCACCGAACACGGATCGTCGGAGGCCGTGCTCGTTCAATAATTCGCTTTCACCGACACAACTGCCACCGCCACGGTCACCGTGAGCGAAAGAGACAGCGCCGAACGCGGATCGTGGGAGGCCGTCGTCGTTCAATATTTCGCTTTCACCGACACAACTGCCGCCGCCACGGTCACCGTGACCGAAAGAGACAGCGCCGAACGCGGATCGTCGGAGGCCGTGGTCGTTCAATATTTCGCTTTCACCGACACAACTGCCGCCGCCACGGTCACCGTGACCGAAAGAGACAGCGGAGAACACGGATCGTCGGAGGCCGTGCTCGTTCAATATTTCGCTTTCACCGACACAACTGCCGCCTCCACGGTCGCCGTGACCGAAAGAGACAGTGCCGAACACGGATCGTCGGAGGCCGTGCTCGTTCAATAATTCGCTTTCACCGACACAACTGCCACCGCCACGGTCACCGTGAGCGAAAGAGACAGCGCCGAACGCGGATCGTGGGAGGCCGTCGTCGTTCAATATTTCGCTTTCACCGACACAACTGCCGCCGCCACGGTCACCGTGACCGAAAGAGACAGCGCCGAACGCGGATCGTCGGAGGCCGTGGTCGTTCAATATTTCGCTTTCACCGACACAACTGCCGCCTCCATGGTCGCCGTGACCGAAAGAGACAGCGGAGAACACGGATCGTCGGAGGCCGTGCTCGTTCAATATTTCGCTTTCACCGACACAACTGCCGCCGCCACGGTCACCGTGAGCGAAAGAGACAGCGCCGAACGCGGATCGTCGGAGGCCGTGGTCGTTCAATAATTCGCTTTCACCGACACAACTGCTGCCTCCACGGTCGCCGTGACCGAAAGAGACAGCGCCGAACACGGATCGTCGGAGGCCGTGCTCGTTCAATAATTCGCTTTCACCGACACAACTGCCACCGCCACGGTCACCGTGAGCGAAAGAGACAGCGCCGAACGCGGATCGTGGGAGGCCGTCGTCGTTCAATATTTCGCTTTCACCGACACAACTGCCGCCGCCACGGTCACCGTGACCGAAAGAGACAGCGCCGAACGCGGATCGTCGGAGGCCGTGGTCGTTCAATATTTCGCTTTCACCGACACAACTGCCGCCGCCACGGTCACCGTGAGCGAAAGAGACAGCGCCGAACGCGGATTGTCGGAGGCCGTGGTCGTTCAATAATTCGCTTTCACCGACACAACTGCCGCCTCCACGGTCGCCGTGACCGAAAGAGACAGTGCCGAACACGGATCGTCGGAGGCCGTGCTCGTTCAATATTTCGCTTTCACCGACACAACTGCCGCCGCCACGGTCACCGTGAGCGAAAGAGACAGCGCCGAACGCGGATCGTCGGAGGCCGTGGTCGTTGAATAATTCGCTTTCACCAACACAACAGCCGCCGCCATGGTCACCGTGACCGAAAGAGACAGCGCCGAACGCGGATCGTCGGAGGCCGTGGTCGTTCAATAATTCGCTTTCACCGACACAACTGCCGCCGCCACGGTCACCGTGAGCGAAAGAGACAGCGCTGAACGCGGATCGTGGGAGGCCGTCGTCGTTCAATATTTCGCTTTCACCGACACAACTGCCGCCGCCACGGTCACCGTGACCGAAAGAGACAGCGCCGAACGCGGATCGTCGGAGGCCGTGGTCGTTCAATATTTCGCTTTCACCGACACAACTGCCGCCGCCACGGTCACCGTGAGCGAAAGAGACAGCGCCGAACGCGGATCGTGGGAGGCCGTGGTCGGTCAATAATTCGCTTTCACCGACACAACAGCCGCCGCCACGGTCACCGTGACCGAAAGAGACAGCGCCGAACGCGGATCGTCGGAGGCCGTGGTCGTTCAATAATTCGCTTTCACCGACACAACTGCCGCCGCCACGGTCACCGTGAGCGAAAGAGACAGCGCCGAACACGGATTTTGGGAAGCCGTGCTCGTTCAATATTTCGCTTTCACCGACACAACTGCCGCCGCCACGGTCACCGTGAGCGAAAGAGACAGCGCCGAACGCGGATCGTCGGAGGCCGTGGTCGTTCAATCATTCGCTTTCACCGACACAACTGCCGCCGCCACGGTCACCGTGAGCGAAAGAGACATGGCCGAAAGCGGATCGTCGGAGGCCGTGGTCGTTCAAAAATTCGCTTTCACCGACACAGCTGCCGCCGCCACGGTCACTGTGAGCGAAAGAGACAGCGCCGAAAGCGGATCGTCGGAGGCCGTGGTCGTTCAATAATTCGCTTTCACCGACACAACTGCCGACGCCACGGTCACCGTGATCGAAAGAGACAGCGCCGAAAGCGGATCGTCGGAGGCCGTGCTCGTTCAATAATTCGCTTTCACCGAAACAACGGCCGCCACCACGGTCATCGTGACCGAAAGAGAGAGCGCCGAACGCGGATCGTCGGAGGCCGTGGTCGTTCAATATTTCGCTTTCACCGACACAACTGCCGCCGCCATGGTCACCGTGAGCGAAAGAGACAGCGCCGAAAGCGGATCGTCGGAGGCCGTGGTCGTTCAATATTTCGCTTTCACCAACACAACTGCCGCCGCCACGGTCACCGTGATCGAAAGAGACAGCGCCGAAAGCGGATCGTCGGAGGCCGTGGTCGTTCAATAATTCGCTTTCACCGACACAACTGCCGCCGCCACGGTCACTGTGAGCGAAAGAGACAGCGCCGAACGCGGATCGTCGGAGGCCGTGGTCGTTCAATATTTCGCTTTCACCGACACAACTTTCGCCGAAACGGGCACCGTGAGCGAAAGAGACAGCGCCGAAAGCGGATCGTCGGAGGCCGTGGTCGTTCAATATTTCGCTTTCACCGACACAACTGCCGCCGCCATGGTCACCGTGAGCGAAAGAGACAGCGCCGAACACGGATCGTCGGAGGCCGTGCTCGTTCAATATTTCGCTTTCACCGACACAACTGCCGCCGCCACGGTCACCGTGACCGAAAGAGAGAGCGCCGAACGCGGATCGTCGGAGGCCGTGGTCGTTCAATATTTCGCTTTCACCGACACAACTGCCGCCGCCATGGTCACCGTGAGCGAAAGAGACAGCGCCGAAAGCGGATCGTCGGAGGCCGTGGTCGTTCAATAATTCGCTTTCACCGACACAACTGCCGCCGCCACGGTCACCGTGACCGAAAGAGACAGCGCCGAAAGCGGATCGTCGGAGGCCGTGGTCGTTCAATAATTCGCTTTCACCGACACAACTGCCGCCGCCACGGTCACGGTGAGCGAAAGAGACAGCGCCGAACGCGGATCGTCGGAGGCCGTGGTCGTTCAATAATTCGCTTTCACCGACACAACTGCCGATGCCACGGTCACTGTGAGCGAAAGAGACAGCGCCGAACGCGGATCGTCGGAGGCCGTGGTCGTTCAACTAATCGCTTTCACCGACATAACTGCCGCCGCCACGGTCACCGTGACCGAAAGAGACAGCGCCGAACGCGGATCGTCGGAGGCCGTGGTCGTTCAAAATTCGCTTTCACCGACACAACTGCCGCCGCCACGGTCACCGTGAGCGAAAGAGACAGCGCCGTACGAGGATCGTCGGAGGCCGTGGTCGTTCAATAATTCGCTTTCACCCACACAACTGCCGCCGCCATGGTCACCGTGAGCGAAAGAGACAGCGCCGAGCACGGATCGTCGGAGGCCGTGCTCGTTCAATATTTCGCATTCACCGACACAACTGCCGCCGCCACGCTCACCGTGAGCGAAAGAGACAGCGCCGAACGCGGATCGTTGGAGGCCGTGGTCGTTCAATAATTCGCTTTCACTGACACAACTGCCGCCTCCATGGTCGCCGTGACCTAAAGAGACAGCGGAGAACACGGATCGTCGGAGGCCGTGCTCGTTCAATATTTCGCTTTCACCGACACAACTGCCGCCGCCACTGTCACCGTGAGCGAAAGAGACAGCGCCGAACGCGGATCGTCGGAGGCCGTGGTCGTTGAATAATTCGCTTTCACCAACACAACAGCCGCCGCCATGGTCACCGTGACCGAAAGAGACAGCGCCGAACGCGGATCGTCGGAGGCCGTGGTCGTTCAATAATTCGCTTTCACCGACACAACTGCCGCCGCCACGGTCACCGTGAGCGAAAGAGACAGCGCTGAACGCGGATCGTGGGAGGCCGTCGTCGTTCAATATTTCGCTTTCACCGACACAACTGCCGCCGCCACGGTCACCGTGACCGAAAGAGACAGCGCCGAACGCGGATCGTCGGAGGCCGTGGTCGTTCAATATTTCGCTTTCACCGACACAACTGCCGCCGCCACGGTCACCGTGAGCGAAAGAGACAGCGCCGAGCGCGGATCGTCGGAGGCCGTGGTCGTTCAATAATTCGCTTTCACCGACACAACTGCCGCCTCCACGGTCGCCGTGACCGAAAGAGACAGCGCAGAACACGGATCGTCGGAGGCCGTGCTCGTTCAATATTTCGCTTTCACCGACACAACTGCCGCCGCCACGGTCACCGTGAGCGAAAGAGACAGCGCCGAACGCGGATCGTGGGAGGCCGTGGTCGGTCAATAATTCGCTTTCACCGACACAACAGCCGCCGCCACGGTCACCGTGACCGAAAGAGACAGCGCCGAACGCGGATCGTCGGAGGCCGTGGTCGTTCAATATTTCGCTTTCACCGACACAACTGCCGCCGCCACGGTCACCGTGAGCGAAAGAGACAGCGCCGAACACGGATTTTGGGAAGCCGTGCTCGTTCAATATTTCGCTTTCACCGATACAACTGCCGCCGCCACGGTCACCGTGAGCGAAAGAGACAGCGCCGAACGCGGATCGTTGGAGGCCGTGGTCGTTCAATAATTCGCTTTCACGGACACAACTGCCGCCGCCACGGTCACCGTGAGCGAAAGAGACAGCGCCGAACGCGGATCGTCGGAGGCCGTGGTCGTTCAATAATTCGCTTTCACCGACAGGACTGCGGCCGCCACGGTCACCGTGAGCGAAAGAGACAGCGCCGAAAGCGGATCATCGGAGGCCGTGGTCGTTCAATAATTCGCTTTCACCGAAACAACTGCCGACGCCACGGTCACCGTGATCGAAAGAGACAGCGCCGAAAGCGGATCGTCGGAGGCCGTGCTCGTTCAATAATTTGCTTTCACCGAAACAACGGCCGCCGCCACGGTCATCGTGACCGAAAGAGAGAGCGCCGAACGCGGATCGTCGGAGGCCGTGGTCGTTCAATATTTCGCTTTCACCGACACAACTGCCGCCGCCACGGTCACCGTGACCGAAAGAGAGAGCGCCGAACGCGGATCGTCGGAGGCCGTGGTCGTTCAATATTTCGCTTTCACCGACACAACTGCCGCCGCCATGGTCACCGTGAGCGAAAGAGACAGCGCCGAAAGCGGATCGTCGGAGGCCGTGGTCGTTCAATAATTCGCTTTCACCGACACAACTGCCGCCGCCACGGTCACGGTGAGCGAAAGAGACAGCGCCGAACGCGGATCGTCGGAGGCCGTGGTCGTTCAATAATTCGCTTTCACCGACACAACTTTTGCCGAAACGGGCACCGTGAGCGAAAGAAACAGCGCCGAAAGCGGATCGTCGGAGGCCGTGGTCGTTCAATAATTCGCTTTCACCGACACAACTGACGCCGCCATGGTCACCGTGAGCGAAAGAGACAGCGCCGAACACGGATCGTCGGAGGCCGTGCTCGTTCAATATTTCGCTTTCACCGACACAACTGCCGCCGCCACGGTCACCGTGACCGAAAGAGAGAGCGCCGAACGCGGATCGTCGGAGGCCGTGGTCGTTCAATATTTCGCTTTCACCGACACAACTGCCGCCGCCATGGTCACCGTGAGCGAAAGAGACAGCGCCGAAAGCGGATCGTCGGACGCCGTGGTCGTTCAATATTTCGCTTTCACCGACACAACTGCCGCCGCCACGGTCACCGTGACCGAAAGAGACAGCGCCGAAAGCGGATCGTCGGAGGCCGTGGTCGTTCAATGATTCGCTTTCACCGACACAACTGCCGCCGCCACGGTCACGGTGAGCAAAAGAGACAGCGCCGAACGCGGATCGTCGGAGGCCGTGGTCGTTCAATAATTCGCTTTCACCGACACAACTGCCGACGCCACGGTCACTGTGAGCGAAAGAGACAGCGCCGAACGCGGATCGTCGGAGGCCGTGGTCGTTCAACTAATCGCTTTCACCGACATAACTTCCGCCGCCACGGTCACCGTGACCGAAAGAGACAGCGCCGAACGCGGATCGTCGGAGGCCGTGGTCGTTCAAAATTCGCTTTCACCGACACAACTGCCGCCGCCACGGTCACCGTGAGCGAAAGAGACAGCGCCGTACGAGGATCGTCGGAGGCCGTGGTCGTTCAATAATTCGCTTTCACCGACACAACTGCCGCCGCCATGGTCACCGTGAGCGAAAGAGACAGCGCCGAACACGGATCGTCGGAGGCCGTGCTCGTTCAATATTTCGCTTTCACCGACACAACTGCCGCCGCCGCGGTCACCGTGAGCGAAAGAGACAGCGCCGAACGCGGATCGTTGGAGGCCGTGGTCGTTCAATAATTCGCTTTCACCGACACAACTGCCGCCTCCATGGTCGCCGTGACCGAAAGAGACAGCGGAGAACACGGATCGTCGGAGGCCGTGCTCGTTCAATATTTCGCTTTCACCGACACAACTGCCGCCGCCACGGTCACCGTGAGCGAAAGAGACAGCGCCGAACGCGGATCGTCGGAGACCGTGGTCGTTCAATAATTCGCTTTCACCGACACAACTGCTGCCTCCACGGTCGCCGTGACCGAAAGAGACAGCGCCGAACACGGATCGTCGGAGGCCGTGGTCGTTCAATAATTCGCTTTCACCGACACAACTGCCGCCGCCACGGTCACCGTGAGCGAAAGAGACAGCGCTGAACGCGGATCGTGGGAGGCCGTCGTCGTTCAATATTTCACTTTCACCGACACAACTGCCGCCGCCACGGTCACCGTGACCGAAAGAGACAGCGCCGGACGCGGATCGTCGGAGGCCGTGGTCGTTCAATATTTCGCTTTCACCGACACAACTGCTGCCGCCACGGTCACCGTGAGCGAAAGAGACAGCGCCGAAAGCGGATCGTCGGAGGCCGTGGTCGTTCAATCATTCGCTTTCACCGACACAACTGCCGCCGCCACGGTCACCGTGAGCGAGAGAGACAGCGCCGAAAGCGGATCGTCGGAGGCCGTGGTCGTTCAATCATTCGCTTTCACCGACACAACTGCCGCCGCCACGGTCACCGTGAGCAAAAGAGACATGGCCGAAAGCGGATCGTCGGAGGCCGTGGTCGTTCAATAATTCGCTTTCACCGGCACAGCTGCCGCCGCCACGGTCACTGTGAGCGAAAGAGACAGCGCCGAAAGCGGATCGTCGGAGGCCGTGGTCGTTCAATAATTCGCTTTCACCGACACAACTGCCGACGCCACGGTCACCGTGATCGAAAGAGACAGCGCCGAAAGCGGATCGTCGGAGGCCGTGCTCGTTCAATAATTCGCTTTCACCGAAACAACGGCCGCCGCCACGGTCATCGTGACCGAAAGAGAGAGCGCCGAACGCGGATCGTCGGAGGCCGTGGTCGTTCAATATTTCGCTTTCACCGACACAACTGCCGCCGCCATGGTCACCGTGAGCGAAAGAGACAGCGCCGAAAGCGGATCGTCAGAGGCCGTGGTCGTTCAAAAATTCGCTTTCACCGACACAACTGCTGCCGCCACGGTCACCGTGACCGAAAGAGACAGCGCCGAAAGCGGATCGTCGGAGGCCGTGGTCGTTCAATAATTCGCTTTCACCGACACAACACCCGCCGCCACGGTCACGGTGAGCGAAAGAGACAGCGCCGAACGCGGATCGTCGGAGGCCGTGGTCGTTCAATAATTCGCTTTCACCGACACAACTGTCGCCGAAACGGGCACCGTGAGCGAAAGAGACAGCGCCGAAAGCGGATCGTCGGAGGCCGTGGTCGTTCAATAATTCGCTTTCACCGACACAACTGCCGCCGCCATGGTCACCGTGAGTGAAAGAGACAGCGCCGAACACGGATCGTCGGAGGCCGTGCTCGTTCAATATTTCGCTTTCACCGACACAACTGCCGCCGCCACGGTCACCGTGACCGAAAGAGAGAGCGCCGAACGCGGATCGTCGGAGGCCGTGGGCGTTCAATATTTCGCTTTCACCGACACAACTGCCGCCGCCATGGTCACCGTGAGCGAAAGAGACAGCGCCGAAAGCGGATCGTCGGAGGCCGTGGTCGTTCAATAATTCGCTTTCACCGACACAACTGCCGCCGCCACGGTCAGCGTGAGCGAAAGACGCAGCGCCGAAAGCGGATCGTCGGAGGCCGTGGTCGTTCAATAATTCGCTTTCACCGACACAACTGCCGCCGCCATGGTCACGGTGAGCGAAAGAGACAGCGCCGAACGCGGATCGTCGGAGGCCGTGGTCGTTCAATAATTTGCTTTCACCGACACAACTGCCGACGCCACGGTCACTGTGAGCGAAAGAGACAGCGCCGAACGCGGATCGTCGGAGGCCGTGGTCGTTCAACTAATCGCTTTCACCGACATAACTGCCGCCGCCACGGTCACCGTGACCGAAAGAGACAGCGCCGAACGCGGATCGTCGGAGGCCGTGGTCGTTCAAAATTCGCTTTCACCGACACAACTGCCGCCGCCACGGTCACCGTGAGCGAAAGAGACAGCGCCGTACGAGGATCGTCGGAGGCCGTGGTCGTTCAATAATTCGCTTTCACCGACACAACTGCCGCCGCCATGGTCACCGTGAGCGAAAGAGACAGCGCCGAACACGGATCGTCGGAGGCCGTGCTCGTTCAATATTTCGCTTTCACCGACACAACTGCCGCCGCCACGGTCACCGTGAGCGAAAGAGACAGCGCCGAACGCGGATCGTTGGAGGCCGTGGTCGTTCAATAATTCGCTTTCACCGACACAACTGCCGCCTCCATGGTCGCCGTGACCGAAAGAGACAGCGGAGAACACGGATCGTCGGAGGCCGTGCTCGTTCAATATTTCGCTTTCACCGACACAACTGCCGCCGCCACGGTCACCGTGAGCGAAAGAGACAGCGCCGAACGCGGATCGTCGGAGGCCGTGGTCGTTCAATAATTCGCTTTCACCGACACAACTGCTGCCTCCACGGTCGCCGTGACCGAAAGAGACAGCGCCGAACACGGATCGTCGGAGGCCGTGCTCGTTCAATAATTCGCTTTCACCGACACAACTGCCACCGCCACGGTCACCGTGAGCGAAAGAGACAGCGCCGAACGCGGATCGTGGGAGGCCGTCGTCGTTCAATATTTCGCTTTCACCGACACAACTGCCGCCGCCACGGTCACCGTGACCGAAAGAGACAGCGCCGAACGCGGATCGTCGGAGGCCGTGGTCGTTCAATATTTCGCTTTCACCGACACAACTGCCGCCGCCACGGTCACCGTGACCGAAAGAGACAGCGGAGAACACGGATCGTCGGAGGCCGTGCTCGTTCAATATTTCGCTTTCACCGACACAACTGCCGCCTCCACGGTCGCCGTGACCGAAAGAGACAGTGCCGAACACGGATCGTCGGAGGCCGTGCTCGTTCAATAATTCGCTTTCACCGACACAACTGCCACCGCCACGGTCACCGTGAGCGAAAGAGACAGCGCCGAACGCGGATCGTGGGAGGCCGTCGTCGTTCAATATTTCGCTTTCACCGACACAACTGCCGCCGCCACGGTCACCGTGACCGAAAGAGACAGCGCCGAACGCGGATCGTCGGAGGCCGTGGTCGTTCAATATTTCGCTTTCACCGACACAACTGCCGCCTCCATGGTCGCCGTGACCGAAAGAGACAGCGGAGAACACGGATCGTCGGAGGCCGTGCTCGTTCAATATTTCGCTTTCACCGACACAACTGCCGCCGCCACGGTCACCGTGAGCGAAAGAGACAGCGCCGAACGCGGATCGTCGGAGGCCGTGGTCGTTCAATAATTCGCTTTCACCGACACAACTGCCACCGCCACGGTCACCGTGAGCGAAAGAGACAGCGCCGAACACGGATCGTGGGAGGCCGTCGTCGTTCAATATTTCGCTTTCACCGACACAACTGCCGCCGCCACGGTCACCGTGACCGAAAGAGACAGCGCCGAACGCGGATCGTCGGAGGCCGTGGTCGTTCAATATTTCGCTTTCACCGACACAACTGCCGCCGCCACGGTCACCGTGAGCGAAAGAGACAGCGCCGAACGCGGATCGTCGGAGGCCGTGGTCGTTCAATAATTCGCTTTCACCGACACAACTGCCGCCTCCACGGTCGCCGTGACCGAAAGAGACAGTGCCGAACACGGATCGTCGGAGGCCGTGCTCGTTCAATATTTCGCTTTCACCGACACAACTGCCGCCGCCACGGTCACCGTGAGCGAAAGAGACAGCGCCGAACGCGGATCGTCGGAGGCCGTGGTCGTTGAATAATTCGCTTTCACCAACACAACAGCCGCCGCCATGGTCACCGTGACCGAAAGAGACAGTGCCGAACGCGGATCGTCGGAGGCCGTGGTCGTTCAATAATTCGCTTTCACCGACACAACTGCCGCCGCCACGGTCACCGTGAGCGAAAGAGACAGCGCTGAACGCGGATCGTGGGAGGCCGTCGTCGTTCAATATTTCGCTTTCACCGACACAACTGCCGCCGCCACGGTCACCGTGACCGAAAGAGACAGCGCCGAACGCGGATCGTCGGAGGCCGTGGTCGTTCAATATTTCGCTTTCACCGACACAACTGCCGCCGCCACGGTCACCGTGAGCGAAAGAGACAGCGCCGAACGCGGATCGTGGGAGGCCGTGGTCGGTCAATAATTCGCTTTCACCGACACAACAGCCGCCGCCACGGTCACCGTGACCGAAAGAGACAGCGCCGAACGCGGATCGTCGGAGGCCGTGGTCGTTCAATAATTCGCTTTCACCGACACAACTGCCGCCGCCACGGTCACCGTGAGCGAAAGAGACAGCGCCGAACACGGATTTTGGGAAGCCGTGCTCGTTCAATATTTCGCTTTCACCGACACAACTGCCGCCGCCACGGTCACCGTGAGCGAAAGAGACAGCGCCGAACGCGGATCGTCGGAGGCCGTGGTCGTTCAATCATTCGCTTTCACCGACACAACTGCCGCCGCCACGGTCACCGTGAGCGAAAGAGACATGGCCGAAAGCGGATCGTCGGAGGCCGTGGTCGTTCAAAAATTCGCTTTCACCGACACAGCTGCCGCCGCCACGGTCACTGTGAGCGAAAGAGACAGCGCCGAAAGCGGATCGTCGGAGGCCGTGCTCGTTCAATAATTCGCTTTCACCGAAACAACGGCCGCCGCCACGGTCATCGTGACCGAAAGAGAGAGCGCCGAACGCGGATCGTCGGAGGCCGTGGTCGTTCAATATTTCGCTTTCACCGACACAACTGCCGCCGCCATGGTCACCGTGAGCGAAAGAGACAGCGCCGAAAGCGGATCGTCGGAGGCCGTGGTCGTTCAATATTTCGCTTTCACCAACACAACTGCCGCCGCCACGGTCACCGTGACCGAAAGAGACAGCGCCGAAAGCGGATCGTCGGAGGCCGTGGTCGTTCAATAATTCGCTTTCACCGACACAACTGCCGCCGCCACGGTCACGGTGAGCGAAAGAGACAGCGCCGAACGCGGATCGTCGGAGGCCGTGGTCGTTCAATATTTCGCTTTCACCGACACAACTTTCGCCGAAACGGGCACCGTGAGCGAAAGAGACAGCGCCGAAAGCGGATCGTCGGAGGCCGTGGTCGTTCAATAATTCGCTTTCACCGACACAACTGCCGCCGCCATGGTCACCGTGAGCGAAAGAGACAGCGCCGAACACGGATCGTCGGAGGCCGTGCTCGTTCAATATTTCGCTTTCACCGACACAACTGCCGCCGCCACGGTCACCGTGACCGAAAGAGAGAGCGCCGAACGCGGATCGTCGGAGGCCGTGGTCGTTCAATATTTCGCTTTCACCGACACAACTGCCGCCGCCATGGTCACCGTGAGCGAAAGAGACAGCGCCGAAAGCGGATCGTCGGAGGCCGTGGTCGTTCAATAATTCGCTTTCACCGACACAACTGCCGCCGCCACGGTCACCGTGACCGAAAGAGACAGCGCCGAAAGCGGATCGTCGGAGGCCGTGGTCGTTCAAAAATTCGCTTTCACCGACACAACTGCCGCCGCCACGGTCACGGTGAGCGAAAGAGACAGCGCCGAACGCGGATCGTCGGAGGCCGTGGTCGTTCAATAATTCGCTTTCACCGACACAACTGCCGATGCCACGGTCACTGTGAGCGAAAGAGACAGCGCCGAACGCGGATCGTCGGAGGCCGTGGTCGTTCAACTAATCGCTTTCACCGACATAACTGCCGCCGCCACGGTCACCGTGACCGAAAGAGACAGCGCCGAACGCGGATCGTCGGAGGCCGTGGTCGTTCAAAATTCGCTTTCACCGACACAACTGCCGCCGCACGGTCACCGTGAGCGAAAGAGACAGCGCCGTACGAGGATCGTCGGAGGCCGTGGTCGTTCAATAATTCGCTTTCACCCACACAACTGCCGCCGCCATGGTCACCGTGAGCGAAAGAGACAGCGCCGAACACGGATCGTCGGAGGCCGTGCTCGTTCAATATTTCGCATTCACCGACACAACTGCCGCCGCCACGCTCACCGTGAGCGAATGAGACAGCGCCGAACGCGGATCGTTGGAGGCCGTGGTCGTTCAATAATTCGCTTTCACCGACACAACTGCCGCCTCCATTGTCGCCGTGACCTAAAGAGACAGCGGAGAACACGGATCGTCGGAGGCCGTGCTCGTTCAATATTTCGCTTTCACCGACACAACTGCCGCCGCCACGGTCACCGTGAGCGAAAGAGACAGCGCCGAACGCGGATCGTCGGAGGCCGTGGTCGTTCAATAATTCGCTTTCACCGACACAACTGCCGCCTCCACGGTCGCCGTGACCGAAAGAGACAGTGCCGAACACGGATCGTCGGAGGCCGTGCTCGTTCAATATTTCGCTTTCACCGACACAACTGCCGCCGCCACGGTCACCGTGAGCGAAAGAGACAGCGCCGAACGCGGATCGTCGGAGGCCGTGGTCGTTGAATAATTCGCTTTCACCAACACAACAGCCGCCGCCATGGTCACCGTGACCGAAAGAGACAGCGCCGAACGCGGATCGTCGGAGGCCGTGGTCGTTCAATAATTCGCTTTCACCGACACAACTGCCGCCGCCACGGTCACCGTGAGCGAAAGAGACAGCGCTGAACGCGGATCGTGGGAGGCCGTCGTCGTTCAATATTTCGCTTTCACCGACACAACTGCCGCCGCCACGGTCACCGTGACCGAAAGAGACAGCGCCGAACGCGGATCGTCGGAGGCCGTGGTCGTTCAATATTTCGCTTTCACCGACACAACTGCCGCCGCCACGGTCACCGTGAGCGAAAGAGACAGCGCCGAACGCGGATCGTGGGAGGCCGTGGTCGGTCAATAATTCGCTTTCACCGACACAACAGCCGCCGCCACGGTCACCGTGACCGAAAGAGACAGCGCCGAACGCGGATCGTCGGAGGCCGTGGTCGTTCAATAATTCGCTTTCACCGACACAACTGCCGCCGCCACGGTCACCGTGAGCGAAAGAGACAGCGCCGAACACGGATTTTGGGAAGCCGTGCTCGTTCAATATTTCGCTTTCACCGACACAACTGCCGCCGCCACGGTCACCGTGAGCGAAAGAGACAGCGCCGAACGCGGATCGTCGGAGGCCGTGGTCGTTCAATCATTCGCTTTCACCGACACAACTGCCGCCGCCACGGTCACCGTGAGCGAAAGAGACATGGCCGAAAGCGGATCGTCGGAGGCCGTGGTCGTTCAAAAATTCGCTTTCACCGACACAGCTGCCGCCGCCACGGTCACTGTGAGCGAAAGAGACAGCGCCGAAAGCGGATCGTCGGAGGCCGTGGTCGTTCAATAATTCGCTTTCACCGACACAACTGCCGACGCCACGGTCACCGTGATCGAAAGAGACAGCGCCGAAAGCGGATCGTCGGAGGCCGTGCTCGTTCAATAATTCGCTTTCACCGAAACAACGGCCGCCGCCACGGTCATCGTGACCGAAAGAGAGAGCGCCGAACGCGGATCGTCGGAGGCCGTGGTCGTTCAATATTTCGCTTTCACCGACACAACTGCCGCCGCCATGGTCACCGTGAGCGAAAGAGACAGCGCCGAAAGCGGATCGTCGGAGGCCGTGGTCGTTCAATATTTCGCTTTCACCAACACAACTGCCGCCGCCACGGTCACCGTGACCGAAAGAGACAGCGCCGAAAGCGGATCGTCGGAGGCCGTGGTCGTTCAATAATTCGCTTTCACCGACACAACTGCCGCCGCCACGGTCACGGTGAGCGAAAGAGACAGCGCCGAACGCGGATCGTCGGAGGCCGTGGTCGTTCAATATTTCGCTTTCACCGACACAACTTTCGCCGAAACGGGCACCGTGAGCGAAAGAGACAGCGCCGAAAGCGGATCGTCGGAGGCCGTGGTCGTTCAATAATTCGCTTTCACCGACACAACTGCCGCCGCCATGGTCACCGTGAGCGAAAGAGACAGCGCCGAACACGGATCGTCGGAGGCCGTGCTCGTTCAATATTTCGCTTTCACCGACACAACTGCCGCCGCCACGGTCACCGTGACCGAAAGAGAGAGCGCCGAACGCGGATCGTCGGAGGCCGTGGTCGTTCAATATTTCGCTTTCACCGACACAACTGCCGCCGCCGTGGTCACCGTGAGCGAAAGAGACAGCGCCGAAAGCGGATCGTCGGAGGCCGTGGTCGTTCAATAATTCGCTTTCACCGACACAACTGCCGCCGCCACGGTCACCGTGACCGAAAGAGACAGCGCCGAAAGCGGATCGTCGGAGGCCGTGGTCGTTCAAAAATTCGCTTTCACCGACACAACTGCCGCCGCCACGGTCACGGTGAGCGAAAGAGACAGCGCCGAACGCGGATCGTCGGAGGCCGTGGTCGTTCAATAATTCGCTTTCACCGACACAACTGCCGATGCCACGGTCACTGTGAGCGAAAGAGACAGCGCCGAACGCGGATCGTCGGAGGCCGTGGTCGTTCAACTAATCGCTTTCACCGACATAACTGCCGCCGCCACGGTCACCGTGACCGAAAGAGACAGCGCCGAACGCGGATCGTCGGAGGCCGTGGTCGTTCAAAATTCGCTTTCACCGACACAACTGCCGCCGCACGGTCACCGTGAGCGAAAGAGACAGCGCCGTACGAGGATCGTCGGAGGCCGTGGTCGTTCAATAATTCGCTTTCACCCACACAACTGCCGCCGCCATGGTCACCGTGAGCGAAAGAGACAGCGCCGAACACGGATCGTCGGAGGCCGTGCTCGTTCAATATTTCGCATTCACCGACACAACTGCCGCCGCCACGCTCACCGTGAGCGAATGAGACAGCGCCGAACGCGGATCGTTGGAGGCCGTGGTCGTTCAATAATTCGCTTTCACCGACACAACTGCCGCCTCCATGGTCGCCGTGACCTAAAGAGACAGCGGAGAACACGGATCGTCGGAGGCCGTGCTCGTTCAATATTTCGCTTTCACCGACACAACTGCCGCCGCCACGGTCACCGTGAGCGAAAGAGACAGCGCCGAACGCGGATCGTCGGAGGCCGTGGTCGTTCAATAATTCGCTTTCACCGACACAACTGCTGCCTCCACGGTCGCCGTGACCGAAAGAGACAGCGCCGAACACGGATTGTCGGAGGCCGTGCTCGTTCAATAATTCGCTTTCACCGACACAACTGCCGCCGCCACGGTCACCGTGAGCGAAAGAGACAGCGCCGAACGCGGATCGTGGGAGGCCGTGGTCGTTGAATAATTCGCTTTCACCAACACAACAGCCGCCGCCATGGTCACCGTGACCGAAAGAGACAGCGCCGAACGCGGATCGTCGGAGGCCGTGGTCGTTCAATAATTCGCTTTCACCGACACAACTGCCGCCGCCACGGTCGCCGTGAGCAAAAGAGACAGCGCTGAACGCGGATCGTGGGAGGCCGTCGTCGTTCAATATTTCGCTTTCACCGACACAACTGCCGCCGCCACGGTCACCGTGACCGAAAGAGACAGCGCCGAACGCGGATCGTCGGAGGCCGTGGTCGTTCAATATTTCGCTTTCACCGACACAACTGCCGCCGAAACGGTCACCGTGAGCGAAAGAGACCGCGCAGAAAGCGGATCGTCGGAGGCCGTGGTCGTTCAATAATTCGTTTTCACCGACACAACTGCCGCCGCCACGGTCACCGTGAGCGAAAGAGACAGCGCCGAACACGGATTGTGGGAAGCCGTGCTCGTTCAATAATTCGCTTTCACCGACACAACTGCCGCCGCCACGGTCACCGTGAGCGAAAGAGACAGCGCCGAACGCGGATCGTTGGAGGCCGTGGTCGTTCAATAATTCGCTTTCACGGACACAACTGCCGCCGCCACGGTCACCGTGAGCGAAAGAGACAGCGCCGAACGCGGATCGTCGGAGGCCGTGGTCGTTCAATAATTCGCTTTCACCGACAGAACTGCGGCCGCCACGGTCACCGTGAGCGAAAGAGACAGCGCCGAAAGCCGATCGTCGGAGGCCGTGGTCGTTCAATCATTCGCTTTCACCGACACAACTGCCGCCGCCACGGTCACCGTGAGCGAAAGAGACATGGCCGAAAGCGGATCGTCGGAGGCCGTGGTCGTTCAATAATTCGCTTTCACCGACACAGCTGCCGCCGCCACGGTCACTGTGAGCGAAAGAGACAGCGCCGAAAGCGGATCGTCGGAGGCCGTGGTCGTTCAATTATTCGCTTTCACCGACACAACTGCCGACGCCACGGTCACCGTGATCGAAAGAGACAGCGCCGAAAGCGGATCGTCGGAGGCCGTGGTCGTTCAATAATTCGCTTTCACCGACACAACTACCGCCGCCACGGTCACGGTGAGCGAAAGAGACAGCGCCGAACGCGGATCGTCGGAGGCCGTGGTCGTTCAATAATTCGCTTTCACCGACACAACTGTCGCCGAAACGGGCACCGTGAGCGAAAGAGACAGCGCCGAAAGCGGATCGTCGGAGGCCGTGGTCGTTCAATAATTCGCTTTCACCGACACAACTGCCGCCGCCATGGTCACCGTGAGTGAAAGAGACAGCGCCGAACACGGATTGTCGGAGGCCGTGCTCGTTCAATATTTCGCTTTCACCGACACAACTGCCGCCGCCACGGTCCCCGTGACCGAAAGAGAGAGCGCCGAACGCGGATCGTCGGAGGCCGTGGTCGTTCAATATTTCGCTTTCACCGACACAACTGCCGCCGCCATGGTCACCGTGAGCGAAAGAGACAGCGCCGAAAGCGGATCGTCGGAGGCCGTGGTCGTTCAATAATTCGCTTTCACCGACACAACTGCCGCCGCCACGGTCACCGTGAGCGAAAAACACAGCGCCGAAAGCGGAGCGTCGGAGGCCGTGGTCGTTCAATAATTCGCTTTCACCGACACAACTGCCGCCGCCACGGTCACGGTGAGCGAAAGAGACAGCGCCGAACGCGGATCGTCGGAGGCCGTGGTCGTTCAATAATTCGCTTTCACCGACACAACTGCCGACGCCACGGTCACTGTGAGCGAAAGAGACAGCGCCGAACGCGGATCGTCGGATGCCGTGGTCGTTCAACTAATCGCTTTCACCGACATAACTGCCGCCGCCACGGTCACCGTGACCGAAAGAGACAGCGCCGAACGCGGATCGTCGGAGGCCGTGGTCGTTCAAAATTCGCTTTCACCGACACAACTGCCGCCGCCACGGTCACCGTGAGCGAAAGAGACAGCGCCGTACGAGGATCGTCGGAGGCCGTGGTCGTTCAATAATTCGCTTTCACCGACACAACTGCCGCCGCCATGGTCACCGTGAGCGAAAGAGACAGCGCCGAACACGGATCGTCGGAGGCCGTGCTCGTTCAATATTTCGCTTTCACCGACACAACTGCCGCCGCCACGGTCACCGTGAGCGAAAGAGACAGCGCCGGACGCGGATCGTCGGAGGCCGTGGTCGTTCAATAATTCGCTTTCACCGACACAACTGCTGCCTCCACGGTCGCCGTGACCGAAAGAGACAGCGCCAAACACGGATCGTCGGAGGCCGTGCTCGTTCAATAATTCGCTTTCACCGACACAACTGCCGCCGCCACGGTCACCGTGAGCGAAAGAGACAGCGCCGAACGCGGATCGTGGGAGGCCGTGGTCGTTGAATAATTCGCTTTCACCAACACAACAGCCGCCGCCATGGTCACCGTGACCGAAAGAGACAGCGCCGAACGCGGATCGTCGGAGGCCGTGGTCGTTCAATAATTCGCTTTCACCGACACAACTGCCGCCGCCACGGTCACCGTGAGCGAAAGAGACAGCGCTGAACGCGGATCGTGGGAGGCCGTCGTCGTTCAATATTTCGCTTTCACCGACACAACTGCCGCCGCCACGGTCACCGTGACCGAAAGAGACAGCGCCGAACGCGGATCGTCGGAGGCCGTGGTCGTTCAATATTTCGCTTTCACCGACACAACTGCCGCCGCCACGGTCACCGTGAGCGAAAGAGACAGCGCCGAACGCGGATCGTCGGAGGCCGTGGTCGTTCAATAATTCGCTTTCACCGACACAACTGCCGCCTCCACGGTCGCCGTGACCGAAAGAGACAGCGCCGAACACGGATCGTCGGAGGCCGTGCTCGTTCAATATTTCGCTTTCACCGACACAACTGCCGCCGCCACGGTCACCGTGAGCGAAAGAGACAGCGCCGAACGCGGATCGTGGGAGGCCGTGGTCGGTCAATATTCGCTTTCACCGACACAACAGCCGCCGCCACGGTCACCGTGACCGAAAGAGACAGCGCCGAACGCGGATCGTCGGAGGCCGTGGTCGTTCAATAATTCGCTTTCACCGACACAACTGCCGCCGCCACGGTCACCGTGAGCGAAAGAGACAGCGCCGAAAGCGGATCGTCGGAGGCCGTGGTCGTTCAATATTTCACTTTCACCGACACAACTGCCGCCGCCATGGTCACCGTGAGCGAAAGAGACAGCGCCGAATACGGATCGTCGGAGGCCGTGCTCGTTCAACATTTCGCTTTCACCGACACAACTGCCGCCGCCACGGTCACGGTGAGCGAAAGAGACAGCGCCGAACGCGGATCGTCGGAGGCCGTGGTCGTTCAATAATTCGCTTTCACCGACACAACTGCCGCCGCCACGGTCACGGTGAGCGAAAGAGACAGCGCCGAACGCGGATCGTCGGAGGCCGTGGTCGTTCAATAATTCGCTTTCACCGACACAACTGCCGATGCCACGGTCACTGTGAGCGAAAGAGACAGCGCCGAACGCGGATCGTCGGAGGCCGTGGTCGTTCAACTAATCGCTTTCACCGACATAACTGCCGCCGCCACGGTCACCGTGACCGAAAGAGACAGCGCCGAACGCGGATCGTCGGAGGCCGTGGTCGTTCAAAATTCGCTTTCACCGACACAACTGCCGCCGCACGGTCACCGTGAGCGAAAGAGACAGCGCCGTACGAGGATCGTCGGAGGCCGTGGTCGTTCAATAATTCGCTTTCACCCACACAACTGCCGCCGCCATGGTCACCGTGAGCGAAAGAGACAGCGCCGAACACGGATCGTCGGAGGCCGTGCTCGTTCAATATTTCGCATTCACCGACACAACTGCCGCCGCCACGCTCACCGTGAGCGAAAGAGACAGCGCCGAACGCGGATCGTTGGAGGCCGTGGTCGTTCAATAATTCGCTTTCACCGACACAACTGCCGCCTCCATGGTCGCCGTGACCTAAAGAGATAGCGGAGAACACGGATCGTCGGAGGCCGTGCTCGTTCAATATTTCGCTTTCACCGACACAACTGCCGCCGCCACGGTCACCGTGAGCGAAAGAGACAGCGCCGAACGCGGATCGTCGGAGGCCGTGGTCGTTCAATAATTCGCTTTCACCGACACAACTGCTGCCTCCACGGTCGCCGTGACCGAAAGAGACAGCGCCGAACACGGATTGTCGGAGGCCGTGCTCGTTCAATAATTCGCTTTCACCGACACAACTGCCGCCGCCACGGTCACCGTGAGCGAAAGAGACAGCGCCGAACGCGGATCGTGGGAGGCCGTGGTCGTTGAATAATTCGCTTTCACCAACACAACAGCCGCCGCCATGGTCACCGTGACCGAAAGAGACAGCGCCGAACGCGGATCGTCGGAGGCCGTGGTCGTTCAATAATTCGCTTTCACCGACACAACTGCCGCCGCCACGGTCGCCGTGAGCAAAAGAGACAGCGCTGAACGCGGATCGTGGGAGGCCGTCGTCGTTCAATATTTCGCTTTCACCGACACAACTGCCGCCGCCACGGTCACCGTGACCGAAAGAGACAGCGCCGAACGCGGATCGTCGGAGGCCGTGGTCGTTCAATATTTCGCTTTCACCGACACAACTGCCGCCGAAACGGTCACCGTGAGCGAAAGAGACCGCGCCGAAAGCGGATCGTCGGAGGCCGTGGTCGTTCAATAATTCGTTTTCACCGACACAACTGCCGCCGCCACGGTCACCGTGAGCGAAAGAGACAGCGCCGAACACGGATTGTGGGAAGCCGTGCTCGTTCAATAATTCGCTTTCACCGACACAACTGCCGCCGCCACGGTCACCGTGAGCGAAAGAGACAGCGCCGAACGCGGATCGTTGGAGGCCGTGGTCGTTCAATAATTCGCTTTCACGGACACAACTGCCGCCGCCACGGTCACCGTGAGCGAAAGAGACAGCGCCGAACGCGGATCGTCGGAGGCCGTGGTCGTTCAATAATTCGCTTTCACCGACAGAACTGCGGCCGCCACGGTCACCGTGAGCGAAAGAGACAGCGCCGAAAGCCGATCGTCGGAGGCCGTGGTCGTTCAATCATTCGCTTTCACCGACACAACTGCCGCCGCCACGGTCACCGTGAGCGAAAGAGACATGGCCGAAAGCGGATCGTCGGAGGCCGTGGTCGTTCAATAATTCGCTTTCACCGACACAGCTGCCGCCGCCACGGTCACTGTGAGCGAAAGAGACAGCGCCGAAAGCGGATCGTCGGAGGCCGTGGTCGTTCAATTATTCGCTTTCACCGACACAACTGCCGACGCCACGGTCACCGTGATCGAAAGAGACAGCGCCGAAAGCGGATCGTCGGAGGCCGTGGTCGTTCAATAATTCGCTTTCACCGACACAACTACCGCCGCCACGGTCACGGTGAGCGAAAGAGACAGCGCCGAACGCGGATCGTCGGAGGCCGTGGTCGTTCAATAATTCGCTTTCACCGACACAACTGTCGCCGAAACGGGCACCGTGAGCGAAAGAGACAGCGCCGAAAGCGGATCGTCGGAGGCCGTGGTCGTTCAATAATTCGCTTTCACCGACACAACTGCCGCCGCCATGGTCACCGTGAGTGAAAGAGACAGCGCCGAACACGGATTGTCGGAGGCCGTGCTCGTTCAATATTTCGCTTTCACCGACACAACTGCCGCCGCCACTTTCCCCGTGACCGAAAGAGAGAGCGCCGAACGCGGATCGTCGGAGGCCGTGGTCGTTCAATATTTCGCTTTCACCGACACAACTGCCGCCGCCATGGTCACCGTGAGCGAAAGAGACAGCGCCGAAAGCGGATTGTCGGAGGCCGTGGTCGTTCAATAATTCGCTTTCACCGACACAACTGCCGCCGCCACGGTCACCGTGAGCGAAAAACACAGCGCCGAAAGCGGAGCGTCGGAGGCCGTGGTCGTTCAATAATTCGCTTTCACCGACACAACTGCCGCCGCCACGGTCACGGTGAGCGAAAGAGACAGCGCCGAACGCGGATCGTCGGAGGCCGTGGTCGTTCAATAATTCGCTTTCACCGACACAACTGCCGACGCCACGGTCACTGTGAGCGAAAGAGACAGCGCCGAACGCGGATCGTCGGATGCCGTGGTCGTTCAACTAATCGCTTTCACCGACATAACTGCCGCCGCCACGGTCACCGTGACCGAAAGAGACAGCGCCGAACGCGGATCGTCGGAGGCCGTGGTCGTTCAAAATTCGCTTTCACCGACACAACTGCCGCCGCCACGGTCACCGTGAGCGAAAGAGACAGCGCCGTACGAGGATCGTCGGAGGCCGTGGTCGTTCAATAATTCGCTTTCACCGACACAACTGCCGCCGCCATGGTCACCGTGAGCGAAAGAGACAGCGCCGAACACGGATCGTCGGAGGCCGTGCTCGTTCAATATTTCGCTTTCACCGACACAACTGCCGCCGCCACGGTCACCGTGAGCGAAAGAGACAGCGCCGGACGCGGATCGTCGGAGGCCGTGGTCGTTCAATAATTCGCTTTCACCGACACAACTGCTGCCTCCACGGTCGCCGTGACCGAAAGAGACAGCGCCAAACACGGATCGTCGGAGGCCGTGCTCGTTCAATAATTCGCTTTCACCAACACAACAGCCGCCGCCATGGTCACCGTGACCGAAAGAGACAGCGCCGAACGCGGATCGTCGGAGGCCGTGGTCGTTCAATAATTCGCTTTTACCGACACAACTGCCGCCGCCACGGTCACCGTGAGCGAAAGAGACAGCGCTGAACGCGGATCGTGGGAGGCCGTCGTCGTTCAATATTTCGCTTTCACCGACACAACTGCCGCCGCCACGGTCACCGTGACCGAAAGAGACAGCGCCGAACGCGGATCGTCGGAGGCCGTGGTCGTTCAATATTTCGCTTTCACCGACACAACTGCCGCCGCCACGGTCACCGTGAGCGAAAGAGACAGCGCCGAACGCGGATCGTCGGAGGCCGTGGTCGTTCAATAATTCGCTTTCACCGACACAACTGCCGCCTCCACGGTCGCCGTGACCGAAAGAGACAGCGCCGAACACGGATCGTCGGAGGCCGTGCTCGTTCAATATTTCGCTTTCACCGACACAACTGCCGCCGCCACGGTCACCGTGAGCGAAAGAGACAGCGCCGAACGCGGATCGTGGGAGGCCGTGGTCGGTCAATATTCGCTTTCACCGACACAACAGCCGCCGCCACGGTCACCGTGACCGAAAGAGACAGCGCCGAACGCGGATCGTCGGAGGCCGTGGTCGTTCAATAATTCGCTTTCACCGACACAACTGCCGCCGCCACGGTCACCGTGAGCGAAAGAGACAGCGCCGAAAGCGGATCGTCGGAGGCCGTGGTCGTTCAATAATTCACTTTCACCGACACAACTGCCGCCGCCATGGTCACCGTGAGCGAAAGAGACAGCGCCGAACACGGATCGTCGGAGGCCGTGCTCGTTCAACATTTCGCTTTCACCGACACAACTGCCGCCGCCACGGTCACGGTGAGCGAAAGAGACAGCGCCGAACGCGGATCGTCGGAGGCCGTGGTCGTTCAATATTTCGCTTTCACCGACACAACTGTCGCCGAAACGGGCACCGTGAGCGAAAGAGACAGCGCCGAAAGCGGATCGTCGGAGGCCGTGGTCGTTCAATAATTCGCTTTCACCGACACAACTGCCGCCGCCATGGTCACCGTGAGCGAAAGAGACAGCGCCGAACACGGATCGTCGGAGGCCGTGCTCGTTCAATATTTCGCTTTCACCGACACAACTGCCGCCGCCACGGTCACCGTGACCGAAAGAGAGAGCGCCGAACGCGGATCGTCGGAGGCCGTGGTCGTTCAATATTTCGCTTTCACCGACACAACTGCCGCCGCCATGGTCACCGTGAGCGAAAGAGACAGCGCCGAACACGGATCGTCGGAGGCCGTGCTCGTTCAATATTTCGCTTTCACCGACACAACTGCCGCCGCCACGGTCACCGTGACCGAGAGAGAGAGCGCCGAACGCGGATCGTCGGAGGCCGTGGTGTTCAATATTTCGCTTTCACCGACACAACTGCCGCCGCCATGGTCACCGTGAGCGAAAGAGACAGCGCCGAAAGCGGATCGTCGGAGGCCGTGGTCGTTCAATAATTCGCTTTCACCGACACAACTGCCGCCGCCACGGTCACCGTGACCGAGAGAGACAGCGCCGAACGCGGATCGTCGGAGGCCGTGGTCGTTCAATAATTCGCTTTCACCGACACAACTGCCGACGCCACGGTCACTGTGAGCCAAAGAGACAGCGCCGAACGCGGATCGTCGGAGGCCGTGGTCGTTCAACTAATCGCTTTCACCGACATAACTGCCGCCGCCACGGTCACCGTGACCGAAAGAGACAGCGCCGAACGCGGATCGTCGGAGGCCGTGGTCGTTCAAAATTCGCTTTCACCGACACAACTGCCGCCGCCACCGTCACCGTGAGCGAAAGAGACAGCGCCGTACGAGGATCGTCGGAGGCCGTGGTCGTTCAATAATTCGCTTTCACCGACACAACTGCCGCCGCCATGGTCACCGTGAGCGAAAGAGACAGCGCCGAGCACGGATCGTCGGAGGCCGTGCTCGTTCAATTTTTCGCTTTCACCGACACAACTGCCGCCGCCACGGTCACCGTGAGCAAAAGAGACAGCGCCGAACGCGGATCGTTGGAGGCCGTGGTCGTTCAATAATTCGCTTTCACCGACACAACTGCCGCCTCCATGGTAGCCGTGACCGAAAGAGACAGCGGAGAACACGGATCGTCGGAGGCCGTGCTCGTTCAATATTCCGCTTTCACCGACACAACTGCCGCCGCCACGGTCACCGTGAGCGAAAGAGACAGCGCCGAACGCGGATCGTCGGAGGCCGTGGTCGTTCAATAATTCGCTTTCACCGACACAACTGCCGCCGCCACGGTCACCGTGAGCGAAAGAGACAGCGCCGAACACGGATCGTCGGAGGCCGTGCTCGTTCAACATTTCGCTTTCACCGACACAACTGCCGCCGCCACGGTCACCGTGAGCGAAAGAGACAGCGCCGAAAGCGGATCGTCGGAGGCCGTGGTCGTTCAATAATTCACTTTCACCGACACAACTGCCGACGCCACGGTCACCGTGAGCGAAAGAGACCGCGCCGAAAGCGGATCGTCGGAGGCCGTGGTCGTTCAATATTTCGTTTTCACCGACACAACTGCCGCCGCCACGGTCACCGTGAGCGAAAGAGACAGCGCCGAACACGGATTGTGGGAAGCCGTGCTCGTTCAATAATTCGCTTTCACCGACACAACTGCCGCCGCCACGGTCACCGTGAGCGAAAGAGACAGCGCCGAACGCGGATCGTTGGAGGCCGTGGTCGTTCAATAATTCGCTTTCACCGACACAACTGCCGCCGCCACGGTCAGCGTGAGCGAAAGAGACAGCGCCGAACGCGGATAGTCGGAGGCCGTGGTCGTTCAATAATTCGCTTTCACCGACATAACTGCTTCCGCCACGGTCACCGTGAGCGAAAGAGACAGCGCCGAAAGCGGATCGTCGGAGGCCGTGCTCGTTCAATAATTCGCTTTCACCGAAACAACGGCCGCCGCCACGGTCACCGTGAGCGAAAGAGACAGCGCCGAACGCGGATCGTCGGAGGCCGTGGTCGTTCAACTATTTGCTTTCACCGACACAACTGCCGCCGCCACGGTCATCGTGACCGAAAGACAGAGCGCCGAACGCGGATCGTCGGAGGCCGTGGTCGTTCAATATTTCGCTTTCACCGACACAACTGCCGCCGCCATGGTCACCGTGAGCGAAAGAGACAGCGCCGAAAGCGGATCATCGGAGGCCGTGGTCGTTCAATATTTCGCTTTCATCGACACAACTGCCGCCGCCACGGTCACCGTGACCGAAAGAGACAGCGCCGAAAGCGGATCGTCGGAGGCCGTGGTCGCTCAATAATTCGCTTTCACCGACACAACTGCCGCCGAAACGGGCACCGTGAGCGAAAGAGACAGCGCCGAAAGCGGATCGTCGGAGGCCGTAGTCGTTCAATAATTCGCTTTCACCGACACAACTGCTGCCGCCATGGTCACCGTGAGCGAAAGAGACAGCGCCGAACACGGATCGTCGGAGGCCGTGGTCGTTCAATATTTCGCTTTCACCGACAGAACTGCGGCCGCCACGGTCACCGTGAGCGAAAGAGACCGCGCCGAAAGCGGATCGTCGGAGGCCGTGGTCGTTCAATCATTCGCTTTCACCGACACAACTGCCGCCGCCACGGTCACCGTGAGCGAAAGAGACATGGCCGAAAGCGGATCGTCGGAGGCCGTGGTCGTTCAATAATTCGCTTTCACCGACACAGCTGCCGCCGCCACGGTCACCGTGAGCGAAAGAGACGGCGCCGAAAGTGGATCGTCGGAAGCCGTGGTCGTTCAATAGTTCGCTTTCACCGACACAACTGCCAACGCCACGGTCACCGTGAGCGAAAGAGACAGCGCCGAAGGCGGATCGTCGGAGGCCGTGCTCGTTCAATAATTCGCTTTCACCGACACAACGGCCGCCGCCACGGTCACCGTGAGCGAAAGAGACAGCGCCGAACGCGGATCGTCGGAGGCCGTGGTCGTTCAACTATTCGCTTTCACCGACACAACTGCCGCCGCCACGGTCACCGTGACCGAAAGAGAGAGCGCCGAACGCGGATCGTCGGAGGCCGTGGTCGTTCAATAATTCGCTTTCACCGACACAACTGCCGACGCCACGGTCACTGAGCGAAGGAGACAGCGCCGAACGCGGATCGTCGGAGGCCGTGGTCGTTGAACTAATCGCTTTCACCGACATAACTGCCGCCGCCACGGTCACCGTGACCGAAAGAGACAGCGCCGAACGCGGATCGTCGGAGGCCTTGGTCGTTCAAAATTCGCTTTCACCGGCACAACTGCCGCCGCCACGGTCACCGTGAACGAAAGAGACAGCGCCGAACGAGGATCGTTGGGGGCCGTGGTCGTTCAATAACTCGCTTTCACCGACACAACTGCCGCCTCCACGGTCACCGTGACCGAAAGAGACAGCGCCGAACGCGGATCGTCGGAGGCCGTGGTCGTTCAATAATTCGCTTTCACCGACACAACTGCCGCCGCCACGGTCACGGTGAGCGAAAGAGACAGCGCCGAAAGCGGATCGTGGGAGGCCGTCGTCGTTCAATATTTCGCTTTCACCGACACAACTGCCGCCGCCACGGTCACCGTGAGCGAAAGAGACAGCGCCGAACGCGGATCGTCGGAGGCCGTGGTCGTTCAATAATTTGCTTTCACCGACACAACTGCCGACGCCACGGTCACCGTGACCGAAACAGACAGCGCCGAAAGCGGATCGTCGGAGGCCGTGGTCGTTCAATAATTCGCTTTCACCGACACAACTGCCGACGCCACGGTCACCGTGAGCGAAAGAGACAGCGCCGAAAGCGGATCGTGTGAGGCCGTGCTCGTTCAATATTTCGCTTTCACAGACACAACTGCCGCCGCCACGGTCACCGTGAGCGAAAGAGACAGCGCCGAACACGGATCGTCGGAGGCTGTGCTCGTTCAATAATTCGCTTTCACCGACACAACTGCCGCCGCCACGGTCACCGTGACCGAAAGAGACAGCGCCGAAAGCGGATCGTTGGAGGCCATGGTCGTTCAATAATTCGCTTTCACCGACACAACTGCCGACGCCACGGTCACCGTGACCGAAAGAGACAGCGCCGAACGCGGATCGTCGGAGGCCGTGGTCGTTCAATAATTCTCTTTAACCGACACAACTGCCGCCGCCACGGTCACCGTGACCGAAAGAGACAGCGCCGAACGCGGATCGTCGGAGGCCGTAATCGTTCAATAATTCGCTTTCACCGACACAACTGCCGACGCCACGGTCACCGTGACCGAAAGAGACACCGCCGAACGCGGATCGTCGGAGGCCGTGGTCGTTCAATAATTCGCTTTCACCGACACAACTGCCGCCGCCACGGTCACCGTGACCTAAAGAGGCAGCGCCGAACGCGGATCGTCGGAGGCCGTGGTCGTTAAATAATTCGCTTTCACTGACACAACTGCCGCCACCACGGTCACCGTGACCGAAAGAGACAGCGCCGAACGCGGATCGTCGGAGGCCGTGGTCGTTCAATATTTCGCTTTCACCGACAGAACTGCCGCCGCCACGGTCACCGTGACCGACAGAGACAGCGCCGAACGCGGATCGTCGGAGGCCGTGGTCGTTCAATATTTCGCTTTCACCGACACAACTGCCGCCGCGACGGTCACCGTGACCGAAAGAGACAGCGCCGAACGCGGATCGTCGGAGGCCGTGGTCGTTCAATAATTCGCTTTCACCGACACAACTGCCGACGCCACGGTCACCGTGACCGAAAGAGACAGCGCCGAAAGCGGATCGTCGGAGGCCGTGGTCGTTAAATATTTCGCTTTCACCGACACAACTGCCGACGCCACCGTCACCGTGACCGAAAGAGACAGCGCCGAAAGCGGATCGTCGGAGACCGTGGTCGTTCAATAATTCGCTTTCGCCGACACAACTGCCGACGCCACGGTCACCGTGAGCGAAAGAGACAGCGCCGAAAGCGGATCGCGTGAGGCCGTGCTCGCTCAATAATTCGCTTTCACCGACACAATTGCCGCCGCCACGGTCTCCGTGAACGAAAGAGACAGCGCCGAACGCGGATCGTCGGAGGCCGTGGTCGTTCAATAATTCGCTTTCACCGACACAACTGCCGCCGCCACGGTCACCGTGACCGAAATAGACAGCGCCAAATCCGGATCGCTGGAGGCCGTGGTCGTTCAAAAATTCGCTTTAGCGACACAACTGCCGCCGCCACAGTCACCGTGAGCGAAAGAGACAGCGCCTAACGCGGATCGTTGGAGGCCGTGGTCGTTCAATAATTCGCTTTCACCGACACAACTGCCGCCGCCACGGTCACCGTGACCGAAAAAGACAGCGCCGAACGCGGATCGTCTAGGCCGTGGTCGTTCAATAATTCGCTTTCACCGACACAACTGCCGCCGCCACGGTCACCGTGACCGAAAGAGACAGAGCCGAACGCGGATCGTCGGAGGCCGTGGTCGTTCAATATTTCGCTTTCACCGACACAACTGCCGCCGCCATGGTCACCGTGAGCGAAAGAGACAGCGCCGAAAGCGGATCATCGGAGGCCGTGGTCGTTCAATATTTCGCTTTCACCGACAGAACTGCCGCCGCCACGGTCACCGTGAGCGAAAGAGACAGCGCCGAACGCGGATCGTCGGAGGCCGTGGTCGTTCAACTATTTGCTTTCACCGACACAACTGCCGCCGCCACGGTCATCGTGACCGAAAGACAGAGCGCCGAACGCGGATCGTCGGAGGCCGTGGTCGTTCAATATTTCGCTTTCACCGACACAACTGCCGCCGCCATGGTCACCGTGAGCGAAAGAGACAGCGCCGAAAGCGGATCATCGGAGGCCGTGGTCGTTCAATATTTCGCTTTCACCGACACAACTGCCGCCGCCACGGTCACCGTGACCGAAAGAGACAGCGCGAAAGCGGATCGTCGGAGCCCGTGGTCGTTCAATAATTCGCTTTCACCGACACAACTGCCGCCGCCACGGTCACGGTGAGCGAAAGAGACAGCACCGAACGCGTATCGTCGGAGGCCGTGGTCGCTCAATAATTCGCTTTCACCGACACAACTGCCGCCGAAACGGGCACCGTGAGCGAAAGAGACAGCGCCGAAAGCGGATCGTCGGAGGCCGTAGTCGTTCAATAATTCGCTTTCACCGAAACAACTGCCGCCGCCATGGTCACCGTGAGCGAAAGAGACAGCGCCGAACACGGATCGTCGGAGGCCGTGGTCGTTCAATATTTCGCTTTCACCGACAGAACTGCGGCCGCCACGGTCACCGTGAGCGAAAGAGACCGCGCCGAAAGCGGATCGTCGGAGGCCGTGGTCGTTCAATCATTCGCTTTCACCGACACAACTGCCGCCGCCACGGTCACCGTGAGCGAAAGAGACATGGCCGAAAGCGGATCGTCGGAGGCCGTGGTCGTTCAATAATTCGCTTTCACCGACACAGCTGCCGCCGCCACGGTCACCGTGAGCGAAAGAGACGGCGCCGAAAGTGGATCGTCGGAGGCCGTGGTAGTTCAATAGTTCGCTTTCACCGACACAACTGCCAACGCCACGGTCACCGTGAGCGAAAGAGACAGCGCCGAAGGCGGATCGTCGGAGGCCGTGCTCGTTCAATAATTCGCTTTCACCGACACAACGGCCGCCGCCACGATCACCGTGAGCGAAAGAGACAGCGCCGAACGCGGATCGTCGGAGGCCGTGGTCGTTCAACTATTCGCTTTCACCGACACAACTGCCGCCGCCACGGTCACCGTGACCGAAAGAGAGAGCGCCGAACGCGGATCGTCGGAGGCCGTGGTCGTTCAATAATTCGCTTTCACCGACACAACTGCCGACGCCACGGTCACTGAGCGAAGGAGACAGCGCCGAACGCGGATCGTCGGAGGCCGTGGTCGTTGAACTAATCGCTTTCACCGACATAACTGCCGCCGCCACGGTCACCGTGACCGAAAGAGACAGCGCCGAACGCGGATCGTCGGAGGCCTTGGTCGTTCAAAATTCGCTTTCACCGGCACAACTGCCGCCGCCACGGTCACCGTGAACGAAAGAGACAGCGCCGAACGAGGATCGTCGGGGGCCGTGGTCGTTCAATAACTCGCTTTCACCGACACAACTGCCGCCTCCACGGTCACTGTGACCGAAAGAGACAGCGCCGAACGCGGATCGTCGGAGGCCGTGGTCGTTCAATAATTCGCTTTCACCGACACAACTGCCGCCGCCACGGTCACGGTGAGCGAAAGAGACAGCGCCGAAAGCGGATCGTGGGAGGCCGTCGTCGTTCAATATTTCGCTTTCACCGACACAACTGCCGCCGCCACGGTCACCGTGAGCGAAAGAGACAGCGCCGAACGCGGATCGTCGGAGGCCGTGGTCGTTCAATAATTTGCTTTCACCGACACAACTGCCGACGCCACGGTCACCGTGACCGAAACAGACAGCGCCGAAAGCGGATCGTCGGAGGCCGTGGTCGTTCAATAATTCGCTTTCACCGACACAACTGCCGACGCCACGGTCACCGTGAGCGAAAGAGACAGCGCCGAAAGCGGATCGTGTGAGGCCGTGCTCGTTCAATATTTCGCTTTCACAGACACAACTGCCGCCGCCACGGTCACCGTGAGCGAAAGAGACAGCGCCGAACACGGATCGTCGGAGGCTGTGGTCGTTCAATAATTCGCTTTCACCGACACAACTGCCGCCGCCACGGTCACCGTGACCGAAAGAGACAGCGCCGAAAGCGGATCGTTGGAGGCCGTGGTCGTTCAATAATTCGCTTTCACCGACACAACTGCCGACGCCACGGTCACCGTGACCGAAAGAGACAGCGCCGAACGCGGATCGTCGGAGGCCGTGGTCGTTCAATAATTCTCTTTAACCGACACAACTGCCGCCGCCACGGTCACCGTGACCGAAAGAGACAGCGCCGAACGCGGATCGTCGGAGGCCGTGGTCGTTCAATAATTCGCTTTCACCGACACAACTGCCGACGCCACGGTCACCGTGACCGAAAGAGACACCGCCGAACGCGGATCGTCGGAGGCCGTGGTCGTTCAATAATTCGCTTTCACCGACACAACTGCCGCCGCCACGGTCACCGTGACCTAAAGAGGCAGCGCCGAACGCGGATCGTCGGAGGCCGTGGTCGTTCAATATTTCGCTTTCACCGACAGAACTGCCGCCGCCACGGTCACCGTGACCGACAGAGACAGCGCCGAACGCGGATCGTCGGAGGCCGTGGTCGTTCAATATTTCGCTTTCACCGACACAACTGCCGCCGCCACGGTCACCGTGACCGAAAGAGACAGCGCCGAACGCGGATCGTCGGAGGCCGTGGTCGTTCAATAATTCGCTTTCACCGACACAACTGCCGACGCCACGGTCACCGTGACCGAAAGAGACAGCGCCGAAAGCGGATCGTCGGAGGCCGTGGTCGTTAAATATTTCGCTTTCACCGACACAACTGCCGACGCCACCGTCACCGTGACCGAAAGAGACAGCGCCGAAAGCGGATCGTCGGAGACCGTGGTCGTTCAATAATTCGCTTTCGCCGACACAACTGCCGACGCCACGGTCACCGTGAGCGAAAGAGACAGCGCCGAAAGCGGATCGCGTGAGGCCGTGCTCGCTCAATAATTCGCTTTCACCGACACAATTGCCGCCGCCACGGTCTCCGTGAACGAAAGAGACAGCGCCGAACGCGGATCGTCGGAGGCCGTGGTCGTTCAATAATTCGCTTTCACCGACACAACTGCCGCCGCCACGGTCACCGTGACCGAAATAGACAGCGCCAAATCCGGATCGCTGGAGGCCGTGGTCGTTCAAAAATTCGCTTTAGCGACACAACTGCCGCCGCCACAGTCACCGTGAGCGAAAGAGACAGCGCCTAACGCGGATCGTTGGAGGCCGTGGTCGTTCAATAATTCGCTTTCACCGACACAACTGCCGCCGCCACGGTCACCGTGACCGAAAAAGACAGCGCCGAACGCGGATCGTCTAGGCCGTGGTCGTTCAATAATTCGCTTTCACCGACACAACTGCCGCCGCCACGGTCACCGTGACCGAAAGAGACAGAGCCGAACGCGGATCCTCTGAGGCCGTGGTCGTTCAATATTTCGCTTTCACCGACACAACTGCCGCCACCACGGTCACCGTGACCGAAAGAGACAGCGCCGAACGCGGATCGTTGGAGGCCGTGGTCGTTCAATAATTCGCTTTCACCGGCACAACTGCCGCCGCCACGGTCACCGTGACCGAAAGAGACAGCGCCGAACGCAGATCGTCGGAAGCCGTGGTCGTTCAATAATTCGCTTTCACCGACACAACTGCCGCCGCCACGGTCACCGTGACCGAAATAGACAGCGCCGAACGCGGATCGTCGGAGGCCGTGGTCGTTCAATAATTCGCTTTCACCGACACAACTGCTGCCGCCACGGTCACCGTGAGCGAAAGAGGCAGCGCCGAACGCGGATCATGTGAGGCCGTGCTCGTTCAAAATTTCGCTTTCACCGACACAACTACCGCCGCCACGGTCACCGTGAGCGAAAGAGACAGCGCCGAACGCGGATCGTTGGAGGCCGTGGTCGTTAAATAATTCGCTTTCACCGACACAACCGTCGACGCCACGGTCACCGTGAGCGAAAGAGACAGCGCCGAAAGCGGATCGTCGGAGGCCGTGGTCGTTCAATAATTCGCTTTCACCGACACAACTGCCGCCGCCACGGTCACCCTGACCGAAAGAGACAGTGCCGAAAGCGGATCGTCGGAGGCCGTGGTCGTTCAATAATTCGCTTTCACCGACACAACTGCCGCCACCACGGTCACCGTGACCGAAAGAGAGAGCGCCGAACGCGGATCGTTGGAGGCCGTGGTCGTTCAATAATTCGCTTTCACCGACACAACTGCCGCCGCCACGGTCACCGTGACCGAAAGAGACAGCGCCGAACGCAGATCGTCGGAGGCCGTGGTCGTTCAAATATTCGCTTTCACCGACACAACTGCCGCCGCCACGGTCACCGTGACCGAAGGAGACAGCGCCGAAAGCGGATCGTCGGAGGCCGTGGTCGTTCAGTAATTCGCTTTACCGACACAACTGCCGACGCCACGGTCACCGTGACCGAAAGAGACAGCGCCGAAAGCGAATCGATGGAGGCCGTCCTCGTTCAATATTTCGCTTTCACCGACACAACTGCCGACGCCACGGTCACCGTGAGTGAAAGAGACAGCGCCGAACGCGGACCGTCGGAGGCCGTGGTCATTCAATAATTCGCTTTCACCGACACAACTGCCGCTGCCACGGTCACCGTGAGCGAAAGAGACAGCGCCGAACACGGATCGTTGGAGGCTGTGGTCGTTCAATAATTCGCTTTCACCGACACAACTGCCGCCGCCACGGTCACCGTGACCGAAAGAGACAGCGCCGAAAGCGGATCGTTGGAGGCCGTGGTCGTTCAATAATTCGCTTTCACCGACACAACTGCCGATGCCACGGTCACCGTGACCGAAAGAGACAGCGCCGAACGCGGATCGTCGGAGGCCGTGGTCGTTCAATAATTCGCTTTCACCGACACAACTGCCGCCGCCACGGTCACCGTGACCGAAAGAGACAGCGCCGAACGCGGATCGTCGGAGGCCGTGGTCGTTAAATAATTCGCTTTCAGTGACACAACTGCCGCCGCCACGGTCACCGTGACCGAAAGAGACAGCGCCGAACGCGGATCGTCGGAGGCCATGGTCGTTCAAAATATCGCTATCACCGACACAACTGCCGGCGCCACGGTCACAGTGACCGACAGAGACAGCGCTGAACGCGGATCGTCGGAGGCCATAGTCGTTCAATAATTCGCTTTCACCGACACAACTGCCGCCGCCACGGTCACCGTGACCGAAAAAGACAGCGGCGAACGTGGATCGTGTGAGGCCGTGCTCGTTCAATATTTCGCTTTCACCGACACAACTGCCGACGCCACGGTCACCGTGAGCGAAAGAGACAGCGCCGAACGCGGATCGTGTGAGGCCGTGCTCGTTCAATAATTCGTTTTCACCGACACAACTGCCGCTGCCACGGTCACGGTGAGCGAAAGAGACAGCGCCGAACGCGGATCGTCGGAGGCCGTGGTCATTCAATAATTCGCTTTCACCGACACAACTGCCGCCACCACGGTCACCGTGAGCGAAAGAGACAGCGCCGAACGCGGATCGTCGGAGGCCGTGGTCGCTCAATAGTTCGCTTTCACCGACACAACTGCCGACGCCACGGTCACCGTGACCGAAAGAGACAGCGCCGAAAGCGGATCGTGTGAGGCCGTGGTCGTTCAGTAATTCGCTTTCACCGACACAACTGCCGACGCCACGGTCACCGTGACCGAAAGAGACAGCGCCGAAAGCGAATCGATGGAGGCCGTCCTGGTTCAATATTTCGCTTTCACCGACACAACTGCCGACGCCACGGTCACCGTGAGCGAAAGAGACAGCGCCGAAAGCGGATCGTGTGAGGCCGTGCTCGTTCAATATTTCGCTTTCACCGACACAACTGCCGCCGCCACGGTCACCGTGAGCGAAAGAGACAGCGCCGAACACGGATCGTCGGAGGCTGTGGTCGTTCAATAATTCGCTTTCACCGACACAACTGCCGCCGCCACGGTCACCGTGAGCGAAAGAGACAGCCCCGAACGCGGATCGTCGGAGGCCGTGGTCGTTCAATATTTCGCTTTCACCGACACAACTGCCGATGCCACGGTCACCGTGACCGAAAGAGACAGCGCCGAACGCGGATCGTCGGAGGCCGTGGTCGTTCAATAATTCTCTTTAACCGACACAACTGCCGCCGCCACGGTCACCGTGACCGAAAGAGACAGCGCCGAACGCGGATCGTCGGAGGCCGTGGTCGTTCAATAATTCGCTTTCACCGACACAACTGCCGACGCCACGGTCACCGTGACCGAAAGAGACAGCGCCGAACGCGGATCGTCGGAGGCCGTGGTCGTTCAATAATTCGCTTTCACCGACACAACTGCCGCCACCACGGTCACCGTGACCGAAAGAGACAGCGCCAAACGCGGATCGTCGGAGGCCGTGGTCGTTCAATAATTCGCTTTCACCGACACAACTGCCGCCACCACGGTCACCGTGACCGAAAGAGACAGCGCCAAACGCGGATCGTCGGAGGCCGTGGTCGTTAAATAATTCGCTTTCACTGACACAACTGCCGCCGCCACGGTCACCGTGACCGAAAGAGACAGCGCTGAACGCGGATCGTCGGTGGCCGTAGTCGTTCAATAATTCGCTTTCACCGACACAACTGCCGCCGCCACGGTCACCGTGACCGAAAGAGACAGCGCCGAACGCGGATCGTCGGAGGCCGTGGTCGTTCAATAATTCGCTTTCACCGACACAACTGCCGACGCCACGGTCACCGTGACCGAAAGAGACAGCGCCGAAAGCGGATCGTTGGAGGCCGTGGTCGTTCAATATTTCGCTTTCACCGACACAACTGCCGACACCACGGTCACCGTGAGCGAAAGAGACAGCGCCGAAAGCGGATCGCGTGAGGCCGTGCTCGTTCAAAAATTCGCATTCATCGACACAATTGCCGCCGCCACGGTCACCGTGAGCGAAAAAGACAGCGCCGAACGCGGATCGTCGGAGGCCGTGGTCGATCAATATTTCGCTTTCACCGACACAACTGCCGCCGCCACGGTCACCGTGACCGAAAGAGACAGCGCCAAATCCGGATTGTTGGAGGCCGTGGTCGTTCAATAATTCGCTTTACCGACACAACTGCCGCCGCCACAGTCACCGTGACCGAAAGAGACAGCGCCGAACGCGGATCGTCGGAGGCCGTGGTCGTTCAATAATTCGCTTTCACCGACACAACTGCCGCCGCCACGGTCACCGTGACCGAAAGAGACAGAGCCGAACGCGGATCGTCTGAGGCCGTGGTCGTTCAATAATTCGCTTTCACCGACACAACTGCCGCCACCACGGTCACCGTGACCGAAAGAGACAGCGCCGAACGCGGATCGTCGGAGGCCGTGGTCGTTCAATAGTTCGCTTTCACCGACACAACTGCTGCCGCCACGGTCACCGTGAGCGAAAGAGACAGCGCCGAACGCGGATCGTTGGAGGCCGTGGTCGTTAAATAATTCGCTTTCACCGACACAACTGTCGACGCCACGGTCACCGTGAGCGAAAGAGACAGCGCCGAAAGCGGATCGTCGGAGGCCGTGGTCGTTCAATAATTCGCTTTCACCGACACAACTCCCGCCGCCACGGTCACCGTGACCGAAAGAGACAGCGCCGAACGCGGATCGTCGGAGGCCGTGCTCGTTCAATAATTCGCTTTCGCCGACACAACTGCCGACGCCACGGTCACCGTGAGCGAAAGAGACAGAGGCGAACGCGGATCGTGTGAGGCCGTGCTCGTTCAATATTTCGCTTTCACCGACACAACTGCCGACGCCACAGTCACCGTGAGCGAAAGAGACAGCGCCGAACGCGGATCGTGTGAGGCCGTGCTCGTTCAATAATTCGTTTTCACCGACACAACTGCCGCCGCCACGGTCACCGTGAGCGAAAGAGACAGCGCCGAACGCGGATCGTCGGAGGCCGTGGTCATTCAATTATTCGCTTTCACCGACACAACTGCCGCCACCACGGTCACCGGGTGCGAAAGAGACAGCGCCGAACGCGGATCGTCGGAGGCCGTGGTCGTTCAATAGTTCGCTTTCACCGACACAACTGCCGACGCCACGGTCACCGTGACGGAAAGAGACAGCGCCGAACGCGGATTGTGTGAGGCCGTGGTCGTTCAGTAATTCGCTTTCACCGACACAACTGCCGACGCCACGGTCACCGTGACCGAAAGAGACAGCGCCGAAAGCGAATCGATGGAGGCCGTCCTCGTTCAATAATTCGCTTTCACCGACACAACTGCCGCCGCCACGGTCACCGTGAGCGAAAGAGACAGCGCCGAACGCGGATCGTCGGAGGCCGTGGTCGTTCAATAATTTGCTTTCACCGACACAACTGCCAACGCCACGGTCACCGTGACCGAAACAGACAGCGCCGAAAGCGGATCGTGTGAGGCCATGCTCGTTCAAAAATTCGCTTTCACCAACACAACTGCCACCGCCACGGTCACCGTGAGCGAAAGAGACAGCGCCGAACGCGGATCGTCGGAGGCCGTGGTCGTTCAATATTTCGCTTTCACCGACACAACTGCCGACACCACGGTCACCGTGACCGAAAGAGACAGCGCCGAAAGCGGATCGTGTGAGGCCATGCTCGTTCAAAAATTCGCTTTCACCAACACAACTGCCACCGCCACGGTCACCGTGAGCGAAAGAGACAGCGCCGAACGCGGATCGTCGGAGGCCGTGGTCGTTCAATAATTTGCTTTCACCGACACAACTGCCAACGCCACGGTCACCGTGACCGAAACAGACAGCGCCGAAAGCGGATCGTCGGAGGCCGTGGTCGTTCAATATTTCGCTTTCACCGACACAACTGCCGACGCCACGGTCACCGTGAGCGAAAGAGACAGCGCCGAAAGCGGATCGTGTGAGGCCGTGCTCGTTCAATATTTCGCTTTCACCGACACAACTGCCGCCGCCACGGTCACCGTGAGCGAAAGAGACAGCGTCAAACGCGGATCGTCGGAGGCCTTGGTCGTTCAAAAATTCGCTTTCACCTACACAACTGCCGCCGCCACGGTCACCGTGACCGAAAGAGACAGCGCCGAAAGCGGATCGTTGGAGGCCGTGGTCGTTCAATAATTCGCTTTCACCGACACAACTGCCGACGCCACGGTCACCGTGACCGAAAGAGGCAGCGCCCAACGCGAATCGTCGGAGGCCGTGGTCGTTCAATATTTCGCTTTAACCGACACAACTGCCGCCGCCACGGTCACCGTGACCGAAAGAGACAGCGCCGAACGCGGATCGTCGGAGGCCGTGGTCGTTCAATAATTCGCTTTCACCGACACAACTGCCGCCGCAACGGTCACTGTGAGCGAAAGAGACAGCGCCGAACGCGGATCGTCGGAGGCCGTGGTCCTTCAAGAATTCGCTTTCACCGACACAACTGCCGCCGCCACCGTCGCCGTGACCGAAAGAGACAGCGCCGAACACGGATCGTCGGAGGGCGTGCTCGTTCAATATTTCGCTTTCACCGACACAACTGCCGCCGCCACGGTCACCGTGAGCGAAAGAGACAGCGCCGGACGCGGATCGTGGGAGGCCGTGGTCGTTCAATAATTCGCTTTTACCGACACAACTGCCGCCGCCACGATCACCGTGACCGAAAGAGACAGCGCCGAACGCGAATCGTCGGAGGCCGTGGTCGTTCAAAAATTCGCTTTCACCGACACAACTGCCGCCGCCACGGTCACCGTGAGCGAAAGAGACAGCGCCGAACGCGGATCGTGGGAGGCCTTGGTCGTTCAATAATTCGCTTTCACCGACACATTTGCCGCCGCCACGGTCACCGTGACCGAAAGAGACAGCGCCGAACCCGGATCGTCGGAGGCCGTGGTCGTTCAATAATTCGCTTTCACCGACACAACTGCCGCCGCCAAGGTCACCGTGAGCGAAAGAGACAGCGCTGAAAGCGGATCGTCGGAGGCCGTGGTCGTTCAATATTTCGCTTTAAACGACACAACTGCCGCCGCCACGGTCACCGTGACCGATAGAGAGAGCGCTGAACGCGGATCGTCGGAGGCCGTGCTCGTTCAATAATTCGCTTTCACCGACACAGCTGCCGCCGCCACGGTCACCGTGAGCGAAAGAGACAGCGCCGAACGCGGATCGCTGGAGGCCGTGGTCGTTCAATAATTCGCTTTCACGGACACAACTGCCACCGCCACGGTCACCGTGAGCGAAAGAGACAGCGCCGAACGCGGATCATCGGAGGCCGTGGTCGTTCAACAATTCGCTTTCACCGACAGAACTGTGGCCGCCACGGTCACCGTGAGCGAAAGAGACAGCGCCGAAAGCGGATCGTTGGAGGCCGTGGTCGTTCAATAATTCGCATTCACCGACACAACTGCCGCCGCCACGGTCACCGTGAGCGAAAGAGACAGCGCCGAACGCGGATCGTTGGAGGCCGTGGTCGTTCAATAATTCGCTTTTACGGACACAACTGCCGCCGCCATGGTCACCGTGAGCGAAAGAGACAGCGCCGAACGCGGATCGTCGGGGGCCGTGGTCGTTCAATAATTCGCTTTCACCGACACAGCTGCCGCCGCCACGGTCACCGTGAGCGAAAGAGACAGCGCCTAAAGCGGATCGTCGGAGGCCATGGTCGTTCAATTATTCGCTTTCACCGACACAACTGCCGACGCCACGGTCACCGTGAGCGAAAGAGACAGCGCCGAAAGCGGATCATCGGAGGCCGTGCTCGTTCAATATTTCGCTTTCACCGACACAACTGCCGCCGCCACGATCACTGTGAGCGAAAGAGACAGCGCCGAAAGCGGATCGTCGGAGGCCGTGGTCGTTCAATAATTCGCTTTCACCGACACAACTGCCGACGCCACGGTCACTGTGAGCAAAAGAGACAGCGCCAAACGCGGATCGTCGGAGGCCGTGGTCGTTCAACTAATCGCTTTCACCGACACAACTGCCGCCGCCACGGTCACCGTGAGCGAAAGAGACCGCGCCGAACGAGGATCGTCGGAGGCCATGGTCGTTCAATATTTCGCTTTCACCGACACAACTGCCGCCGCCATGGTCACCGTCAGCGAAAGAGACAACGCCGTACGCGGATCGTCGGAGGCCGTGGTCGTTCAATAATTCGCTTTCACCGACACAACTGCCACCGCCCCGGTCGCCGTGACCGAAAGAGACAGCGCCGAACACGGATCGTCGGAGGCCGTGCTCGTTCAATAATTCGCTTTCACCGACACAACTGCCGCCGCCACGGTCACCGTGAGCGAAAGAGACCGCGCCGAACGCGGATCGTGGGAGGCCGTGGTCGTTCAATAATTCGCTTTCACCGACACAACTGCTGCCGCCACGGTCACCGTGAGCGAAAGAGACAGCGCCGAACGCGGATCGTGGGAGGCCGTGGTCGTTCAATAATTCGCTTTCACCGACACAACTGCCGCCGCCACGGTCACCGTGACCGAAAGAGAGCGCAGAACGCGGATCGTAGGAGGCCGTGGTCGTTCAATAATTCGCTTTCACCGACACAACTGCCGCCGCCACGGTCACCGTGACCGAAAGAGAGCGCGCCGAACACGGATCGTCGGAGGCCGTGGTCGTTCAATAATTCGCTTTCACCGACACAACTGCCGCCGCCATGGTCACCGTGAGCGAAAGAGACAGCGCCGAACACGGATCGTCGGAGGCCGTGCTCGTTCAATATTTCGCTTTCACCGACACAACTGCCGCCGCCACGGTCACCGTGAGCGAAAGACACAGCGCCGAACGCGGATCGTCGGAGGCCGTGGTCGTTCAATAATTCGCTTTCACCGACACAACTGCCGCCGCCACGGTCGCCGAGACCGAAAGAGACAGCGCCGAACACGGATCGTCGGAGGCCGTGCTCGTTCAATAATTCGCTTTCACCGACACAACTGCCGCCGCCACGGTCACCGTGAGCGAAAGAGACAGCGCCGACCGCGGATCTTGGGAGGCCGTGGTCGTTCAATAATTCGCTTTCACCGACACAACTGCCACCGCCACGGTCACCGTGACCGAAAGAGACAGTGCCGAGCGCGGATCGTCGGAGGCCGTGGTCGTTCAATAATTCGCTTTCACCGACACAACTGCCGCCGCGACGGTCACCGTGAGCGAAAGAGACAGCGCCGAAAGCGGATCGTCGGAGGCCGTGGTCTTCAATATTTCGCTTTCACCGACACAACTGCCGCCGCCATGGTCACCGTGAGCGAAAGAGACAGCGCCGAACACGAATCGTCGGAGGCCGTGCTTGTTCAATATTTCGCTTTCACCGACACAACTGCCACCGCCACGGTCACCGTGAGCGAAAGAGACAGCGCCGAAAGCGGATCGTCGGAGGCCGTGGACGTTCAATAATTCGCTTTCACCGACACAACTGCCGCCGCCACGGTCACCGTGAGCGAAAGAGACAGCGCCGAACACGGGTCGTCGGAGGCCGTGCTCGTTCAATAATTCGCTTTCACCGACACAACTGCCGCCTCCACGTCACCGTGAGCGAAAGAGACAGCGCCGAACGCGGATCGTCGGAGGCCGTGGTCGTTCAATAATTCGCTTTCACCGACACAACTGCTGACGCCACGGTCACTGAGCGAAAGAGACAGCGTAAAACGCGGATCGTCGGAGGCCGTGCTCCTTCAAATATTCGCTTTCACCGACACAACTGCCGCCGCCACGGTCACTGTGAGCGAAAGAGACAGCGCCGAACGCGGATCGTCGGAGGCCATGGTCGTTCAATAATTCGCTGTCACCGACACAACTGCCGACGCCACGGTCACCGTGAGCGAAAGAGAAAGCGCCGAAACCGGATCGTCGGAGGCCGTGCTCGTTCAATAATTCGCTTTCACCGACGCAACTGCCGCCGCCACGGTCACCGTGACCGAAAGAGAGCGCGCCGAACACGGATCGTCGGAGGCCGTGTTCGTTCAATAACTCGCTTTCACCGACACAACTGCCGACGCCACGGTCACTGTGAGCGAAAGAGACAGCGCCGAACGCGGATCGTCGGAGGCCATGGTCGTTCAACAATTCGCTTTCACCGAAACAACTGCCGCCGCCACGGTCACCGTGATCGAAAGAGACAGCGCCGAACGCGGATCGTCGGAGGCCGTGGTCGTTCAATAATTCGCTTTCACCGACACAAATGCCGCAGCCTCGGTCACCGTGAGCGAAAGAGACGGCGCCGGAAGCGGATCGTCGGAGCCGTGCTCGTTCAATATTTCGCTTTCACCGACACAACTGCCGCCGCCACGGTCACCGTGAGCGAAAGAGACAGCGCCGAACGCGGATCGTCGGAGGCCGTGGTCGTTCAACTGTGCGCTTTCACCGACAAAACTGCCGCCGCCACGGTCACCGTGACCGAAAGAGACAGCGCCGAACACGTATCGTCGGAGGCAGTGGTCGTTCAATAATTCGCTTTCACCGACACAACTGCCGCCGCCATGGTCACCGTGAGCGAAAGAGACAGCGCCGAAAGCGGATCGTCGGAGGCCGTGGTCGTTCAATAATTCGCTTTCACCGACACAACTGCCGACGCCACGGTTACTGTGAGCGAAAGAGACAGCGCCAAACGCGCATTGTCGGAGGCCGTGCTCCTTCAAATATTCGCTTTCACCGACACAACTGCCGCCGCCACGGTCACTGTGAGCGAAAGAAACAGCGCCGAACGCGGATCGTCGGAGGCCATGGTCGTTCAATATTTCGCTTTCACCGACACAACTGCCGACGCCACGGTCACTGTGAGCAAAAGAGACAGCGCCAAACGCGGATCGTCGGAGGCCGTGGTCGTTCAACTAATCGCTTTCACCGACACAACTGCCGCCGCCACGGTCACCGTGACCGAAAGAGAGACCGCCGAACGCGGATCGTCGGAGGCCGTGCTCGTCCAATATTTCGCTTTCACCGACACAACTGCCGCCGCCACGGTCACCGTGAGCGAAAGAGACAGCGCCGAACGCGGATCGTTGGAGGCAGTGGTCGTTCAATAATTCGCTTTCACCGACACAGCTGCCGGCGCCAAGGTCACCGTGAGCGAAAGAGAGAGCGCCGAACGCGGATCGTCGGAGGCCGTGCTCGTTCAATAATTCGCTTTCACCGACACAACTGCCGCCGCCACGGTCACCGTGAGCGAGAGGGACATGGCCGAAAGCGGATCGTCGGAGGCCGTGGTCGTTCAATAATTCGCTTTCACCGACACAGCTGCCGCCGCCACGGTCACCGTGAGCGAAAGAGACAGCGCCGAAAGCGGATCGTCGGAGGCCGTGGTCGTTCAATAATTCACTTTCACCGACACAACTGCCGACGCCACGGTCACCGTGAGCGAAAGACACAGCGCCGAAAGCGGATCGTCGGAGGCCGTGCTCGTTCAATAATTCGCTTTCACCGACACAACTGCCGCCGCCACGATCACTGTGAGCGAAAGAGACAGCGCCGAACGCGGATCGTCGGAGGCCGTGGTCGTTCAATATTTCGCTTTCAGCGACACAACAGCCGACGCCACGGTCACTGTGAGCAAAAGAGACAGCGCCGAACGCGGATCGTCGGAGGCCGTGGTCGTTCAACTAATCGCTTTCACCGACACAACTGCCGCCGCCACGGTCACCGTGAGCGAAAGAGACAGCGCCGAACGAGGATCGTCGGAGGCCGTGGTCGTTCAATATTTCGCTTTCACCGACACAACTGCCGCCGCCACGGTCACTGTGAGCGAAAGAGACAGCGCCGAACGCGGGTCGTCGGAGGCCGTGGTCGTTCAACTATTCGCTTTCACCGACACAACTGCCGCCGCCACGGTCACCGTGACCGAAAGAGAGAGCGCCGAACGCGGATCGTCGGAGGCCGTGCTCGTTCAATAATTCGCTTTCACCGACACAACTGCCGCCGCCACGGTCACCGTGAGCGAAAGAGACAGCGCCGAACGCGGATCGTTGGAGGCCGTGGTCGTTCAATAATTCGCTTTCACGGACACAACTGCCGCCGCCACGGTCACCGTGAGCGAAAGAGACAGCGCCGAACGCGGATCGTCGGAGGCCGTGGTCGTTCAACAATTCGCTTTCACCGACAGAACTGCGGCCGCCACAGTCACCGTGAGCGAAAGAGACACCGCCGAAAGCGGATCGTCGGAGGCCGTGGTCGTTCAATAATTCGCTTTCACCGACACAACTGCCGCCGCCACGGTCACCGCGAGCGAGAGAGACATGGCCGAAAGCGGATCGTCGGAGGCCTTGGTCGTTCAATAATTCGCTTTCACCGACACAGCTGCTGACACCACGGTCACTGTGAGCAAAAGAGACAGCGCCGAACGCGGATCGTCGGAGGCCGTGGTCGTTCAACTAATCGCTTTCACCGACACAACTACCGCCGCCACGGTCACCGTCACCGAAAGAGACAGCGCCGGACGTGGATCGTCGGAGGCCGTGGTCGTTCAATATTTCGGTTTCACCGACACAACTGCCGCCGCCACGGTCACCGTGAGCGAAAGAGACAGCGCCGAACCCGGATCGTCGGAGGCCGTGGTCGTTCAATAATTCGCTTTCACTGACACAACTGCCGCCGCCAAGGTCACCGTGAGCGAAAGAGACAGCGCTGAAAGCGGATCGTCGGAGGCCGTGGTCGTTCAATAATTCGCTTTCACCGACACAACTGCCGCCGCCACGGTCACTGTGAGCGAAAGAGACAGCGCCGAACGCGGATCGTCGGAGGCCGTGGGCGTTCAACTATTCGCTTTCACCGACACAACTGCCGCCGCCACGGTCACCGTGACCGAAAGAGAGAGCGCCGAACGCGGATCGTCGGAGGCCGTGCTCGTTCAATAATTCGGATTCACCGACACAACTGCCGCCGCCACGGTCACCATGAGCGAAAGAGACAGCGCCGAACGCGGATCGTTGGAGACCGTGGTCGTTCAATAATTCGCTTTCACGGACACAACTGCCGCCGCCACGGTCCCCGTGAGCGAAAGAGACAGCGCCGAACGCGGATCGTCGGAGGCCGTGGTCGTTCAACAATTCGCTTTCACCGACACAACTGCCGCCGCCACGGTCACCGTGAGCGAGAGAGACATGGCCGAAAGCGGATCATCGGGGGCCGTGGTCGTTCAATAATTCGCTTTCACCGACACAGCTGCCGCCGCCACGGTCACCGTGAGCGAAAGAGACAGCGCCGAAAGCGGATCGTCGGAGGCCATGATCGTTCAATAATTCGCTTTCACCGACACAACTGCCGACGCCACGGTCACCGTGAGCGAAAGAGACAGCGCCGAAAGCGGATCGTCGGAGGCCGTGCTCGTTCAATATTTCGCTTTCACCGACACAACTGCCGCCGCCACGATCACTGTGAGCGAAAGAGACAGCGCCGAAAGCGGGTCGTCGGAGGCCGTGGTCGTTCAATATTTCGCTTACACCGACACAACTGCCGACGCCAGGGTCACTGTGAGCAAAAGAGACAGCGCCAAACGCGGATCGTCGGAGGCCGTGGTCGTTCAACTAATCGCTTTCACCGACACAACTGCCGCCGCCATGGTCACCATTCAATAATTCGTTTCACCGACACAACTGCCGCCGCCACGATCACTGTGAGCGAAAGAGACAGCGCCGAAAGCGGATCGTCGGAGGCCGTGGTCGTTCAATATTTCGCTTTCACCGACACAACTGCCGACGCCACGGTCACTGTGAGCAAAAGAGACAGCGCCAAACGCGGATCGTCGGAGGCCGTGGTCGTTCAATATTTCGCTTTCACCGACACAACTGCCGCCGCCATGGTCACCGTCAGCGAAAGAGACAACGCCGTACGCGGATCGTCGGAGGCCGTGCTCGTTCAATATTTCGCTTTCACCGACACAACTGCCGCATCCACGGTCACCGTGAGCGAAAGAGAGAGCGCCGAACGCGGATCGTCGGAGGCCGTGGTCGTTCAATAATTCGCTTTCACCGACACAACTGCCACCGCCCCGGTCGCCGTGACCGAAAGAGACAGCGCCGAACACGGATCGTCGGAGGCCGTGCTCGTTCAATAATTCGCTTTCACGGACACAACTGCCGCCGCCACGGTCACCGTGAGCGAAAGAGACCGCGCCGAACGCGGATCGTGGGAGGCCGTGGTCGTTCAATAATTCGCTTTCACCGACACAACTGCTGCCGCCACGGTCACCGTGAGCGAAAGAGACAGCGCCGAACGCGGATCGTGGGAGGCCGTGGTCGTTCAATATTTCGCTTTCACCGACACAACTGCCGCCGCCACGGTCACCGTGACCGAAAGAGACAGCGCAGAACGCGGATCGTAGGAGGCCGTGGTCGTTCAATAATTCGCTTTCACCGACACAACTGCCGCCGCCACGGTCACCGTGACCGAAAGAGAGCGTGCCGAACACGGATCGTCGGAGGCCGTGGTCGTTCAATAATTCGCTTTCACCGACACAACTGCCGCCGCCATGGTCACCGCGAGCGAAAGAGACAGCGCCGAACACGGATCGTCGGAGGCCGTGCTCGTTCAATATTTCGCTTTCACCGACACAACTGCCGCCGCCACGGTCACCGTGAGCGAAAGACACAGCGCCGAACGCGGATCGTCGGAGGCCGTGGTCGTTCAATAATTCGCTTTCACCGACACAACTGCCGCCGCCACGGTCGCCGAGACCGAAAGAGACAGCGCCGAACACGGATCGTCGGAGGCCGTGCTCGTTCAATATTTCGCTTTCACCGACACAACTGCCGCCGCCACGGTCACCGTGAGCGAAAGAGACAGCGCCGACCGCGGATCTTGGGAGGCCGTGGTCGTTCAATATTTCGCTTTCACCGACACAACTGCCACCGCCACGGTCACCGTGACCGAAAGAGACAGCGCCGAACGCGGATCATCGGAGGCCGTGGTCGTTCAATAATTCGCTTTCACCGACACAGCTGCCGACACCACGGTCACTGTGAGCAAAAGAGACAGCGCCGAACGCGGATCGCCGGAGGCCGTGGTCGTTCAACTAATCGCTTTCACCGACACAACTGCCGCCGCCACGGTCACCGTCACCGAAAGAGACAGCGCCGGACGCGGATCGTCGGAGGCCGCGGTCGTTCAATATTTCGGTTTCACCGACACAACTGCCGCCGCCACGGTCACCGTGAGCGAAAGAGACAGCGCCGAACACGGATCGTCGGAGGCCGTGTTCGTTCAATATTTCGCTTTCACCTACACAACTGCCGCTGCCACGGTCACCGTGAGCGAAAGAGACAGCGCCGAACGGGGATCGTTGGAGGCCGTGGCCGTTCGATAATTCGCTTTCACCGACACAACTGCCGCCGCCACCGTCGCCGTGACCGAAAGAGACAGCGCCGAACACGGATCGTCGGAGGCCGTGCTCGTTCAATATTTCGCTTTAACCGACACAACTGCCGCCGCCACGGTCACCGTGAGCGAAAGAGACAGCGCCGAACGCGGATCGGGAGGCCGTGGTCGTTCAATAATTCGCTTTCACCGACACAACTGCCGCCGCCACGGTCACCGTGACCGAAAGAGACAGCGCCGAACGCGGATCGTCGGAGGCCGTGGTCGTTCAATAATTCGCTTTCACCGACACAACTGCCGCCGCCACGGTCACCGTGAGCGAAAGAGACAGCGCCGAACGCGGATTGTGGGAGGCCTTGGTCGTTCAATATTCGCTTTCGCCGACACATTTGCCGCCGCCACGGTCACCGTGACCGAAAGAGACAGCGCCGAACCCGGATCGTCGGAGGCCGTGGTCGTTCAATAATTCGCTTTCACCGACACAACTGCCGCCGCCAAGGTCAGCGTGAGCGAAAGAGACAGCGCTGAAAGCGGATCGTCGGAGGCCGTGGTCGTTCAATAATTCGCTTTCACCGACACAACTGCCGCCGCCACGGTCACTGTGAGCGAAAGAGACAGCGCCGAACGCGGATCGTCGGAGGCCGTGGTCGTTCAACTATTCGCTTTCACCGACACAACTGCCGCCGCCACGGTCACCGTGACCGAAAGAGAGAGCGCCGAACGCGGATCGTCGGAGGCCGTGCTCGTTCAATAATTCGCATTCACCGACACAACTGCCGCCGCCACGGTCACCGTGAGCGAAAGAGACAGCGCCGAACGCGGATCGTTGGAGGCCGTGGTCGTTCAATAATTCGCTTTCACGGACACAACTGCCGCCGCCATGGTCACCGTGAGCGAAAGAGACAGCGCCGAACGCGGATCGTCGGAGGCCGTGGTCGTTCAACAATTCGCTTTCACCGACACAACTGCCGCCGCCACGGTCACCGTGAGCGAGAGAGACATGGCCGAAAGCGGATCGTCGGGGGCCGTGGTCGTTCAATAATTCGCTTTCACCGACACAGCTGCCGCCGCCACGGTCACCGTGAGCGAAAGAGACAGCGCCGAAAGCGGATCGTCGGAGGCCATGGTCGTTCAATTATTCGCTTTCACCGACACAACTGCCAACGCCACGGTCACCGTGAGCGAAAGAGACAGCGCCGAAAGCGGATCGTCGGAGGCCGTGCTCGTTCAATAATTCGCTTTCACCGACACAACTGCCGCCGCCACGATCACTGTGAGCGAAAGAGACAGCGCCGAAAGCGGATCGTCGGAGGCCGTGGTCGTTCAATATTTCGCTTTCACCGACACAACTGCCGACGCCAGGGTCACTGTGAGCAAAAGAGACAGCGCCAAACGCGGATCGTCGGAGGCCGTGGTCGTTCAACTAATCGCTTTCACCGACACAACTGCCGCCGCCATGGTCACCGTTCAATAATTCGTTTCACCGACACAACTGCCGCCGCCACGATCACTGTGAGCGAAAGAGACAGCGCCGAAAGCGGATCGTCGGAGGCCGTGGTCGTTCAATATTTCGCTTTCACCGACACAACTGCCGCCGCCATGGTCACCGTCAGCGAAAGAGACAACGCCGTACGCGGATCGTCGGAGGCCGTGCTCGTTCAATATTTCGCTTTCACCGACACAACTTCCGCCGCCACGGTCACCGTGAGCGAAAGAGAGAGCGCCGAACGCGGATCGTCGGAGGCCGTGGTCGTTCAATAATTCGCTTTCACCGACACAACTGCCACCGCCCCGGTCGCCGTGACCGAAAGAGACAGCGCCGAACACGGATCGTCGGAGGCCGTGCTCGTTCAATAATTCGCTTTCACGGACACAACTGCCGCCGCCACGGTCACCGTGAGCGAAAGAGACCGCGCCGAACGCGGATCGTGGGAGGCCGTGGTCGTTCAATAATTCGCTTTCACCGACACAACTGCTGCCGCCACGGTCACCGTGAGCGAAAGAGACAGCGCCGAACGCGGATCGTGGGAGGCCGTGGTCGTTCAATATTTCGCTTTCACCGACACAACTGCCGCCGCCACGGTCACCGTGACCGAAAGAGACAGCGCAGAACGCGGATCGTAGGAGGCCGTGGTCGTTCAATAATTCGCTTTCACCGACACAACTGCCGCCGCCACGGTCACCGTGACCGAAAGAGAGCGTGCCGAACACGGATCGTCGGAGGCCGTGGTCGTTCAATAATTCGCTTTCACCGACACAACTGCCGCCGCCATGGTCACCGCGAGCGAAAGAGACAGCGCCGAACACGGATCGTCGGAGGCCGTGCTCGTTCAATATTTCGCTTTCACCGACACAACTGCCGCCGCCACGGTCACCGTGAGCGAAAGACACAGCGCCGAACGCGGATCGTCGGAGGCCGTGGTCGTTCAATAATTCGCTTTCACCGACACAACTGCCGCCGCCACGGTCGCCGAGACCGAAAGAGACAGCGCCGAACACGGATCGTCGGAGGCCGTGCTCGTTCAATATTTCGCTTTCACCGACACAACTGCCGCCGCCACGGTCACCGTGAGCGAAAGAGACAGCGCCGACCGCGGATCTTGGGAGGCCGTGGTCGTTCAATATTTCGCTTTCACCGACACAACTGCCACCGCCACGGTCACCGTGACCGAAAGAGACAGCGCCGAACGCGGATCATCGGAGGCCGTGGTCGTTCAATAATTCGCTTTCACCGACACAGCTGCCGACACCACGGTCACTGTGAGCAAAAGAGACAGCGCCGAACGCGGATCGCCGGAGGCCGTGGTCGTTCAACTAATCGCTTTCACCGACACAACTGCCGCCGCCACGGTCACCGTCACCGAAAGAGACAGCGCCGGACGCGGATCGTCGGAGGCCGCGGTCGTTCAATATTTCGGTTTCACCGACACAACTGCCGCCGCCACGGTCACCGTGAGCGAAAGAGACAGCGCCGAACACGGATCGTCGGAGGCCGTGTTCGTTCAATATTTCGCTTTCACCTACACAACTGCCGCTGCCACGGTCACCGTGAGCGAAAGAGACAGCGCCGAACGGGGATCGTTGGAGGCCGTGGCCGTTCGATAATTCGCTTTCACCGACACAACTGCCGCCGCCACCGTCGCCGTGACCGAAAGAGACAGCGCCGAACACGGATCGTCGGAGGCCGTGCTCGTTCAATATTTCGCTTTAACCGACACAACTGCCGCCGCCACGGTCACCGTGAGCGAAAGAGACAGCGCCGAACGCGGATCGGGAGGCCGTGGTCGTTCAATAATTCGCTTTCACCGACACAACTGCCGCCGCCACGGTCACCGTGACCGAAAGAGACAGCGCCGAACGCGGATCGTCGGAGGCCGTGGTCGTTCAATAATTCGCTTTCACCGACACAACTGCCGCCGCCACGGTCACCGTGAGCGAAAGAGACAGCGCCGAACGCGGATTGTGGGAGGCCTTGGTCGTTCAATATTCGCTTTCGCCGACACATTTGCCGCCGCCACGGTCACCGTGACCGAAAGAGACAGCGCCGAACCCGGATCGTCGGAGGCCGTGGTCGTTCAATAATTCGCTTTCACCGACACAACTGCCGCCGCCAAGGTCAGCGTGAGCGAAAGAGACAGCGCTGAAAGCGGATCGTCGGAGGCCGTGGTCGTTCAATAATTCGCTTTCACCGACACAACTGCCGCCGCCACGGTCACTGTGAGCGAAAGAGACAGCGCCGAACGCGGATCGTCGGAGGCCGTGGTCGTTCAACTATTCGCTTTCACCGACACAACTGCCGCCGCCACGGTCACCGTGACCGAAAGAGAGAGCGCCGAACGCGGATCGTCGGAGGCCGTGCTCGTTCAATAATTCGCATTCACCGACACAACTGCCGCCGCCACGGTCACCGTGAGCGAAAGAGACAGCGCCGAACGCGGATCGTTGGAGGCCGTGGTCGTTCAATAATTCGCTTTCACGGACACAACTGCCGCCGCCATGGTCACCGTGAGCGAAAGAGACAGCGCCGAACGCGGATCGTCGGAGGCCGTGGTCGTTCAACAATTCGCTTTCACCGACACAACTGCCGCCGCCACGGTCACCGTGAGCGAGAGAGACATGGCCGAAAGCGGATCGTCGGGGGCCGTGGTCGTTCAATAATTCGCTTTCACCGACACAGCTGCCGCCGCCACGGTCACCGTGAGCGAAAGAGACAGCGCCGAAAGCGGATCGTCGGAGGCCATGGTCGTTCAATTATTCGCTTTCACCGACACAACTGCCAACGCCACGGTCACCGTGAGCGAAAGAGACAGCGCCGAAAGCGGATCGTCGGAGGCCGTGCTCGTTCAATAATTCGCTTTCACCGACACAACTGCCGCCGCCACGATCACTGTGAGCGAAAGAGACAGCGCCGAAAGCGGATCGTCGGAGGCCGTGGTCGTTCAATATTTCGCTTTCACCGACACAACTGCCGACGCCAGGGTCACTGTGAGCAAAAGAGACAGCGCCAAACGCGGATCGTCGGAGGCCGTGGTCGTTCAACTAATCGCTTTCACCGACACAACTGCCGCCGCCATGGTCACCGTTCAATAATTCGTTTCACCGACACAACTGCCGCCGCCACGATCACTGTGAGCGAAAGAGACAGCGCCGAAAGCGGATCGTCGGAGGCCGTGGTCGTTCAATATTTCGCTTTCACCGACACAACTGCCGACGCCACGGTCACTGTGAGCAAAAGAGACAGCGCCAAACGCGGATCGTCGGAGGCCGTGGTCGTTCAATATTTCGCTTTCACCGACACAACTGCCGCCGCCATGGTCACCGTCAGCGAAAGAGACAACGCCGTACGCGGATCGTCGGAGGCCGTGCTCGTTCAATATTTCGCTTTCACCGACACAACTTCCGCCGCCACGGTCACCGTGAGCGAAAGAGAGAGCGCCGAACGCGGATCGTCGGAGGCCGTGGTCGTTCAATAATTCGCTTTCACCGACACAACTGCCACCGCCCCGGTCGCCGTGACCGAAAGAGACAGCGCCGAACACGGATCGTCGGAGGCCGTGCTCGTTCAATAATTCGCTTTCACCGACACAACTGCCGCCGCCACGGTCACCGTGAGCGAAAGAGACCGCGCCGAACGCGGATCGTGGGAGGCCGTGGTCGTTCAATATATTCGCTTTCACCGACACAACTGCTGCCGCCACGGTCACCGTGAGCGAAAGAGACAGCGCCGAACGCGGATCGTGGGAGGCCGTGGTCGTTCAATATTTCGCTTTCACCGACACAACTGCCGCCGCCACGGTCACCGTGACCGAAAGAGACAGCGCAGAACGCGGATCGTCGGAGGCCGTGGTCGTTCAATAATTCGCTTTCACCGACACAACTGCCACCGCCACGGTCACCGTGACCGAAAGAGACAGCGCCGAACGCGGATCATCGGAGGCCGTGGTCGTTCAATATTTCGCTTTCACCGACACAGCTGCCGACACCACGGTCACTGTGAGCAAAAGAGACAGCGCCGAACGCGGATCGTCGGAGGCCGTGGTCGTTCAACTAATCGCTTTCACCGACACAACTGCCGCCGCCACGGTCACCGTCACCGAAAGAGACAGCGCCGGACGCGGATCGTCGGAGGCCGCGGTCGTTCAATATTTCGGTTTCACCGACACAACTGCCGCCGCCACGGTCACCGTGAGCGAAAGAGACAGCGCCGAACACGGATCGTCGGAGGCCGTGTTCGTTCAATATTTCGCTTTCACCTACACAACTGCCGCTGCCACGGTCACCGTGAGCGAAAGAGACAGCGCCGAACGCGGATCGTCGGAGGCCGTGGCCGTTCGATAATTCGCTTTCACCGACACAACTGCCGCCGCCACCGTCGCCGTGACCGAAAGAGACAGAGCCGAACACGGATCGTCGGAGGCCGTGCTCGTTCAATATTTCGCTTTAACCGACACAACTGCCGCCGCCACGGTCACCGTGAGCGAAAGAGACAGCGCCGAACGCGGATCGGGAGGCCGTGGTCGTTCAATAATTCGCTTTCACCGACACAACTGCCACCGCCACGGTCACCGTGACCGAAAGAGACAGCACCGAACGCGGATCGTCGGAGGCCGTGGTCGTTCAATAATTCGCTTTCACCGACACAACTGCCGCTGCCACGGTCACCGTGAGCGAAAGAGACAGCGCCGAACGCGGATTGTGGGAGGCCTTGGTCGTTCAATATTCGCTTTCGCCGACACATTTGCCGCCGCCACGGTCACCGTGACCGAAAGAGACAGCGCCGAACCCGGATCGTCGGAGGCCGTGGTCGTTCAATAATTCGCTTTCACCGACACAACTGCCGCCGCCAAGGTCACCGTGAGCGAAAGAGACAGCGCTGAAAGCGGATCGTCGGAGGCCGTGGTCGTTCAATAATTCGCTTTCACCGACACAACTGCCGCCGCCACGGTCACTGTGAGCGAAAGAGACAGCGCCGAACGCGGATCGTCGGAGGCCGTGGTCGTTCAACTATTCGCTTTCACCGACACAACTGCCGCCGCCACGGTCACCGTGACCGAAAGAGAGAGCGCCGAACGCGGATCGTCGGAGGCCGTGCTCGTTCAATAATTCCCATTCACCGACACAACTGCCGCCGCCACGGTCACCGTGAGCGAAAGAGACAGCGCCGAACGCGGATCGTTGGAGGCCGTGGTCGTTCAATAATTCGCTTTCACGGACACAACTGCCGCCGCCATGGTCACCGTGAGCGAAAGAGACAGCGCCGAACGCGGATCGTCGGGGGCCGTGGTCGTTCAATAATTCGCTTTCACCGACACAGCTGCCGCCGCCACGGTCACCGTGAGCGAAAGAGACAGCGCCTAAAGCGGATCGTCGGAGGCCATGGTCGTTCAATTATTCGCTTTCACCGACACAACTGCCGACGCCACGGTCACCGTGAGCGAAAGAGACAGCGCCGAAAGCGGATCATCGGAGGCCGTGCTCGTTCAATATTTCGCTTTCACCGACACAACTGCCGCCGCCACGATCACTGTGAGCGAAAGAGACAGCGCCGAAAGCGGATCGTCGGAGGCCGTGGTCGTTCAATAATTCGCTTTCACCGACACAACTGCCGACGCCACGGTCACTGTGAGCAAAAGAGACAGCGCCAAACGCGGATCGTCGGAGGCCGGGGTCGTTCAACTAATCGCTTTCACCGACACAACTGCCGCCGCCACGGTCACCGTGAGCGAAAGAGACCGCGCCGAACGAGGATCGTCGGAGGCCATGGTCGTTCAATATTTCGCTTTCACCGACACAACTGCCGCCGCCATGGTCACCGTCAGCGAAAGAGACAACGCCGTACGCGGATCGTCGGAGGCCGTGGTCGTTCAATAATTCGCTTTCACCGACACAACTGCCACCGCCCCGGTCGCCGTGACCGAAAGAGACAGCGCCGAACACGGATCGTCGGAGGCCGTGCTCGTTCAATAATTCGCTTTCACCGACACAACTGCCGCCGCCACGGTCACCGTGAGCGAAAGAGACCGCGCCGAACGCGGATCGTGGGAGGCCGTGGTCGTTCAATAATTCGCTTTCACCGACACAACTGCTGCCGCCACGGTCACCGTGAGCGAAAGAGACAGCGCCGAACGCGGATCGTGGGAGGCCGTGGTCGTTCAATAATTCGCTTTCACCGACACAACTGCCGCCGCCACGGTCACCGTGACCGAAAGAGAGCGCAGAACGCGGATCGTAGGAGGCCGTGGTCGTTCAATAATTCGCTTTCACCGACACAACTGCCGCCGCCACGGTCACCGTGACCGAAAGAGAGCGCGCCGAACACGGATCGTCGGAGGCCGTGGTCGTTCAATAATTCGCTTTCACCGACACAACTGCCGCCGCCATGGTCACCGTGAGCGAGAGACAGCGCCGAACACGGATCGTCGGAGGCCGTGCTCGTTCAATATTTCGCTTTCACCGACACAACTGCCGCCGCCACGGTCACCGTGAGCGAAAGACACAGCGCCGAACGCGGATCGTCGGAGGCCGTGGTCGTTCAATAATTCGCTTTCACCGACACAACTGCCGCCGCCACGGTCGCCGAGACCGAAAGAGACAGCGCCGAACACGGATCGTCGGAGGCCGTGCTCGTTCAATAATTCGCTTTCACCGACACAACTGCCGCCGCCACGGTCACCGTGAGCGAAAGAGACAGCGCCGACCGCGGATCTTGGGAGGCCGTGGTCGTTCAATAATTCGCTTTCACCGACACAACTGCCACCGCCACGGTCACCGTGACCGAAAGAGACAGTGCCGAACGCGGATCGTCGGAGGCCGTGGTCGTTCAATAATTCGCTTTCACCGACACAACTGCCGCCGCGACGGTCACCGTGAGCGAAAGAGACAGCGCCGAAAGCGGATCGTCGGAGGCCGTGGTCTTCAATAATTCGCTTTCACCGACACAACTGCCGCCGCCATGGTCACCGTGAGCGAAAGAGACAGCGCCGAACACGAATCGTCGGAGGCCGTGCTTGTTCAATATTTCGCTTTCACCGACACAACTGCCACCGCCACGGTCACCGTGAGCGAAAGAGACAGCGCCGAAAGCGGATCGTCGGAGGCCGTGGACGTTCAATAATTCGCTTTCACCGAAACAAATGCCGCCGCCACGGTCACCGTGAGCGAAAGAGACAGCGCCGAACACGGATCGTCGGAGGCCGTGCTCGTTCAATAATTCGCTTTCACCGACACAACTGCCGCCTCCACGTCACCGTGAGCGAAAGAGACAGCGCCGAACGCGGATCGTCGGAGGCCGTGGTCGTTCAATAATTCGCTTTCACCGACACAACTGCTGACGCCACGGTCACTGAGCGAAAGAGACAGCGTAAAACGCGGATCGTCGGAGGCCGTGCTCCTTCAAATATTCGCTTTCACCGACACAACTGCCGCCGCCACGGTCACTGTGAGCGAAAGAGACAGCGCCGAACGCGGATCGTCGGAGGCCATGGTCGTTCAATAATTCGCTGTCACCGACACAACTGCCGACGCCACGGTCACCGTGAGCGAAAGAGAAAGCGCCGAAACCGGATCGTCGGAGGCCGTGCTCGTTCAATAATTCGCTTTCACCGACGCAACTGCCGCCGCCACGGTCACCGTGACCGAAAGAGAGCGCGCCGAACACGGATCGTCGGAGGCCGTGTTCGTTCAATAACTCGCTTTCACCGACACAACTGCCGACGCCACGGTCACTGTGAGCGAAAGAGACAGCGCCGAACGCGGATCGTCGGAGGCCATGGTCGTTCAACAATTCGCTTTCACCGAAACAACTGCCGCCGCCACGGTCACCGTGATCGAAAGAGACAGCGCCGAACGCGGATCGTCGGAGGCCGTGGTCGTTCAATAATTCGCTTTCACCGACACAAATGCCGCAGCCTCGGTCACCGTGAGCGAAAGAGACGGCGCCGGAAGCGGATCGTCGGAGCCGTGCTCGTTCAATATTTCGCTTTCACCGACACAACTGCCGCCGCCACGGTCACCGTGAGCGAAAGAGACAGCGCCGAACGCGGATCGTCGGAGGCCGTGGTCGTTCAACTGTGCGCTTTCACCGACAAAACTGCCGCCGCCACGGTCACCGTGACCGAAAGAGACAGCGCCGAACACGTATCGTCGGAGGCCGTGGTCGTTCAATAATTCGCTTTCACCGACACAACTGCCGCCGCCATGGTCACCGTGAGCGAAAGAGACAGCGCCGAAAGCGGATCGTCGGAGGCCGTGGTCGTTCAATAATTCGCTTTCACCGACACAACTGCCGACGCCACGGTTACTGTGAGCGAAAGAGACAGCGCCAAACGCGGATTGTCGGAGGCCGTGCTCCTTCAAATATTCGCTTTCACCGACACAACTGCCGCCGCCACGGTCACTGTGAGCGAAAGAGACAGCGCCGAACGCGGATCGTCGGAGGCCATGGTCGTTCAATATTTCGCTTTCACCGACACAACTGCCGCCGCCACGGTCACCGTGAGCGAAAGAGACAGCGGCGAACACGGATCGTTGGAGGCCGTGCTCGTTCAATAATTCGCTTTCACCGACACAACTGCCGCCGCCACGGTCACCGTGAGCGAAAGAGACAGCGCCGAACGCGGATCGTCGGAGGCCGTGGTCGTTCAATAATTCGCTTTCACCGACACAACTGCCGCCGCCACGGTCACCATGAGCGAAAGAGGCAGCGCCGAACACGGATCGTCGGAGGCCGTGCTCGTTCAATATCTCGCTTTCACCGACACAACTGCCGCCGCCACGGTCACCGTGAGCGAAAGAGAAAGCGCAAAACGCGGACCGTCGGAGGCCGGGGTCGTTCAATATTTCGCTTTCACCGACACAACTGCCGCCGCCACGGTCACCGTGACCGAAAGAGACAGCGCCGAACACGGATCGTCGGAGGCCGTGGTCGTTCAATAATTCGCTTTCACCGACACAACTGCCGCCGCCACGGTCACCGTGAGCGAAAGAGACAGCGCCGAACACGGATCGTCGGAGGCCATGCTCGTTCAATATTTCGCTTTCACCGACACAACTGCCGCCGCCACGGTCACCGTGAGCGAAAGACACAGCGCCGAACGCGGATCGTCGGAGGCCGTGGTCGTTCAATAATTCGCTTTCACCGACACAACTGCCGCCGCCACGGTCGCCGAGACCGAAAGAGACAGCGCCGAACGCGGATCGTCGGAGGCCGTGGTCGTTCAATAATTCGCTTTCACCGACACAACTGCCGCCGCAACGGTCACCGTGAGCGAAAGAGACAGCGCCGAAAGCGGATCGTCGGAGGCCGTGGTCTTCAATAATTCGCTTTCACCGACACAACTGCCGCCGCCATGGTCACCGTGAGCGAAAGAGACAGCGCCGAACACGAATCGTCGGAGGCCGTGCTTGTTCAATATTTCGCTTTCACCGACACAACTGCCACCGCCACGGTCACCGTGAGCGAAAGAGACAGCGCCGAAAGCGGATCGTCGGAGGCCGTGGACGTTCAATATTTCGCTTTCACCGACACAACTGCCGCCGCCACGGTCACCGTGAGCGAAAGAGACAGCGCCGAACACGGATTGTCGGAGGCCGTGCTCGTTCAATAATTCGCTTTCACCGACACAACTGCCGCCTCCACGTCACCGTGAGCGAAAGAGACAGCGCCGAACGCGGATCGTCGGAGGCCGTGGTCGTTCAATAATTCGCTTTCACCGACACAACTGCTGACGCCACGGTCACTGAGCGAAAGAGACAGCGTAAAACGCGGATCGTCGGAGGCCGTGCTCCTTCAAATATTCGCTTTCACCGACACAACTGCCGCCGCCACGGTCACTGTGAGCGAAAGAGACAGCGCCGAACGCGGATCGTCGGAGGCCATGGTCGTTCAATAATTCGCTGTCACCGACACAACTGCCGACGCCACGGTCACCGTGAGCGAAAGAGAAAGCGCCGAAACCGGATCGTCGGAGGCCGTGCTCGTTCAATATTTCGCTTTCACCGACACAACTGCTGCCGCCACGGTCACCTTGAATGAAGGAGACAGCGCCGAACGCGGATCGTCGGAGGCCGTGGTCGTTCAACTATTCGCTTTCACCGACACAACTGCCGCCGCCACGGTCACCGTGACCGAAAGAGACAGCGCCGAACGCGGATCGTCGGAAGCCGTGGTCGTTCAATAATTCGCTTTCACCGACACAACTGCCGACGCCACGGTCACTGTGAGCGAAAGAGACAGCGCCGAAAGCGGATCGTCGGAGGCCGTGGACGTTCAATATTTCGCTTTCACCGACACAACTGCCGCCGCCATGGTCACCATGAGCGAAAGAGAGAGCGCCGAAAGCGGATCGTCGGAGGCCGTGGTCGTTCAATAATTCGCTTTCACCGACACAACTGCCGACGCCACAATCACTGTGAGCGGAAGAGACAGCGGCAGACGCGGATCGTCGGAGGCCGTGCTCCTTCAATATTTCGCTTTCACCGACACAACTGCCGCCGCCACGGTCACCGTGACCGAAAGAGACAGCGCCGAACGCGGATCGTCGGAGGCCGTGTTCGTTCAATAACTCGCTTTCACCGACACAACTGCCGACGCCACGGTCACTGTGAGCGAAAGAGACAGCGCCGAACGCGGATCGTCGGAGGCCATGGTCGTTCAACAATTCGCTTTCACCGAAACAACTGCCGCCGCCACGGTCACCGTGATCGAAAGAGACAGCGCCGAACGCGGATCGTCGGAGGCCGTGGTCGTTCAATAATTCGCTTTCACCGACACAAATGCCGCAGCCTCGGTCACCGTGAGCGAAAGAGACGGCGCCGGAAGCGGATCGTCGGAGCCGTGGTCGTTCAATAATTCGCTTTCACCGACACAACTGCCGACGCCACGGTCACCGTGAGTGAAAGAGACAGCGCCGAAAGCGGATCGTCGGAGGCCGTGCTCGTTCAATAATTCGCTTTCACCGACACAACTGCCGCCGCCACGGTCACCGTGAGCTAAAGAGACAGCGCCGAACGCGGATCGTCGGAGGCCGTGGTCGTTCAACTGTGCGCTTTCACCGACAAAACTGCCGCCGCCACGGTCACCGTGACCGAAAGAGACAGCGCCGAACACGTATCGTCGGAGGCCGTGGTCGTTCAATAATTCGCTTTCACCGACACAACTGCCGCCGCCATGGTCACCGTGAGCGAAAGAGACAGCGCCGAAAGCGGATCGTCGGAGGCCGTGGTCGTTCAATAATTCGCTTTCACCGACACAACTGCCGACGCCACGGTCACTGTGAGCGAAAGAGACAGCGCCAAACGCGGATTGTCGGAGGCCGTGCTCCTTCAAATATTCGCTTTCACCGACACAACTGCCGCCGCCACGGTCACCGTGAGCGAAAGAGACAGCGCCGAACGCGGATCGTCGGAGGCCGTGGTCGTTTAATAATTCGCTTTCACCGACACAACTGCCGCCGCCACGGTCACCATGAGCGAAAGAGGCAGCGCCGAACACGGATCGTCGGAGGCCGTGCTCGTTCAATATCTCGCTTTCACCGACACAACTGCCGCCGCCACGGTCACCGTGAGCGAAAGAGAAAGCGCAAAACGCGGACCGTCGGAGGCCGGGGTCGTTCAATATTTCGCTTTCACCGACACAACTGCCGCCGCCACGGTCACCGTGACCGAAAGAGACAGCGCAGAACGCGGATCGTAGGAGGCCGTGGTCGTTCAATAATTCGCTTTCACCGACACAACTGCCGCCGCCACGGTCACCGTGACCGAAAGAGAGCGTGCCGAACACGGATCGTCGGAGGCCGTGGTCGTTCAATAATTCGCTTTCACCGACACAACTGCCGCCGCCATGGTCACCGCGAGCGAAAGAGACAGCGCCGAACACGGATCGTCGGAGGCCGTGCTCGTTCAATATTTCGCTTTCACCGACACAACTGCCGCCGCCACGGTCACCGTGAGCGAAAGACACAGCGCCGAACGCGGATCGTCGGAGGCCGTGGTCGTTCAATAATTCGCTTTCACCGACACAACTGCCGCCGCCACGGTCGCCGAGACCGAAAGAGACAGCGCCGAACACGGATCGTCGGAGGCCGTGCTCGTTCAATATTTCGCTTTCACCGACACAACTGCCGCCGCCACGGTCACCGTGAGCGAAAGAGACAGCGCCGACCGCGGATCTTGGGAGGCCGTGGTCGTTCAATATTTCGCTTTCACCGACACAACTGCCACCGCCACGGTCACCGTGACCGAAAGAGACAGCGCCGAACGCGGATCATCGGAGGCCGTGGTCGTTCAATAATTCGCTTTCACCGACACAGCTGCCGACACCACGGTCACTGTGAGCAAAAGAGACAGCGCCGAACGCGGATCGCCGGAGGCCGTGGTCGTTCAACTAATCGCTTTCACCGACACAACTGCCGCCGCCACGGTCACCGTCACCGAAAGAGACAGCGCCGGACGCGGATCGTCGGAGGCCGCGGTCGTTCAATATTTCGGTTTCACCGACACAACTGCCGCCGCCACGGTCACCGTGAGCGAAAGAGACAGCGCCGAACACGGATCGTCGGAGGCCGTGTTCGTTCAATATTTCGCTTTCACCTACACAACTGCCGCTGCCACGGTCACCGTGAGCGAAAGAGACAGCGCCGAACGGGGATCGTTGGAGGCCGTGGCCGTTCGATAATTCGCTTTCACCGACACAACTGCCGCCGCCACCGTCGCCGTGACCGAAAGAGACAGCGCCGAACACGGATCGTCGGAGGCCGTGCTCGTTCAATATTTCGCTTTAACCGACACAACTGCCGCCGCCACGGTCACCGTGAGCGAAAGAGACAGCGCCGAACGCGGATCGGGAGGCCGTGGTCGTTCAATAATTCGCTTTCACCGACACAACTGCCGCCGCCACGGTCACCGTGACCGAAAGAGACAGCGCCGAACGCGGATCGTCGGAGGCCGTGGTCGTTCAATAATTCGCTTTCACCGACACAACTGCCGCCGCCACGGTCACCGTGAGCGAAAGAGACAGCGCCGAACGCGGATTGTGGGAGGCCTTGGTCGTTCAATATTCGCTTTCGCCGACACATTTGCCGCCGCCACGGTCACCGTGACCGAAAGAGACAGCGCCGAACCCGGATCGTCGGAGGCCGTGGTCGTTCAATAATTCGCTTTCACCGACACAACTGCCGCCGCCAAGGTCAGCGTGAGCGAAAGAGACAGCGCTGAAAGCGGATCGTCGGAGGCCGTGGTCGTTCAATAATTCGCTTTCACCGACACAACTGCCGCCGCCACGGTCACTGTGAGCGAAAGAGACAGCGCCGAACGCGGATCGTCGGAGGCCGTGGTCGTTCAACTATTCGCTTTCACCGACACAACTGCCGCCGCCACGGTCACCGTGACCGAAAGAGAGAGCGCCGAACGCGGATCGTCGGAGGCCGTGCTCGTTCAATAATTCGCATTCACCGACACAACTGCCGCCGCCACGGTCACCGTGAGCGAAAGAGACAGCGCCGAACGCGGATCGTTGGAGGCCGTGGTCGTTCAATAATTCGCTTTCACGGACACAACTGCCGCCGCCATGGTCACCGTGAGCGAAAGAGACAGCGCCGAACGCGGATCGTCGGAGGCCGTGGTCGTTCAACAATTCGCTTTCACCGACACAACTGCCGCCGCCACGGTCACCGTGAGCGAGAGAGACATGGCCGAAAGCGGATCGTCGGGGGCCGTGGTCGTTCAATAATTCGCTTTCACCGACACAGCTGCCGCCGCCACGGTCACCGTGAGCGAAAGAGACAGCGCCGAAAGCGGATCGTCGGAGGCCATGGTCGTTCAATTATTCGCTTTCACCGACACAACTGCCAACGCCACGGTCACCGTGAGCGAAAGAGACAGCGCCGAAAGCGGATCGTCGGAGGCCGTGCTCGTTCAATAATTCGCTTTCACCGACACAACTGCCGCCGCCACGATCACTGTGAGCGAAAGAGACAGCGCCGAAAGCGGATCGTCGGAGGCCGTGGTCGTTCAATATTTCGCTTTCACCGACACAACTGCCGACGCCAGGGTCACTGTGAGCAAAAGAGACAGCGCCAAACGCGGATCGTCGGAGGCCGTGGTCGTTCAACTAATCGCTTTCACCGACACAACTGCCGCCGCCATGGTCACCGTTCAATAATTCGTTTCACCGACACAACTGCCGCCGCCACGATCACTGTGAGCGAAAGAGACAGCGCCGAAAGCGGATCGTCGGAGGCCGTGGTCGTTCAATATTTCGCTTTCACCGACACAACTGCCGACGCCACGGTCACTGTGAGCAAAAGAGACAGCGCCAAACGCGGATCGTCGGAGGCCGTGGTCGTTCAATATTTCGCTTTCACCGACACAACTGCCGCCGCCATGGTCACCGTCAGCGAAAGAGACAACGCCGTACGCGGATCGTCGGAGGCCGTGCTCGTTCAATATTTCGCTTTCACCGACACAACTTCCGCCGCCACGGTCACCGTGAGCGAAAGAGAGAGCGCCGAACGCGGATCGTCGGAGGCCGTGGTCGTTCAATAATTCGCTTTCACCGACACAACTGCCACCGCCCCGGTCGCCGTGACCGAAAGAGACAGCGCCGAACACGGATCGTCGGAGGCCGTGCTCGTTCAATAATTCGCTTTCACCGACACAACTGCCGCCGCCACGGTCACCGTGAGCGAAAGAGACCGCGCCGAACGCGGATCGTGGGAGGCCGTGGTCGTTCAATATATTCGCTTTCACCGACACAACTGCTGCCGCCACGGTCACCGTGAGCGAAAGAGACAGCGCCGAACGCGGATCGTGGGAGGCCGTGGTCGTTCAATATTTCGCTTTCACCGACACAACTGCCGCCGCCACGGTCACCGTGACCGAAAGAGACAGCGCAGAACGCGGATCGTCGGAGGCCGTGGTCGTTCAATAATTCGCTTTCACCGACACAACTGCCACCGCCACGGTCACCGTGACCGAAAGAGACAGCGCCGAACGCGGATCATCGGAGGCCGTGGTCGTTCAATATTTCGCTTTCACCGACACAGCTGCCGACACCACGGTCACTGTGAGCAAAAGAGACAGCGCCGAACGCGGATCGTCGGAGGCCGTGGTCGTTCAACTAATCGCTTTCACCGACACAACTGCCGCCGCCACGGTCACCGTCACCGAAAGAGACAGCGCCGGACGCGGATCGTCGGAGGCCGCGGTCGTTCAATATTTCGGTTTCACCGACACAACTGCCGCCGCCACGGTCACCGTGAGCGAAAGAGACAGCGCCGAACACGGATCGTCGGAGGCCGTGTTCGTTCAATATTTCGCTTTCACCTACACAACTGCCGCTGCCACGGTCACCGTGAGCGAAAGAGACAGCGCCGAACGCGGATCGTCGGAGGCCGTGGCCGTTCGATAATTCGCTTTCACCGACACAACTGCCGCCGCCACCGTCGCCGTGACCGAAAGAGACAGAGCCGAACACGGATCGTCGGAGGCCGTGCTCGTTCAATATTTCGCTTTAACCGACACAACTGCCGCCGCCACGGTCACCGTGAGCGAAAGAGACAGCGCCGAACGCGGATCGGGAGGCCGTGGTCGTTCAATAATTCGCTTTCACCGACACAACTGCCACCGCCACGGTCACCGTGACCGAAAGAGACAGCACCGAACGCGGATCGTCGGAGGCCGTGGTCGTTCAATAATTCGCTTTCACCGACACAACTGCCGCTGCCACGGTCACCGTGAGCGAAAGAGACAGCGCCGAACGCGGATTGTGGGAGGCCTTGGTCGTTCAATATTCGCTTTCGCCGACACATTTGCCGCCGCCACGGTCACCGTGACCGAAAGAGACAGCGCCGAACCCGGATCGTCGGAGGCCGTGGTCGTTCAATAATTCGCTTTCACCGACACAACTGCCGCCGCCAAGGTCACCGTGAGCGAAAGAGACAGCGCTGAAAGCGGATCGTCGGAGGCCGTGGTCGTTCAATAATTCGCTTTCACCGACACAACTGCCGCCGCCACGGTCACTGTGAGCGAAAGAGACAGCGCCGAACGCGGATCGTCGGAGGCCGTGGTCGTTCAACTATTCGCTTTCACCGACACAACTGCCGCCGCCACGGTCACCGTGACCGAAAGAGAGAGCGCCGAACGCGGATCGTCGGAGGCCGTGCTCGTTCAATAATTCCCATTCACCGACACAACTGCCGCCGCCACGGTCACCGTGAGCGAAAGAGACAGCGCCGAACGCGGATCGTTGGAGGCCGTGGTCGTTCAATAATTCGCTTTCACGGACACAACTGCCGCCGCCATGGTCACCGTGAGCGAAAGAGACAGCGCCGAACGCGGATCGTCGGGGGCCGTGGTCGTTCAATAATTCGCTTTCACCGACACAGCTGCCGCCGCCACGGTCACCGTGAGCGAAAGAGACAGCGCCTAAAGCGGATCGTCGGAGGCCATGGTCGTTCAATTATTCGCTTTCACCGACACAACTGCCGACGCCACGGTCACCGTGAGCGAAAGAGACAGCGCCGAAAGCGGATCATCGGAGGCCGTGCTCGTTCAATATTTCGCTTTCACCGACACAACTGCCGCCGCCACGATCACTGTGAGCGAAAGAGACAGCGCCGAAAGCGGATCGTCGGAGGCCGTGGTCGTTCAATAATTCGCTTTCACCGACACAACTGCCGACGCCACGGTCACTGTGAGCAAAAGAGACAGCGCCAAACGCGGATCGTCGGAGGCCGGGGTCGTTCAACTAATCGCTTTCACCGACACAACTGCCGCCGCCACGGTCACCGTGAGCGAAAGAGACCGCGCCGAACGAGGATCGTCGGAGGCCATGGTCGTTCAATATTTCGCTTTCACCGACACAACTGCCGCCGCCATGGTCACCGTCAGCGAAAGAGACAACGCCGTACGCGGATCGTCGGAGGCCGTGGTCGTTCAATAATTCGCTTTCACCGACACAACTGCCACCGCCCCGGTCGCCGTGACCGAAAGAGACAGCGCCGAACACGGATCGTCGGAGGCCGTGCTCGTTCAATAATTCGCTTTCACCGACACAACTGCCGCCGCCACGGTCACCGTGAGCGAAAGAGACCGCGCCGAACGCGGATCGTGGGAGGCCGTGGTCGTTCAATAATTCGCTTTCACCGACACAACTGCTGCCGCCACGGTCACCGTGAGCGAAAGAGACAGCGCCGAACGCGGATCGTGGGAGGCCGTGGTCGTTCAATAATTCGCTTTCACCGACACAACTGCCGCCGCCACGGTCACCGTGACCGAAAGAGAGCGCAGAACGCGGATCGTAGGAGGCCGTGGTCGTTCAATAATTCGCTTTCACCGACACAACTGCCGCCGCCACGGTCACCGTGACCGAAAGAGAGCGCGCCGAACACGGATCGTCGGAGGCCGTGGTCGTTCAATAATTCGCTTTCACCGACACAACTGCCGCCGCCATGGTCACCGTGAGCGAGAGACAGCGCCGAACACGGATCGTCGGAGGCCGTGCTCGTTCAATATTTCGCTTTCACCGACACAACTGCCGCCGCCACGGTCACCGTGAGCGAAAGACACAGCGCCGAACGCGGATCGTCGGAGGCCGTGGTCGTTCAATAATTCGCTTTCACCGACACAACTGCCGCCGCCACGGTCGCCGAGACCGAAAGAGACAGCGCCGAACACGGATCGTCGGAGGCCGTGCTCGTTCAATAATTCGCTTTCACCGACACAACTGCCGCCGCCACGGTCACCGTGAGCGAAAGAGACAGCGCCGACCGCGGATCTTGGGAGGCCGTGGTCGTTCAATAATTCGCTTTCACCGACACAACTGCCACCGCCACGGTCACCGTGACCGAAAGAGACAGTGCCGAACGCGGATCGTCGGAGGCCGTGGTCGTTCAATAATTCGCTTTCACCGACACAACTGCCGCCGCGACGGTCACCGTGAGCGAAAGAGACAGCGCCGAAAGCGGATCGTCGGAGGCCGTGGTCTTCAATAATTCGCTTTCACCGACACAACTGCCGCCGCCATGGTCACCGTGAGCGAAAGAGACAGCGCCGAACACGAATCGTCGGAGGCCGTGCTTGTTCAATATTTCGCTTTCACCGACACAACTGCCACCGCCACGGTCACCGTGAGCGAAAGAGACAGCGCCGAAAGCGGATCGTCGGAGGCCGTGGACGTTCAATAATTCGCTTTCACCGAAACAAATGCCGCCGCCACGGTCACCGTGAGCGAAAGAGACAGCGCCGAACACGGATCGTCGGAGGCCGTGCTCGTTCAATAATTCGCTTTCACCGACACAACTGCCGCCTCCACGTCACCGTGAGCGAAAGAGACAGCGCCGAACGCGGATCGTCGGAGGCCGTGGTCGTTCAATAATTCGCTTTCACCGACACAACTGCTGACGCCACGGTCACTGAGCGAAAGAGACAGCGTAAAACGCGGATCGTCGGAGGCCGTGCTCCTTCAAATATTCGCTTTCACCGACACAACTGCCGCCGCCACGGTCACTGTGAGCGAAAGAGACAGCGCCGAACGCGGATCGTCGGAGGCCATGGTCGTTCAATAATTCGCTGTCACCGACACAACTGCCGACGCCACGGTCACCGTGAGCGAAAGAGAAAGCGCCGAAACCGGATCGTCGGAGGCCGTGCTCGTTCAATAATTCGCTTTCACCGACGCAACTGCCGCCGCCACGGTCACCGTGACCGAAAGAGAGCGCGCCGAACACGGATCGTCGGAGGCCGTGTTCGTTCAATAACTCGCTTTCACCGACACAACTGCCGACGCCACGGTCACTGTGAGCGAAAGAGACAGCGCCGAACGCGGATCGTCGGAGGCCATGGTCGTTCAACAATTCGCTTTCACCGAAACAACTGCCGCCGCCACGGTCACCGTGATCGAAAGAGACAGCGCCGAACGCGGATCGTCGGAGGCCGTGGTCGTTCAATAATTCGCTTTCACCGACACAAATGCCGCAGCCTCGGTCACCGTGAGCGAAAGAGACGGCGCCGGAAGCGGATCGTCGGAGCCGTGCTCGTTCAATATTTCGCTTTCACCGACACAACTGCCGCCGCCACGGTCACCGTGAGCGAAAGAGACAGCGCCGAACGCGGATCGTCGGAGGCCGTGGTCGTTCAACTGTGCGCTTTCACCGACAAAACTGCCGCCGCCACGGTCACCGTGACCGAAAGAGACAGCGCCGAACACGTATCGTCGGAGGCCGTGGTCGTTCAATAATTCGCTTTCACCGACACAACTGCCGCCGCCATGGTCACCGTGAGCGAAAGAGACAGCGCCGAAAGCGGATCGTCGGAGGCCGTGGTCGTTCAATAATTCGCTTTCACCGACACAACTGCCGACGCCACGGTTACTGTGAGCGAAAGAGACAGCGCCAAACGCGGATTGTCGGAGGCCGTGCTCCTTCAAATATTCGCTTTCACCGACACAACTGCCGCCGCCACGGTCACTGTGAGCGAAAGAGACAGCGCCGAACGCGGATCGTCGGAGGCCATGGTCGTTCAATATTTCGCTTTCACCGACACAACTGCCGCCGCCACGGTCACCGTGAGCGAAAGAGACAGCGGCGAACACGGATCGTTGGAGGCCGTGCTCGTTCAATAATTCGCTTTCACCGACACAACTGCCGCCGCCACGGTCACCGTGAGCGAAAGAGACAGCGCCGAACGCGGATCGTCGGAGGCCGTGGTCGTTCAATAATTCGCTTTCACCGACACAACTGCCGCCGCCACGGTCACCATGAGCGAAAGAGGCAGCGCCGAACACGGATCGTCGGAGGCCGTGCTCGTTCAATATCTCGCTTTCACCGACACAACTGCCGCCGCCACGGTCACCGTGAGCGAAAGAGAAAGCGCAAAACGCGGACCGTCGGAGGCCGGGGTCGTTCAATATTTCGCTTTCACCGACACAACTGCCGCCGCCACGGTCACCGTGACCGAAAGAGACAGCGCCGAACACGGATCGTCGGAGGCCGTGGTCGTTCAATAATTCGCTTTCACCGACACAACTGCCGCCGCCACGGTCACCGTGAGCGAAAGAGACAGCGCCGAACACGGATCGTCGGAGGCCATGCTCGTTCAATATTTCGCTTTCACCGACACAACTGCCGCCGCCACGGTCACCGTGAGCGAAAGACACAGCGCCGAACGCGGATCGTCGGAGGCCGTGGTCGTTCAATAATTCGCTTTCACCGACACAACTGCCGCCGCCACGGTCGCCGAGACCGAAAGAGACAGCGCCGAACGCGGATCGTCGGAGGCCGTGGTCGTTCAATAATTCGCTTTCACCGACACAACTGCCGCCGCAACGGTCACCGTGAGCGAAAGAGACAGCGCCGAAAGCGGATCGTCGGAGGCCGTGGTCTTCAATAATTCGCTTTCACCGACACAACTGCCGCCGCCATGGTCACCGTGAGCGAAAGAGACAGCGCCGAACACGAATCGTCGGAGGCCGTGCTTGTTCAATATTTCGCTTTCACCGACACAACTGCCACCGCCACGGTCACCGTGAGCGAAAGAGACAGCGCCGAAAGCGGATCGTCGGAGGCCGTGGACGTTCAATATTTCGCTTTCACCGACACAACTGCCGCCGCCACGGTCACCGTGAGCGAAAGAGACAGCGCCGAACACGGATTGTCGGAGGCCGTGCTCGTTCAATAATTCGCTTTCACCGACACAACTGCCGCCTCCACGTCACCGTGAGCGAAAGAGACAGCGCCGAACGCGGATCGTCGGAGGCCGTGGTCGTTCAATAATTCGCTTTCACCGACACAACTGCTGACGCCACGGTCACTGAGCGAAAGAGACAGCGTAAAACGCGGATCGTCGGAGGCCGTGCTCCTTCAAATATTCGCTTTCACCGACACAACTGCCGCCGCCACGGTCACTGTGAGCGAAAGAGACAGCGCCGAACGCGGATCGTCGGAGGCCATGGTCGTTCAATAATTCGCTGTCACCGACACAACTGCCGACGCCACGGTCACCGTGAGCGAAAGAGAAAGCGCCGAAACCGGATCGTCGGAGGCCGTGCTCGTTCAATATTTCGCTTTCACCGACACAACTGCTGCCGCCACGGTCACCTTGAATGAAGGAGACAGCGCCGAACGCGGATCGTCGGAGGCCGTGGTCGTTCAACTATTCGCTTTCACCGACACAACTGCCGCCGCCACGGTCACCGTGACCGAAAGAGACAGCGCCGAACGCGGATCGTCGGAAGCCGTGGTCGTTCAATAATTCGCTTTCACCGACACAACTGCCGACGCCACGGTCACTGTGAGCGAAAGAGACAGCGCCGAAAGCGGATCGTCGGAGGCCGTGGACGTTCAATATTTCGCTTTCACCGACACAACTGCCGCCGCCATGGTCACCATGAGCGAAAGAGAGAGCGCCGAAAGCGGATCGTCGGAGGCCGTGGTCGTTCAATAATTCGCTTTCACCGACACAACTGCCGACGCCACAATCACTGTGAGCGGAAGAGACAGCGGCAGACGCGGATCGTCGGAGGCCGTGCTCCTTCAATATTTCGCTTTCACCGACACAACTGCCGCCGCCACGGTCACCGTGACCGAAAGAGACAGCGCCGAACGCGGATCGTCGGAGGCCGTGTTCGTTCAATAACTCGCTTTCACCGACACAACTGCCGACGCCACGGTCACTGTGAGCGAAAGAGACAGCGCCGAACGCGGATCGTCGGAGGCCATGGTCGTTCAACAATTCGCTTTCACCGAAACAACTGCCGCCGCCACGGTCACCGTGATCGAAAGAGACAGCGCCGAACGCGGATCGTCGGAGGCCGTGGTCGTTCAATAATTCGCTTTCACCGACACAAATGCCGCAGCCTCGGTCACCGTGAGCGAAAGAGACGGCGCCGGAAGCGGATCGTCGGAGCCGTGGTCGTTCAATAATTCGCTTTCACCGACACAACTGCCGACGCCACGGTCACCGTGAGTGAAAGAGACAGCGCCGAAAGCGGATCGTCGGAGGCCGTGCTCGTTCAATAATTCGCTTTCACCGACACAACTGCCGCCGCCACGGTCACCGTGAGCTAAAGAGACAGCGCCGAACGCGGATCGTCGGAGGCCGTGGTCGTTCAACTGTGCGCTTTCACCGACAAAACTGCCGCCGCCACGGTCACCGTGACCGAAAGAGACAGCGCCGAACACGTATCGTCGGAGGCCGTGGTCGTTCAATAATTCGCTTTCACCGACACAACTGCCGCCGCCATGGTCACCGTGAGCGAAAGAGACAGCGCCGAAAGCGGATCGTCGGAGGCCGTGGTCGTTCAATAATTCGCTTTCACCGACACAACTGCCGACGCCACGGTCACTGTGAGCGAAAGAGACAGCGCCAAACGCGGATTGTCGGAGGCCGTGCTCCTTCAAATATTCGCTTTCACCGACACAACTGCCGCCGCCACGGTCACCGTGAGCGAAAGAGACAGCGCCGAACGCGGATCGTCGGAGGCCGTGGTCGTTTAATAATTCGCTTTCACCGACACAACTGCCGCCGCCACGGTCACCATGAGCGAAAGAGGCAGCGCCGAACACGGATCGTCGGAGGCCGTGCTCGTTCAATATCTCGCTTTCACCGACACAACTGCCGCCGCCACGGTCACCGTGAGCGAAAGAGAAAGCGCAAAACGCGGACCGTCGGAGGCCGGGGTCGTTCAATATTTCGCTTTCACCGACACAACTGCCGCCGCCACGGTCACCGTGACCGAAAGAGACAGCGCCGAACACGGATCGTTGGAGGCCGTGCTCGTTCAATAATTCGCTTTCACCGACACAACTGCCGCCGCCACGGTCACCTTGAACGAAAGAGACAGCGCCGAACGCGGATCGTCGGAGGCCGTGGTCGTTCAACTATTCGCTTTCACGGACACAACTGCCGCCGCCACGGTCACCATGAGCGAAACAGCCAGCGCCGAACGCGGATTGTCGGAGGCCGTGCTCGTTCAATAATTCGCTTTCACCGACACAACTGCCGCCGCCACGGTCTCCGTGAGCGAAAGAGACAGCGCCGAACGCGGATCGTCGGAGGCCGTGCTCGTTCAATACTTCGCTTTCACCGACACAACTGCCGCCGCCACGGTCACCGTGAGCGAAAGAGACGGAGCCGAACGCTGATCGTCGGAGGCCGTGGTCGTTCAATAATTCGCTTTCACCGACACAAATGCCGCAGCCACGGTCACCGTGAGCGAAAGAGACAGCGCCCGAAGCGTATCGTCGGAGGCCGTGGTCGTTCAATAATTCGCTTTCACCGACACAACTGCCGCCCCCACGATCACTGTGAGCGAGAGACAGCGCCGAACGCGGATCGTCGGAGGCCGTGGTCCTTCAATAATTCGCTTTCACCGACACAACTGCCGACGCCACGGTCACTGTGAGCGAATGAGACAGCGCCAAACGCGGATCGTCGGAGGCCGTGGTCGTTCAACTAATCGCTTTCACCGACACAACTGCCGCCGCCACGGTCACCGTGACCGAAAGAGATAGCGCCGAACGCGGATCGTCGGAGGCCGTGGTCGTTCAATAATTCGCTTTCACCGACACAACTGCCGCCGTCACGGTCACCGTGAGCGAAAGAGACAGCGCCGAACGAGGATCGTCGGAGGCAGTGGTCGTTCAATAATTTGCTTTCACCGACAAAACTGCCGCCGCCATGGTCACCGTGAGCGAAAGAGACAGCGCCGAACACGGATCGTCGGAGGCCGTGCTCGTTCAATATTTCGCTTTCACCGACACAACTGCCGCCGCCACGGTCACCGTGAGTGAAAGAGACAGCGCCGAACGCGGATCGTCGGAGGCCGTGGTCGTTCAATAATTCGCTTTCACCGACACAACTGCCGCCGCCATGGTCACCGTGAGCGAAAGAGACAGCGCCAAACGCGGATTGTCGGAGGCCGTGCTCCTTCAAATATTCGCTTTCACCGACACAACTGCCGCCGCAACGGTCACTGTGAGCGAAAGAGACAGCGCCGAACGCGGATCGTCGGAGGCCATGGTCGTTCAATATTTCGCTTTCACTAACACAACTGCCGCCGCCACGGTCACCGTGAGCGAAAGAGACAGCGGCGAACACGGATCGTCGGAGGCCGTGCTCGTTCAATATTTCGCTTTCACCGACACATCTGCCGCCGCCACGGTCACCGTGAGCGAAAGAGACAGCGCCGAACGCGGATCGTCGGAGGCCGTGGTCGTTCAATATTTCGCTTTCACCGACACAACTGCCGCCGCCACGGTCACCGTGAGCGAAAGAGGCAGCGCCCAACACGGATCGTCGGAGGCCGTGCTCGTTCAATATTTCGCTTTCACCGACACAACTGCCGCCGCCACGGTCACCGTGAGCGAAAGAGACAGCGCCAAACGCGGACCGTCGGAGGCCGTGGTCGTTCAATATTTCGCTTTCACCGACACAACTGCCGCCGCCACGGTCACCGTGACCGAAAGAGACAGCGCCGAACACGGATCGTTGGAGGCCGTGCTCGTTCAATAATTCGCTTTCACCGACACAACTGCCACCGCCACGGACACCTTGAACGAAAGAGACAGCGCCGAACGCGGATCGTCGGAGGCCGTGGTCGTTCAACTATTCGCTTTCACCGACACAACTGCCGCCGCCACGGTCACCAGGAGCGAAACAGACAGTGCCGAACGCGGATTGTCGGAGGCCGTGCTCGTTCAATAATTCGCTTTCACCGACACAACTGCCGCCGCCACGGTCTCCGTGAGCGAAAGAGACAGCGCCGAACGCGGATCGTCGGAGGCCGTGCTCGTTGAATAATTCGCTTTCACCGACACAACTGCCGCCTCCACGGTCACCGTAAGCGAAAGAGACGGAGCCGAACGCGGATCGTCGGAGGCCGTGGTCGTTCAATAATTCGCTTTCACCGACATAAATGCCGCAACCACGGTCACCGTGAGCGAAAGAGACAGCGCCGGAAGCGTGTCGTCGGAGGCCGTGGTCGTTCAATAATTCGCTTTCACCGACACAACTGCCGCCGCCACCATCACTGTGAGCGAAAGAGACAGCGCCGAACGTGGATCGTCGGAGGCCGTGGTCGTTCAAAAATTCGCTTTCACCGACACAACTGCCGCCGCCACGGTCACCGTGAGCGAAAGAGACAGCGCCGAACGCGGATCGTCGGAGGCCATGGTCGTTCAACTAATCGCTTTCACCGACACAACTGCCGCCGCCACGGTCACCGTGACCGAAAGAGATAGCGCCGAACGCGGATCGTCGGAGGCCGTGGTCCTTCAATAATTCGCTTTCACCGACACAACTGCCGCCGCCACGGTCACCGTGAGCGAAAGAGACAGCGCCGAACGAGGATCGTCGGAGGCCGTGGTCGTTCAATAATTCGCTTTCACCGACAAAACTGCCGCCGCCATGGTCACCGTGAGCGAAAGAGACAGCGCCGAACACGGATCGTCGGAGGCCGTGGTCGTTCAATAATTCGCTTTCACCGACACAACTGCCGCCGCCACGGTCACCGTGAGCGAAAGAGACAGCGCCGACCGCGGATCGTGGGAGGCCGTGGTCGTTCAATAATTCGCTTTCACCGACACAACTGCCGCCGCCACGGTCACCGTGACCGAAAGAGACAGCGCCGAACGCGGATCGTCGGAGGCCGTGGTCGTTCAATAATTCGCTTTCACCGACACAACTGCCGCCGCGACGGTCACCGTGAGCGAAAGAGACAGCGCCGAAAGCGGATCGTCGGAGGCCATGGTTGTTCAATAATTCGCTTTCACCGATACAACTGCCGCCGCCACGGTCACTGTGAGCGAAAGAGACAGCGCCAAAAGCGGATCGTCGGAGGCCGTGGTCGTTCAATAATTCGCTTTCAGCGACACAACTGCCGCCGCCACGGTCACCGTGAGCGAAAGAGACAGCGCCGAACACGGATCTTCGGAGGCCGCGGTCGTTCAATAATTCGCTTTTACCGACACAGCTTCCGCTGGCACGGTCACCGTGAGCGAAAGAGACAGCGCCGAACGCGGACCGTCGGAGGCAGTGGTCGTTCAATATTTCGCTTTCACCGACACAACTGCCGACGCCACGATCACCGTGAGCGAAAGAAACAGCGCCGAAAGCGGATCGTCGGAGGCCGTGCTCGTTCAATAATTCGCTTTCACCGACACAACTGCCGCCGCCACGGTCACCGTGAGCGAAAGAGACAGCGCCGAACGCGGATCGCCGGAGGCCGCCGTCGTTCAACTATTCGCTTTCACCGACACAACTGCCGCCGCCACAATCACTGTGAGCGAAAGAGACAGCGCCGAACGCGGATCGTGGTCGTTCAATAATTCGCTTTCACCGACACAACTGCCGACGCCACGGTTACTGTGAGCGAAAGAGACAGCGCCGAACGCGGATTGTCGGCGGCCGTGGTCGTTCAATAATTCGCTTTCACCGACACAACTGCCGACGCCACGGTCACTGTGAGCGAAAGAGAGAGCGCCAAACGCGGATTGTCGGAGGCCGTGCTCCTTCAAATATTCGCTTTCACCGACACAACTGCCGCCGCCACGGTCACTGTGAGCGAAAGAGACAGCGCCGAACGCGGATCGTCGGAGGCCATGGTCGTTTAATATTTCGCTTTCACCGACACAACTGCCGCCGCCACGGTCACCGTGAGCGAAAGAGACAGCGGCGAACACGGATCGTCGGAGGCCGTGCTCGTTCAATAATTCGCTTTCACCGACACAACTGCCGCCGCCACGGTCACCGTGAGCGAAAGAGACAGCGCCGAACGCGGATCGTCGGAGGCCGTGGTCGTTCAATATTTCGCTTTCACCGACACAACTGCCGCCGCCACGGTCACCGTGACCGAAAGAGGCAGCGCCGAACACGGATCGTCGGAGGCCGTGCTCGTTTAATATTTCGCTTTCACCGACACAACTGCCGCCGCCACGGTCACCGTGAGCGAAAGAGACAGCGCAAAACGCGGACCGTCGGAGGCCGTGGTCGTTCAATATTTCGCTTTCACCGACACAACTGCCGCCGCCACGGTCACCATGAGCGAAACAGACAGCGCCAAACGCGGATTGTCGGAGGCCGGGCTCGTTCAATAATTCGCTTTCACCGACACAACTGCCGCCGCCACGGTCTCCGTGAGCGAAAGAGACAGCGCCGAACGCGGATCGTCGGAGGCTGTGCTCGTTCAATATTTCGCTTTCACCGACACAACTGCCGCCGCCACGGTCACCGTGAGCGAAAGAGACGGAGCCGAACGCGGATCGTCGGAGGCCGTGGTCGTTCAATAATTCGCTTTCACCGACACAAATGCCGCAGCCACGGTCACCGTGAGCGAAAGAGACAGCGCCGAACGCGGATCGTCGGAGGCCATGGTCGTTCAATATTTCGCTTTCACCGACACAACTGCCGCCGCCACGGTCACCGTGAGCGAAAGAGACAGCGCCGAACGCGGATCGTCGGAGGCCGTGGTCGTTCAACTGTGCGCTTTCACCGACAAAACTGCCGCCGCCACGGTCACCGTGACCGAAAGAGACAGCGCCGAACGCGGATCGTCGGAGGCCGTGGTCGTTCAATAATTCGCTTTCACCGACACAACTGCCGCCACCATGGTCACCGTGAGCGAAAGAGACAGCGCCGAAAGCGGATCGTCGGAGGCCGTGGTCGTTCAATAATTCGCTTTCACCGACACAACTGCCGACGCCACGGTCACTGTGAGCGAAAGAGACAACGCCAAACGCGGATTGTCGGAGGCCGTGCTCCTTCAAATATTCGCTTTCACCGACACAACTGCCGCCGCCACAGTCACTGTGAGCGAAAGAGACAGCGCCGAACGCGGATCGTCGGAGGCCATGGTCATTTAATATTTCGCTTTCACCGACACAACTGCCGCCGCCATGGTCACCGTGAGCGAAAGAGACAGCGGCGAACACGGATCGTCGGAGGCCGTGCTCGTTCAATAATTCGCTTTCACCGACACAACTGCCGCCGCCACGGTCACCGTGAGCGAAAGAGACAGCGCCGAACGCGGATCGTCGGAGGCCGTGGTCGTTCAATATTTCGCTTTCACCGACACAACTGCCGCCGCCACGGTCACCGTGAGCGAAAGAGGCAGCGCCGAACACGGATCGTCGGAGGCCGTGGTCGTTCAATATTTCGCTTTCACCGACACAACTGCCGCCGCCACGGTCACCGTGACCGAAAGAGACAGCACCGAACACGGATCGTTGGAGGCCGTGCTCGTTCAATATTTCGCTTTCACCGACACAACTGCCGCCGCCACGGTCACCTTGAACGAAAGAGACAGCGCCGAACGCGGATCGTCGGAGGCCGTGGTCGTTCAACTATTCGCTTTCACCGACACAACTGCCGCCGCCACGGTCACCATGAGCGAAACAGACAGCGCCGAACGCGGATTGTCGGAGGCCGTGCTCGTTCAATAATTCGCTTTCACCGACACAACTGCCGCTGCCACGGTCACCGTGAGCGAAAGAGACGGAGCCGAACGCGGATCGTCGGAGGCCGTGGTCGTTCAAAATTTCGCTTTCACCGACACAAATGCCGCAGCCACGGTCACCGTGAGCGAAAGAGACAGCGCCGGAAGCGTATCGTCGGAGGCCGTGGTAGTTCAATAGTTCGCTTTCACCGACACAACTGCCGACGCCACGGTCACTGTGAGCGAAAGAGACAGCGCCAAACGCGGATTGTCGGAGGCCGTGCTCCTTCAAATATTCGCTTTCACCGACACAACTGCCGCCGCCACGGTCACCGTGAGCGAAAGAGACAGCGCCGAACGCGGATCGTCGGAGGCCATGGTCGTTTAATATTTCGCTTTCACCGACACAACTGCCGCCGCCATGGTCACCGTGAGCGAAAGGGACAGCGGCGAACACGGATCGTCGGAGGCCGTGCTCGTTCAATAATTCGCTTTCACCGACACAACTGCCGCCGCCACGGTCACCGTGAGCGAAAGAGACAGCGCCGAACGCGGGTCGTCGGAGGCCGTGGTCGTTCAATATTTCGCTTTCACCGACACAACTGCCGCCGCCACGGTCACCGTGAGCGAAAGAGGCAGCGCCGAACACGGATCGTCGGAGGCCGTGCTCGTTCAATATTTCGCTTTCACCGACACAACTGCCGCCGCCACGGTCACCGTGAGCGAAAGAGACAGCGCAAAACGCGGACCGTCGGAGGCCGTGGTCGTTCAATATTTCGCTTTCACCGACACAACTGCCGCCGCCACGGTCACCGTGACCGAAAGAGACAGCGCCGAACACGGATCGTTGGAGGCCGTGCTCGTTCAATATTTCGCTTTCACCGACACAACTGCCGCCGCCACGGTCACCTTGAACGAAAGAGACAGCGCCGAACGCGGATCGTCGGAGGCCGTGGTCGTTCAACTATTCGCTTTCACCGACACAACTGCCGCCGCCACGGTCACCATGAGCGAAACAGACAGCGCCGAACGCGGATTGTCGGAGGCCGTGCTCGTTCAATAATTCGCTTTCACCGACACAACTGCCGCCGCCACGGTCTCCGTGAGCGAAAGAGACAGCGCCGAACGCGGATCGTCGGAGGCCGTGCTCGTTCAATATTTCGCTTTCACCGACACAACTGCCGCCGCCATGGTCACCGTGAGCGAAAGAGACGGAGCCGAACACGGATCGTCGGAGGCCGTGGTCGTTCAATAATTCGCTTTCACCGACACAAATGCCGCAGCCACGGTCACCGTGAGCGAAAGAGACAGCGCCGAACGCGTATCGTCGGAGGCCATGGTCGTTCAATATTTCGCTTTCACCGACACAACTGCCGCCGCCACGGTCACCGTGAGCGAAAGAGACAGCGCCGAACGCGGATCGTCGGAGGCCGTGGTCGTTCAACTGTGCGCTTTCACCGACAAAACTGCCGCCGCCACGGTCACCGTGACCGAAAGAGACAGCGCCGAACGCGGATCGTCGGAGGCCGTGGTCGTTCAATAATTCGCTTTCACCGACACAACTGCCGCCACCATGGTCACCGTGAGCGAAAGAGACAGCGCCGAAAGCGGATCGTCGGAGGCCGTGGTCGTTGAATAATTCGCTTTCACCGACACAACTGCCGACGCCACGGTCACTGTGAGCGAAAGAGACAACGCCAAACGCGGATTGTCGGAGGCCGTGCTCCTTCAAATATTCGCTTTCACCGACACAACTGCCGCCGCCACAGTCAATGTGAGCGAAAGAGACAGCGCCGAACGCGGATCGTCGGAGGCCATGGTCGTTTAATATTTCGCTTTCACCGACACAACTGCCGCCGCCATGGTCACCGTGAGCGAAAGAGACAGCGGCGAACACGGATCGTCGGAGGCCGTGCTCGTTCAATAATTCGCTTTCACCGACACAACTGCCGCCGCCACGGTCACCGTGAGCGAAAGAGACAGCGCCGAACGCGGATCGTCGGAGGCCGTGGTCGTTCAATATTTCGCTTTCACCGACACAACTGCCGCCGCCACGGTCACCGTGAGCGAAAGAGGCAGCGCCGAACACGGATCGTCGGAGGCCGTGCTCGTTCAATATTTCGCTTTCACCGACACAACTGCCGCCGCCACGGTCACCGTGAGCGAAAGAGACAGCGCAAAACGCGGACCGTCGGAGGCCGTGGTCGTTCAATATTTCGCTTTCACCGACACAACTGCCGCCGCCACGGTCACCGTGACCGAAAGAGACAGCGCCGAACACGGATCGTTGGAGGCCGTGCTCGTTCAATATTTCGCTTTCACCGACACAACTGCCGCCGCCACGGTCACCTTGAACGAAAGAGACAGCGCCGAACGCGGATCGTCGGAGGCCGTGGTCGTTCAACTATTCGCTTTCACCGACACAACTGCCGCCGCCACGGTCACCATGAGCGAAACAGACAGCGCCGAACGCGGATTGTCGGAGGCCGTGCTCGTTCAATAATTCGCTTTCACCGACACAACTGCCGCCGCCACGGTCACCGTGAGCGAAAGAGACGGAGCCGAACGCGGATCGTCGGAGGCCGTGGTCGTTCAAAATTTCGCTTTCACCGACACAAATGCCGCAGCCACGGTCACCGTGAGCGAAAGAGACAGCGCCGGAAGCGTATCGTCGGAGGCCGTGGTAGTTCAATAATTCGCTTTCACCGACACAACTGCTGCCGCCACGATCACTGTGAGCGAAAGAGACAGCGCCGAACGCGAATCGTCGGAGGCCGTGGTCGTTCAATAATTCGCTTTCACCGACACAACTGCCGACGCCACGGTCACTGTGAGCGAAAGAGACAGCGCCGAACGCGGATCGTCAGAGGCCGTGGTCGTTCAACTAATCTCTTTCACCGACACAACTGCCGCCGCCACGGTCACCGTGACCGAAAGAGAGCGCCGAACGCGGATCGTCGGAGGCCGTGGTCGTTCAATAATTCGCTTTCACCGACACAACTGCCGCCTCCACGGTCACCGTGAGCGAAAGAGACAGCGCCGAACGAGGATCGTCGGAGGCCGTGGTCGTTCAATTATTCGCTTTCACCGACACAACTGCCGCCGCCATGGTCACCGTGAGCGAAAGAGACAGCGCCGAACACGGATCGTCGGAGGCCGTGCTCGTTCAATATTTCGCTTTCACCGACACAACTGCCGCCGCCACGGTCACCGTGAGCGAAAGAGACAGCGCCGAACGCGGATCGTCGGAGGCCATGGTCGTTCAATATTTTGCTTTCACCGACACAATTGCCGCCGCCACGGTCGCCGTGACCGAAAGAGACAGCGCCGAACACGGATCGTCGGAGGCCGTGCTCGTTCAATAATTCGCTTTCACCGACACAACTGCCGCCGCCACGGTCACCGTGAGCGAAAGAGACAGCGCCGACCGCAGATCGTGGGAGGCCGTGGTCGTTCAATAATTCGCTTTCACCGACACAACTGCCGCCGCCACGGTCACCGTGACCGAAAGAGACAGCGCCGAACGCGGATCGTCGTAGGCCGTGGTCGTTCAATAATTCGCTTTCACCGACACAACTGCCGCCGCGACGGTCACCGTGAGCGAAAAAGACAGCGCCGAAAGCGGATCGTCGGAGGCCGTGCTATTCAATAATTCGCTTTCACCGACACAACTGCCGCCGCCATGGTCACCATGAGCGAAAAAGACAGCGCCGAACACGAATCGTCGGAGGCCGTGCTTGTTCAATATTTCGCTTTCACCGACACAACTGCCACCGCCACGGTCACCATGAGCGAAAGAGACAGCGCCGAAAGCGGATCGTCGGAGGCCGTGGTCGTTCAATAATTCGCTTTCACCGACACAACTGCCGCCGCCACGGTCACCGTGAGCCAAAGAGACAGCGCCGAACACGGATCGTCGGAGGCCGTGCTCGTTCAATAATTCGCTTTCACCGACACAACTGCCGCCGCCACAGTCACCGTGAGCGAAAGAGACAGCGCCGAACGCGGATCGTCGGAGGCCGTGGTCGTTCAATAATTCGCTTTCACCGACACAACTGCCGCCACCACGGTCACCGTGAGCGAAAGAGACAGCGCCGAACGCGGATCGTCGGAGGCCGTGGTCGTTCAATATTTCGCTTTCACCGACACAACTGCCGCCGCCACGGTCACCGTGAGCGAAAGAGACAGCGCCGAACACGGGTCGTTGGAGGCCGTGCTCGTTCAATATTTCGCTTTCACCGACACAACTGCCGCCGCCACGGTCACCTTGAACGAAAGAGACAGCGCCGAACGCGGATCGTCGGAGGCCGTGGTCGTTCAACTATTCGCTTTCACCGACACCCCTGCCGCCGCCACGGTCACCATGAGCGAAACAGACAGCGCCGAACGCGGATTGTCGGAGGCCGTGCTCGTTCAATATTTCGCTTTCACCGACACAACTGCCGCCGCCACGGTCTCCGTGAGCGAAAGAGACAGCGCCGAACGCGGATCGTTGGAGGCTGTGCTCGTTCAATATTTCGCTTTCACCGACACAACTGCCGCCGCCACGGTCACCGTGAGCGAAAGAGACGGAGCCGAACGCGGATCGTCGGAGGCCGTGGTCGTTCAATAATTCGCTTTCACCGACACAAATGCCGCAGCCACGGTCACCGTGAGCGAAAGAGACAGCGCCGAACGCGGATCGTCGGAGGCCATGGTCGTTCAATATTTCGCTTTCACCGACACAACTGCCGCCGCCACGGTCACCGTGAGCGAAAGAGACAGCGCCGAACGCGGATCGTCGGAGGCCGTGGTCGTTCAACTGTGCGCTTTCACCGACAAAACTGCCGCCGCCAAGGTCACCGTGACCGAAAGAGACAGCGCCGAACGCGGATCGTCGGAGGCCGTGGTCGTTCAATAATTCGCTTTCACCGACACAACTGCCGCCACCATGGTCACCGTGAGCGAAAGAGACAGCGCCGAAAGCGGATCGTCGGAGGCCGTGGTCGTTCAATATTTCGCTTTCACCGACGCAACTGCCGACGCCACGGTCACTGTGAGCGAAAGAGACAGCGCCAAACGCGGATTGTCGGAGGCCGTGCTCCTTCAAATATTCGCTTTCACCGACACAACTGCCGCCGCCACGGTCACCGTGAGCGAAAGAGACAGCGCCGAACGCGGATCGTCGGAGGCCATGGTCGTTTAATATTTCGCTTTCACCGACACAACTGCCGCCGCCATGGTCACCGTGAGCGAAAGAGACAGCGGCGAACACGCATCGTCGGAGGCCGTGCTCGTTCAATAATTCGCTTTCACCGACCCAACTGCCGCCGCCACGGTCACCGTGAGCGAAAGAGACAGCGCCGAACGCGGATCGTCGGAGGCCGTGGTCGTTCAATATTTCGCTTTCACCGACACAACTGCCGCCGCCACGGTCACCGTGAGCGAAAGAGGCAGCGCCGAACACGGATCGTCGGAGGCCGTGCTCGTTCAATATTTCGCTTTCACCGACACAACTGCCGCCGCCACGGTCACCGTGAGCGAAAGAGACAGCGCAAAACGCGGACCGTCGGAGGCCGTGGTCGTTCAATATTTCGCTTTCACCGACACAACTGCCGCCACCACGGTCACCGTGACCGAAAGAGACAGCGCCGAACACGGATCGTTTGAGGCCGTGCTCGTTCAATATTTCGCTTTCACCGACACAACTGCCGCCGCCACGCTCACCTTGAACGAAAGAGACAGCGCCGAACGCGGATCGTCGGAGGCCGTGGTCGTTCAACTATTCGCTTTCACCGACACAACTGCCGCCGCCACGGTCACCATGAGCGAAACAGACAGCGCCGAACGCGGATTGTCGGAGGCCGTGCTCGTTCAATATTTCGCTTTCACCGACACAACTGCCGCCGCCACGGTCTCCGTGAGCGAAAGAGACAGCGCCGAACGCGGATCGTCGGAGGCCGTGCTCGTTCAATATTTCGCTTTCACCGACACAACTGCCGCCGCCACGGTCACCGTGAGCGAAAGAGACGGAGCCGAACGCGGATCGTCGGAGGCCGTGGTCGTTCAATATTTCGCTTTCACCGACACAAATGCCGCAGCCACGGTCACCGTGAGCGAAAGAGACAGCGCCGAACGCGGATCGTCGGAGGCCATGGTCGTTCAATATTTCGCTTTCACCGACACAACTGCCGCCGCCACGGTCACCGTGAGCGAAAGAGACAGCGCCGAACGCGGATCGTCGGAGGCCGTGGTCGTTCAACTGTGCGCTTTCACCGACAAAACTGCCGCCGCCACGGTCACAGTGACCGAAAGAGACAGCGCCGAACGCGGATCGTCGGAGGCCGTGGTCGTTCAATAATTCACTTTCACGGACACAACTGCCGCCACCATGGTCACCGTGAGCGAAAGAGAGCGCCGAAAGCGGATCGTCGGAGGCCGTGGTCGTTCAATATTTCGCTTTCACCGACACAACTGCCGACGCCACGGTCACTGTGAGCGAGAGACAACGCCAAACGCGGATTGTCGGAGGCCGTGCTCCTTCAAATATTCGCTTTCACCGACACAACTGCCGCCCCCATGGTCACCGTGTGCGAAAGAGACAGCGGCGAACACGGATCGTCGGAGGCCGTGCTCGTTCAATAATTCGCTTTCACCGAATCAACTGCCGCCGCCACGGTCACCGTGAGCGAAAGAGACAGCGCCGAACGCGGATCGTCGGAGGCCGTGGTCGTTCAATATTTCGCTTTCACCGACACAACTGCCGCCGCCACGGTCACCGTGAGCGAAAGAGGCAGCGCCGAACACGGATCGTCGGAGGCCGTGCTCGTTCAATATTTCGCTTTCACCGACACAACTGCCGCCGCCACGGTCACCGTGAGCGAAAGAGACAGCGCAAAACGCGGACCGTCGGAGGCCGTGGTCGTTCAATATTTCGCTTTCACCGACACAACTGCCGCCGCCACGGTCACCTTGAACGAAAGAGACAGCGCCGAACGCGGATCGTCGGAGGCCGTGGTCGTTCAAATATTCGCTTTCACCGACACAACTGCCGCCGCCACGGTCACCATGAGCGAAACAGACAGCGCCGAAAGCGGATTGTCGGAGGCCGTGCTCGTTCAATAATTCGCTTTCACCGACACAACTGCCGCCGCCACGGTCTCCGTGAGCGAAAGAGACAGCGCCGAACGCGGATCGTCGGAGGCCGTGCTCGTTCAATAATTCGCTTTCACCGACACAACTGCCGCCGCCACGGTCACCGTGAGCAAAAGAGACGGAGCCGAACGCGGATCGTCGGAGGCCGTGGTCGTTCAATAATTCGCTTTCACCGACACAAATGCCGCAGCCACGGTCACCGTGAGCGAAAGAGACAGCGCCGGAAGCGTATCGTCGGAGGCCGTGGTCGTTCAATAATTCGCTTTCACCGACACAACTGCCGCCGCCACGATCACTGTCAGCGAAAGAGACAGCGCCGAACGCGAATCGTCGGAGGCCGTGGTCGTTCAATAATTCGCTTTCACCGACACAACTGCCGACGCCACGGTCACTGTGAGCGAAAGAGACAGCGCCGAACGCGGATCGTCGGAGGCCGTGGTCGTTCAACTAATCTCTTTCACCGACACAACTGCCGCCGCCACGGTCACCGTGACCGAAAGAGACAGCGCCGAACGCGGATCTTCGGAGGCCGTGGTCGTTCAATATTTCGCTTTCACCGAAAAACTGCCGCCTCCACGGTCACCGTGAGCGAAAGAGACAGCGCCGAACGAGGATCGTCGGAGGCCGTGGTCGTTCAATTATTCGCTTTCACCGACACAACTGCCGCCGCCATGGTCACCGTGAGCGAAAGAGACAGCGCCGAACACGGATCGTCGGAGGCCGTGCTCGTTCAATATTTCGCTTTCACCGACACAACTGCCGCCGCCACGGTCACCGTGAGCGAAAGAGACAGCGCCGAACGCGGATCGTCGGAGGCCGTGGTCGTTCAATAATTCGCTTTCACTGACACAATTGCCGCCGCCACGGTCGCCGTGACCGAAAGAGACAGCGCCGAACACGGATCGTCGGAGGCCGTGCTCGTTCAATAATTCGCTTTCACCGACACAACTGCCGCCGCCACGGTCACCGTGAGCGAAAGAGACAGCGCCGAAAGCGGATCGTCGGAGGCCGTGGTTGTTCAATAATTCGCTTTCACCGATACAACTGCCGCCGCCACGGTCACCGTGAGCGTAAAAGACAGCGCCGAACGCGGATCGTCGGAGGCCGTGGTCGTTCAATAGTTCGCTTTCACCGACACAACTGCCGCCGCCACGGTCACCGTGAGCGAAAGAGACAGCGCCGAACGCGGATCGTCGGAGGCCGTGGTCGTTCAATAATTCGCTTTCACCGACACAATTGCCGCTGCCACGGTCGCCGTGACCGAAAGAGACAGCGCCGAACACGGATCGTCGGAGGCCGTGCTCGTTCAATATTTCGCTTTCACCGACACAACTGCCGCCGCCACGGTCACCGTGAGCGAAAGAGACAGCGCCGACCGCGGATCGTGGGAGGCCGTGGTCGTTCAATAATTCGCTTTCACCGACACAACTGCCGCCGCCACGGTCACCGTGAGCGAAAGAGACAGCGCCGAACACGGATTGTCGGAGGCCGTGCTCGTTCAATAATTCGGTTTCACCGACACAACTGCCGCCGCCACGGTCACCGTGAGCGAAAGAGACAGCCCCGAACGCGGATCGTCGGAGGCCGTGGTCGTTCAATAATTCGCTTTCACCGACACAACTGCCGCCGCCACGGTCACCGTGAGCGAAAGAGACAGCGCCGAAAGTGGATCGTCGGAGGCCGTGCTCGTTCAATATTTTGCTTTCACCGACACAACTGCCGCCGCCACGGTCACCGTGAGCGAAAGATACAGCGCAAAACGCGGACCGTCGGAGGCCGTGGTCGTTCAATATTTCGCTTTCACCGACACAACTGCCGCCGCCACGGTCACCGTGACCGAAAGAGACAGCGCCGAACACGGATCGTTGGAGGCCGTGCTCGTTCAAAAATTCGCTTTCACCGACACAACTGCTGCCGCCACGGTCACCTTGAATGAAGGAGACCGCGCCGAACGCGGATCGTCGGAGGCCGTGGTCGTTCAACTATTCGCTTTCACCGACACAACTGCCGCCGCCACGGTCACCGTGACCGAAAGAGACAGCGCCGAATGCGGATCGTCGGAGGCCGTGGTCGTTCAATAATTCGCTTTCACCGACACAACTGCCGCCGCCATGGTCACCATGAGCGAAAGAGAGAGCGCCGAAAGCGGATCGTCGGAGGCCGTGGTCGTTCAATATTTCGCTTTCACCGACACAACTGCCGACGCCACAATCACTGTGAGCGGAAGAGACAGCGGCAGACGCGGATCGTCGGAGGCCGTGCTCCTTGAATTATTCGCTTTCACCGACACAACTGCCGCCGCCACGGTCACCGTAACCGAAAGAGACAGCGCCGAAACCGGATCGTCGGAGGCCGTGGTCGCTCAAAAATTCGCTTTCACCGACACAACTGCCGCCGCCACGGTCACTGTGAGCGAAAGAGACAGCGCCGAACGCGGATCGTCGGAGGCCGTGGTCGTTCAATAATTCGCTTTCACCGACCCAACTGCCGCCGCCACGATCACTGTGAGCGAAAGAGACAGCGCCGAACGCGAATCGTCGGAGGCCGTGTTCGTTCAATAACTCGCTTTCACCGACACAACTGCCGACGCCACAGTCACTGTGAGCGAAAGAGACAGCGCCGAACGCGGATCGTCGGAGGCCATGGTCGTTCAACAATTCGCTTTCACCGAAACAACTGCCGCCGCCACGGTCACCTTGATCGAAAGAGACAGCGCCGAACGCGGATCGCCGGAGGCCGTGGTCGTTCAATATTTTGCTTTCACCGACACAACTGCCGACGCCACGGTCACCTTGAGTGAAAGAGACAGCGCCGAAAGCGGATCGTCGGAGGCCGTGCTCGTTCAATAATTCGCTTTCACCGACACAACTGCCGCTGCCACGATCACCGTGAGCGAAAGAGACAGCGCCGAACGCGGATCGTCGGAGGCCGTGGTCGTTCAACTGTGCGCTTTCACCGACACAACTGCCGCCGCCACGGTCACCGTGACCGAAAGAGACAGCGCCGAACACGGATCGTTGGAGGCCGTGCTCGTTCAATATTTCGCTTTCAACGACACAACTGCCGCCGCCACGGTCACCTTGAACGAAAGAGACAGCGCCGAACGCGGATCATCGGAGGCCGTGGTCGTTCAACTATTCGCTTTCACGGACACAACTGCCGCCGCCACGGTCACCATGAGCGAAACAGACAGCGCCGAACGCGGATTGTCGGAGGCCGTGCTCGTTCAATAATTCGCTTTCACCGACACAACTGCCGCCGTCACGGTCTCCGTGAGCGAAAGAGACAGCGCCGAACGCGGATCGTCGGAGGCCGTGCTCGTTCAATACTTCGCTTTCACCGACACAACTGCCGCCGCCACGGTCACCGTGAGCGAAAGAGACGGAGCCGAACGCTGATCGTCAGAGGCCGTGGTCGTTCAAATATTCGCTTTCACCGACACAAATGCCGCAGCCCCCGTCACCGTGAGCGAAAGAGACAGCGCCGGAAGCGTATCGTCGGAGGCCGTGGTCGTTCAATAATTCGCTTTCACCGACACAACTGCCGCCCCCACGATCACTGTGAGCGAAAGAGACAGCGCCGAACGCGGATCGTCGGAGGCCGTGGTCGTTCAATAATTCGCTTTCACCGACACAACTGCCGCCACCACGGTCACCGTGAGCGAAAGAGACAGCGCCGAACGCGGATCGTCGGAGGCCGTGGTCGTTCAATATTTCGCTTACACCGACACAACTGCCGCCGCCGCGGTCACCGTGAGCGAAAGAGACAGCGCCGAAAGCGGATCGTCGGAGGCCGTGGTTGTTCAATAATTCGCTTTCACCGATACAACTGCCGCCGCCACGGTCACCGTGAGCGTAAAAGACAGCGCCGAAAGCGGATCGTCGGAGGCCGTGCTCGTTCAATAATTCGCTTTCACCGACACAACTGCCGCCGCAACGGTCACCGTGAGCGAAAGAGACAGCGCCGAACGCGGATCGTCGGAGGCCGTGGTCATTCAATATTTCGCTTTCACCGACACAACTGCCGCCGCCACGGTCACCGTGACCGAAAGAGGCAGCGCCAAACACGGATCGTCGGAGGCCGTGCTCGTTCAATATTTCGCTTTCACCGACACAACTGCCGCCGCCACGGTCACCGTGAGCGAAAGAGACAGTGCAAAACGCGGACCGTCGGAGGCCGTGGTCGTTCAATATTTCGCTTTCACCGACACAACTGCCGCCGCCACGGTCACCGTGACCGAAAGAGACAGCGCCGAACACGGGTCGTTGGAGGCCGTGCTCGTTCAATATTTCGCTTTCACCGACACAACTGCCGCCGCCACGGTCACCTTGAACGAAAGAGACAGCGCCGAACGCGGATCGTCGGAGGCCGTGGTCGTTCAACTATTCGCTTTCACCGACACAACTGCCGCCGCCACGGTCACCATGAGCGAAACAGACAGCGCCGAACGCGGATTGTCGGAGGCAGTGCTCGTTCAATATTTCGCTTTCACCGACACAACTGCCGCCGCCACGGTCACCGTGAGCGAAAGAGACGGAGCCGAACGCGGATCGTCGGAGGCCGTGGTCGTTCAATAATTCGCTTTCACCGACACAAATGCCGCAGCCACGGTCACCGTGAGCGAAAGAGACAGCGCCGAACGCGGATCGTCGGAGGCCATGATCGTTCAATATTTCGCTTTCACCGACACAACTGCCGCCGCCACGGTCACCGTGAGCGAAAGAGACAGCGCCGAACGCGGATCGCCGGAGGCCGTGGTCGTTCAACTGTGCGCTTTCACCGACAAAACTGCCGCCGCCACGGTCACCGTGACCGAAAGAGACAGCGCCGAACGCGGATCGTCGGAGGCCGTGGTCGTTCAATAATTCGCTTTCACCGACACAACTGCCGCCACCATGGTCACCGTGAGCGAAAGAGACAGCGCCGAAAGCGGATCGTCGGAGGCCGTGGTCGTTCAATAATTCGCTTTCACCGACACAAATGCCGACGCCACGGTCACTGTGAGCGAAAGAGACAGCGCCAAACGCGGATTGTCGGAGGCCGTGCTCCTTCAAATATTCGCTTTCACCGACACAACTGCCGCCGCCACGGTCACCGTGAGCGAAAGAGACAGCGCCGAACGCGGATCGTCGGAGGCCATGGTCGTTTAATATTTCGCTTTCACCGACACAACTGCCGCCGCCATGGTCACCGTGAGCGAAAGAGACAGCGGCGAACACGCATCGTCGGAGGCCGTGCTCGTTCAATATTTCGCTTTCACCGACACAAAAGCCGCCGCCACGGTCACCGTGAGCGAAAGAGACAGCGCCGAACGCGGATCGTCGGAGGCCGTGGTCGTTCAATATTTCGCTTTCACCGACACAACTGCCGCCGCCACGGTCACCGTGAGCGAAAGAGGCAGCGCCGAACACGGATCGTCGGAGGCCGTGCTCGTTCAATATTTCGCTTTCACCGACACAACTGCCGCCGCCACGGTCACCGTGAGCGAAAGAGACAGCGCAAAACGCGGACCGTCGGAGGCCGTGGTCGTTCAATATTTCGCTTTCACCGACACAACTGCCGCCACCACGGTCACCGTGACCGAAAGAGACAGCGCCGAACACGGATCGTTTGAGGCCGTGCTCGTTCAATATTTCGCTTTCACCGACACAACTGCCGCCGCCACGCTCACCTTGAACGAAAGAGACAGCGCCGAACGCGGATCGTCGGAGGCCGTGGTCGTTCAACTATTCGCTTTCACCGACACAACTGCCGCCGCCACGGTCACCATGAGCGAAACAGACAGCGCCGAACGCGGATTGTCGGAGGCCGTGCTCGTTCAATATTTCGCTTTCACCGACACAACTGCCGCCGCCACGGTCTCCGTGAGCGAAAGAGACAGCGCCGAACGCGGATCGTCGGAGGCCGTGCTCGTTCAATATTTCGCTTTCACCGACACAACTACCGCCGCCACGGTCACCGTGAGCGAAAGAGACGGAGCCGAACGCGGATCGTCGGAGGCCGTGGTCGTTCAATAATTCGCTTTCACCGACACAAATGCCGCAGCCACGGTCACCGTGAGCGAAAGAGACAGCGCCGAACGCGGATCGTCGGAGGCCATGGTCGTTCAATATTTCGCTTTCACCGACACAACTGCCGCCGCCACGGTCACCTTGAGCAAAAGAGACAGCGCCGAACGCGGATCGTCGGAGGCCGTGGTCGTTCAACTGTGCGCTTTCACCGACAAAACTGCCGCCGCCACGGTCACAGTGACCGAAAGAGACAGCGCCGAACGCGGATCGTCGGAGGCCGTGGTCGTTCAATAATTCACTTTCACCGACACAACTGCCGCCACCATGGTCACCGTGAGCGAAAGAGAGCGCCGAAAGCGGATCGTCGGACGCCGTGGTCGTTCAAAAATTCGCTTTCACCGACACAACTGCCGACGCCACGGTCACTGTGAGCGAGAGACAACGCCAAATGCGGATTGTCGGAGGCCGTGCTCCTTCAAATATTCGCTTTCACCGACACAACTGCCGCCGCCATGGTCACCGTGAGCGAAAGAGACAGCGGCGAACACGGATCGTCGGAGGCCGTGTTCGTTCAATAATTCGCTTTCACCGACACAACTGCCGCCGCCACGGTCACCGTGAGCGAAAGAGACAGCGCCGAACGCGGATCGTCGGAGGCCGTGGTCGTTCAATATTTCGCTTTCACCGACACAACTGCCGCCGCCACGGTCACCGTGAGCGAAAGAGGCAGCGCAAAACGCGGACCGTCGGAGGCCGTGGTCGTTCAATATTTCGCTTTCACCGACACAACTGCCGCCGCCACGGTCACCGTGACCGAAAGAGACAGCGCCGAACACGGATCGTTGAAGGATGTGCTCGTTCAATATTTCGCTTTCACCGACACAACTGCCGCCGCCACGGTCACCTTGAACGAAAGAGACAGCGCCGAACGCGGATCGTCGGAGGCCGTGGTCGTTCAACTATTCACTTTCACCGACACAACTGCCGCCGCCACGGTCACCGTGACCGAAAGAGACAGCGCCGAAAGCGGATTGTCGGAGGCCGTGCTCGTTCAATAATTCGCTTTCACCGACACAACTGCCGCCGCCACGGTCTCCGTGAGCGAAAGAGACAGCGCCGAACGCGGATCGTCGGAGGCCGTGCTCGTTCAATAATTCGCTTTCACCGACACAACTGCCGCCGCCACGGTCACCGTGAGCGAAAGAGACGGAGCCGAACGCGGATCGTCGGAGGCCGTGGTCGTTCAACTAATCTCTTTCACAGACACAACTGCCGCCGCCACGGTCACCGTGACCGAAAGAGACAGCGCCGAACGCGGATCGTCGGAGGCCGTGGTCGTTCAATAATTCGCTTTCACCGACACAACTGCCGCCTCCACGGTCACCGTGAGCGAAAGAGACAGCGCCGAACGAGGATCGTCGGAGGCCGTGGTCGTTCAATTATTCGCTTTCACCGACACAACTGCCGCCGCCATGGTCACCGTGAGCGAAAGAGACAGCGCCGAACACGGATCGTCGGAGGCCGTGCTCGTTCAATATTTCGCTTTCACCGACACAACTGCCGCCGCCACGGTCACCGTGAGCGAAAGAGACAGCGCCGAACGCGGATCGTCGGAGGCCGTGGTCGTTCAATAATTCGCTTTCACCGACACAATATCCGCCGCCACGGTCGCCGTGACCGAAAGAGACAGCGCCGAACACGGATCGTCGGAGGCCGTGCTCGTTCAAAAATTCGCTTTCACCGACACAACTGCCGCCGCCACGGTCACCGTGAGCGAAAGAGACAGCGCCGACCGCGGATCGTGGGAGGCCGTGGTCGTTCAATAATTCGCTTTCACCGACACAACTGCCGCCGCCACGGTCACCGTGACCGAAAGAGACAGCGCCGAACGCGGATCGTCGTAGGCCGTGGTCGTTCAATAATTTGCTTTCACCGACACAACTGCCGCCGCGACGGTCACCGTGAGCGAAAGAGACAGCGCCGAAAGCGGATCGTCGGAGGCCGTGCTTGTTCAATATTTCGCTTTCACCGACACAACTGCCACCGCCACGGTCACCATGAGCGAAAGAGACAGCGCCGAAAGCGGATCGTCGGAGGCCGTGGTCGTTCAATAATTCGCTTTCACCGACACAACTGCCGCCGCCACGGTCTCCGTGAGCGAAAGAGACAGCGCCGAACACGGATCGTCGGAGGCCGTGCTCGTTCAATAATTCGCTTTCACCGACACAACTGCCGCCGCCACGGTCACCGTGAGCGAAAGAGACAGCGCCGAACGCGGATCGTTTTGGAGGCCGTGGTCGTTCAATAATTCGCTTTCACCGACACAACTGCCGCCGCCACGGTCACCGTGACCGAAAGAGACAGCGCCGAACGCGGATCGTCGGAGGCCGTGGTCGTTCAATATTTCACTTTCACCGACACAACTGCCGCCGCCACGGTCACCGTGAGCGAAAGAGACAGCGCCGGAAGCGTGTCGTCGGAGGCCGTGGTCGTTCAATACTTCGCTTTCACCGACACAACTGCCGCCGCCACGATCACTGTGAGCGAAAGAGACAGCGCCGAACGCGGACCGTCGGAGGCCGTGGTCGTTCAATATTTCGCTTTCACCGACACAACTGCCGCCGCCACGGTCACCGTGACCGAAAGAGACAGCGCCGAACACGGATCGTTGGAGGCCGTGCTCGTTCAAAAATTCGCTTTCACCGACACAATTGCCGCCGCCATGGTCACCATGAGCGAAAGAGAGAGCGCCGAAAGCGGATCGTCGGAGGCCGTGGTCGTTCGATAATTCGCTTTCACCGACACAACTGCCGACGCCACAATCACTGTGAGCGGAAGAGACAGCGGCAGACGCGGATCGTAGGAGGCCGTGCTCCTTGAATTATTCGCTTTCACCGACACAACTGCCGCCGCCACGGTCACCGTAACGGAAAGAGACAGCGCCGAAACCGGATCGTCGGAGGCCGTGGTCGTTCAATAATTCGCTTTCACCGACCCAACTGCCGCCGCCACGATCACTGTGAGCGAAAGAGACAGCGCCGAACGCGAATCGTCGGAGGCCGTGTTCGTTCAATAACTCGCTTTCACCGACACAACTGCCGACGCCACGGTCACTGTGAGCGAAAGAGGCAGCGCCGAACGCGGATCGTCGGAGGCCATGGTCGTTCAACAATTCGCTTTCACCGAAACAACTGCCGCCGCCACGGTCACCGTGATCGAAAGAGACAGCGCCGAACGCGGATCGCCGGAGGCCGTGGTCGTTCAATATTTTGCTTTCACCGACACAACTGCCGACGCCACGGTCACCGTGAGCGAAAGAGACGGCGCCGGAAGCGGATCGTCGGAGCCGTGGTCGTTCAATATTTCGCTTTCACCGACACAACTGCCGACGCCACGGTCACCGTGAGTGAAAGAGACAGCGCCGAAAGCGGATCGTCGGAGGCCGTGCTCGTTCAATAATTCGCTTTCACCGACACAACTGCCGCCGCCACGATCACCGTGAGCGAAAGAGACAGCGCCGAACGCGGATCGTCGGAGGCCGTGGTCGTTCAACTGTGCACTTTCACCGACACAACTGCCGCCGCCACGGTCACCGTGACCGAAAGAGACAGCGCCGAACACGGATCGTTGCAGGCCGTGCTCGTTCAATATTTCGCTTTCAACGACACAACTGCCGCCACCACGGTCACCTTGAACGAAAGAGACAGCGCCGAACGCGGATCATCGGAGGCCGTGGTCGTTCAACTATTCGCTTTCACGGACACAACTGCCGCCGCCACGGTCACCATGAGCGAAACAGACAGCGCCGAACGCGGATTGTCGGAGGCCGTGCTCGTTCAATAATTCGCTTTCACCGACACAACTGCCGCCGCCACGGTCTCCGTGAACGAAAGAGACAGCGCCGAACGCGGATCGTCGGAGGCCGTGGTCGTTCAACTAATCGCTTTCACTGACAAAACTGCCGCCGCCACGGTCACCGTGACCGAAAGAGATAGCGCCGAACGCGGATCATCGGAGGCCGTGGTCGTTCAACTATTCGCTTTCACGGACACAACTGCCGCCGCCACGGTCACCATGAGCGAAACAGACAGCGCCGAACGCGGATTGTCGGAGGCCGTGCTCGTTCAATAATTCGCTTTCACCGACACAACTGCCGCCGCCACGGTCTCCGTGAGCGAAAGAGACAGCGCCGAACCCGGATCGTCGGAGGCCGTGGTCGTTCAACTAATCGCTTTCACTGACAAAACTGCCGCCGCCACGGTCACCGTGACCGAAAGAGACAGCGCCGAACGCGAATCGTCGGAGGCCGTGTTCGTTCAATAACTCGCTTTCACCGACACAACTGCCGACGCCACGGTCACTGTGAGCGAAAGAGGCAGCGCCGAACGCGGATCGTCGGAGGCCATGGTCGTTCAACAATTCGCTTTCACCGAAACAACTGCCGCCGCCACGGTCACCGTGATCGAAAGAGACAGCGCCGAACGCGGATCGCCGGAGGCCGTGGTCGTTCAATATTTTGCTTTCACCGACACAACTGCCGACGCCACGGTCACCGTGAGCGAAAGAGACGGCGCCGGAAGCGGATCGTCGGAGCCGTGGTCGTTCAATATTTCGCTTTCACCGACACAACTGCCGACGCCACGGTCACCGTGAGTGAAAGAGACAGCGCCGAAAGCGGATCGTCGGAGGCCGTGCTCGTTCAATAATTCGCTTTCACCGACACAACTGCCGCCGCCACGATCACCGTGAGCGAAAGAGACAGCGCCGAACGCGGATCGTCGGAGGCCGTGGTCGTTGAACTGTGCGCTTTCACCGACACAACTGCCGCCGCCACGGTCACCGTGACCGAAAGAGACAGCGCCGAACACGGATCGTTGCAGGCCGTGCTCGTTCAATATTTCGCTTTCAACGACACAACTGCCGCCGCCACGGTCACCTTGAACGAAAGAGACAGCGCCGAACGCGGATCATCGGAGGCCGTGGTCGTTCAACTATTCGCTTTCACGGACACAACTGCCGCCGCCACGGTCACCATGAGCGAAACAGACAGCGCCGAACGCGGATTGTCGGAGGCCGTGCTCGTTCAATAATTCGCTTTCACCGACACAACTGCCGCCGCCACGGTCTCCGTGAGCGAAAGAGACAGCGCCGAACGCGGATCGTCGGAGGCCGTGGTCGTTCAACTAATCGCTTTCACTGACAAAACTGCCGCCGCCACGGTCACCGTGACCGAAAGAGATAGCGCCGAACGCGGATCGTCGGAGGCCGTGGTCGTTCAATAATTCGCTTTCACCGACACAACTGCCGCCGCCACGGTCACCGTGAGCGAAAGAGACAGCGCCGAACGAGGATCGTCGGAGGCCGTGGTCGTTCAATAATTTGCTTTCACCGACAAAACTGCCGCCGCCATGGTCACCGTGAGCGAAAGAGACAGCGCCGAACACGGATCGTCGGAGGCCGTGCTCGATCAATATTTCGCTTTCACCGACACAACTGCCGCCGCCACGGTCACCGTGAGTGAAAGAGACAGCGCCGAACGCGGATCGTCGGAGGCCGTGGTCGTTCAATAATTCGCTTTCACCGACACAACTGCCGCCGCCATGGTCACCGTGAGCGAAAGAGACAGCGCCGAAAGCGGATCGTCGGAGGCCGTGGTCGTTCAATAATTCGCTTTCACCGAAACAACTGCCGACTCCACGGTCACTGTGAGCGAAAGAGACAGCGCCAAACGCGGATTGTCGGAGGCCGTGCTCCTTCAAATATTCGCTTTCACCGACACAACTGCCGCCGCAACGGTCACTGTGAGCGAAAGAGACAGCGCCGAACGCGGATCGTCGGAGGCCTTGGTCGTTCAATATTTCGCTTTCACTAACACAACTGCCGCCGCCACGGTCACCGTGAGCGAAAGAGACAGCGGCGAACACGGATCGTCGGAGGCCGTGCTCGTTCAATATTTCGCTTTCACCGACACATCTGCCGCCGCCACGGTCACCGTGAGCGAAAGAGACAGCGCCGAACGCGGATCGTCGGAGGCCGTGGTCGTTCAATAATTCGCTTTCGCCGACACAACTGCCGCCGCCACGGTCACCGTGAGCGAAAGAGGCAGCGCCCAACACGGATCGTCGGAGGCCGTGCTCGTTCAATATTTCGCTTTCACCGACACAACTGCCGCCGCCACGGTCACCGTGAGCGAAAGAGACAGCCCCAAACGCGGACCGTCGGAGGCCGTGGTCGTTCAATATTTCGCTTTCACCGACACAACTGCCGCCGCCACGGTCACCGTGACCGAAAGAGACAGCGCCGAACACGGATCGTTGGAGGCCGTTCTCGTTCAATATTTCGCTTTCACCGACACAACTGCCACCGCCACGGTCACCTTGAACGAAAGAGACAGCGCCGAACGCGGATTGTCGGAGGCCGTGGTCGTTCAATATTTCGCTTTCACCGACCCAACTGCCGCCGCCACGATCACTGTGAGCGAAAGAGACAGCGCCGAACGCGAATCGTCGGAGGCCGTGTTCGTTCAATAACTCGCTTTCACCGACACAACTGCCGACGCCACGGTCACTGTGAGCGAAAGAGACAGCGCCGAACGCGGATCGTCGGAGGCCATGGTCGTTCAACAATTCGCTTTCACCGAAACAACTGCCGCCGCCACGGTCACCGTGATCGAAAGAGACAGCGCCGAACGCGGATCGCCGGAGGCCGTGGTCGTTCAATATTTTGCTTTCACCGACACAACTGCCGACGCCACGGTCACCGTGAGCGAAAGACACGGCGCCGGAAGCGGATCGTCGGAGCCGTGGTCGTTCAATATTTCGCTTTCACCGACACAACTGCCGACGCCACGGTCACCGTGAGTGAAAGAGACAGCGCCGAAAGCGGATCGTCGGAGGCCGTGCTCGTTCAATAATTCGCTTTCACCGACACAAATGCCGACGCCACGGTCACTGTGAGCGAAAGAGACAGCGCCAAACGCGGATTGTCGGAGGCCGTGCTCCTTCAAATATTCGCTTTCACCGACACAACTGCCGCCGCCACGGTCACCGTGAGCGAAAGAGACAGCGCCGAACGCGGATCTTCGGAGGCCATGGTCGTTTAATATTTCGCTTTCACCGACACAACTGCCGCCGCCATGGTCACCGTGAGCGAAAGAGACAGCGGCGAACACGCATCGTCGGAGGCCGTGCTCGTTCAATATTTCGCTTTCACCGACACAAAAGCCGCCGCCACGGTCACCGTGAGCGAAAGAGACAGCGCCGAACGCGGATCGTCGGAGGCCGTGGTCGTTCAATATTTCGCTTTCACCGACACAACTGCCGCCGCCACGGTCACCGTGAGCGAAAGAGGCAGCGCCGAACACGGATCGTCGGAGGCCGTGCTCGTTCAATATTTCGCTTTCACCGACACAACTGCCGCCGCCACGGTCACCGTGAGCGAAAGAGACAGCGCAAAACGCGCACCGTCGGAGGCCGTGGTCGTTCAATATTTCGCTTTCACCGACACAACTGCCGCCACCACGGTCACCGTGACCGAAAGAGACAGCGCCGAACACGGATCGTTTGAGGCCGTGCTCGTTCAATATTTCGCTTTCACCGACACAACTGCCGCCGCCACGCTCACCTTGAACGAAAGAGACAGCGCCGAACGCGGATCGTCGGAGGCCGTGGTCGTTCAACTATTCGCTTTCACCGACACAACTGCCGCCGCCACGGTCACCATGAGCGAAACAGACAGCGCCGAACGCGGATTGTCGGAGGCCGTGCTCGTTCAATATTTCGCTTTCACCGACACAACTGCCGCCGCCACGGTCTCCGTGAGCGAAAGAGACAGCGCCGAACGCGGATCGTCGGAGGCCGTGCTCGTTCAATATTTCGCTTTCACCGACACAACTACCGCCGCCACGGTCACCGTGAGCGAAAGAGACGGAGCCTAACGCGGATCGTCGGAGGCCGTGGTCGTTCAATAATTCGCTTTCACCGACACAAATGCCGCAGCCACGGTCACCGTGAGCGAAAGAGACAGCGCCGAACGCGGATCGTCGGAGGCCATGGTCGTTCAATATTTCGCTTTCACCGACACAACTGCCGCCGCCACGGTCACCGTGAGCGAAAGAGACAGCGCCGAACGCGGATCGTCGGAGGCCGTGGTCGTTCAACTGTGCGCTTTCACCGACAAAACTGCCGCCGCCACGGTCACAGTGACCGAAAGAGACAGCGCCGAACGCGGATCGTCGGAGGCCGTGGTCGTTCAATAATTCACTTTCACCGACACAACTGCCGCCACCATGGTCACCGTGAGCGAAAGAGAGCGCCGAAAGCGGATCGTCGGAGGCCGTGGTCGTTCAAAAATTCGCTTTCACCGACACAACTGCCGACGCCACGGTCACTGTGAGCGAGAGACAACGCCAAACGCGGATTGTCGGAGGCCGTGCTCCTTCAAATATTCGCTTTCACCGACACAACTGCCGCCGCCATGGTCACCGTGAGCGAAAGAGACAGCGGCGAACACGGATCGTCGGAGGCCGTGCTCGTTCAATAATTCGCTTTCACCGACACAACTGCCGCCGCCACGGTCACCGTGAGCGAAAGAGACAGCGCCGAACGCGGATCGTCGGAGGCCGTGGTCGTTCAATATTTCGCTTTCACCGACACAACTGCCGCCACCACGGTCACCGTGAGCGAAAGAGGCAGCGCCGAACACGGATCGTCGGAGGCCGTGCTCGTTCAATATTTCGCTTTCACCGACACAACTGCCGCCGCCACGGTCACCGTGAGCGAAAGAGACAGCGCAAAACGCGGACCGTCGGAGGCCGTGGTCGTTCAATATTTCGCTTTCACCGACACAACTGCCGCCGCCACGGTCACCGTGACCGAAAGAGACAGCGCCGAACACGGATCGTTGGAGGATGTGCTCGTTCAATATTTCGCTTTCACCGACACAACTGCCGCCGCCACGGTCACCTTGAACGAAAGAGACAGCGCCGAACGCGGATCGTCGGAGGCCGTGGTCGTTCAACTATTCACTTTCACCGACACAACTGCCGCCGCCACGGTCACCGTGACCGAAAGAGACAGCGCCGAAAGCGGATTGTCGGAGGCCGTGCTCGTTCAATAATTCGATTTCACCGACACAACTGCCGCCGCCACGGTCTCCGTGAGCGAAAGAGACAGCGCCGAACGCGGATCGTCGAAGGCCGTGCTCGTTCAATAATTCGCTTTCACCGACACAACTGCCGCCGCCACGGTCACCGTGAGTGAAAGAGACGGAGCCGAACGCGGATCGTCGGAGGCCGTGGTCGTTCAATATTTCGCTTTCACCGACACAAATGCCGCAGCCACAGTCACCGTGAGCGAAAGAGACAGCGCCGGAAGCGTATCGTCGAAGGCCGTGGTCGTTCAATAATCCGCTTTCACCGACACAACTGCCGCCGCCACGATCACTGTGAGCGAAAGAGACAGCGCCGAACGCGAATCGTCGGAGGCCGTGTTCGTTCAATAATTCGCTTTCACCGACACAACTGCCGACGCCACGGTCACTGTGAGCGAAAGAGACAGCGCCGAACGCGGATCGTCGGAGGCCGTGGTCGTTCAACTAATCTCTTTCACCGACACAACTGCCGCCGCCACGGTCACCGTGACCGAAAGAGACAGCGCCGAACGCGGATCGTCGGAGGCCGTGGTCGTTCAATAATTCGCTTTCACCGACACAACTGCCGCCTCCACGGTCACCGTGAGCGAAAGAGACAGCGCCGAACGAGGATCGTCGGAGGCCGTGGTCGTTCAATTATTCGCTTTCACCGACACAACTGCCGCCGCCATGGTCACCGTGAGCGAAAGAGACAGCGCCGAACACGGATCGTCGGAGGCCGTGCTCGTTCAATATTTCGCTTTCACCGACACAACTGCCGCCGCCACGGTCACCGTGAGCGAAAGAGACAGCGCCGAACGCGGATCGTCGGAGGCCGTGGTCGTTCAATAATTCGCTTTCACCGACACAATTGCCGCCGCCACGGTCGCCGTGACCGAAAGAGACAGCGCCGAACACGGATCGTCGGAGGCCGTGCTCGTTCAATAATTCGCTTTCACCGACACAACTGCCGCCGCCACGGTCACCGTGAGCGAAAGAGACAGCGCCGACCGCGGATCGTGGGAGGCCGTGGTCGTTCAATAATTCGCTTTCACCGACACAACTGCCGCCGCCACGGTCACCGTGACCGAAAGAGACAGCGCCGAACCCGGATCGTCGTAGGCCGTGGTCGTTCAATAATTCGCTTTCACCGACACAACTGCCGCCGCGACGGTCACCGTGAGCGAAAGAGACAGCGCCGAAAGCGGATCGTCTGAGGCCGTGCTATTCAATAATTCGCTTTCACCGACACAACTGCCGCCGCCATGGTCACCATGAGCGAAAAAGACAGCGCCGAACACGAATCGTCGGAGGCCGTGCTTGTTCAATATTTCGCTTTCACCGACACAACTGCCACCGCCACGGTCACCATGAGCGAAAGAGACAGCGCCAAAAGCGGATCATCGGAGGCCGTGGTCGTTCAATAATTCGCTTTCACCGACACAACTGCCGCCGCCACGGTCACCGTGAGCGAAAGAGACAGCGCCGAACACGGATCGTCGGAGGCCGTGCTCGTTCAATAATTCGCTTTCACCGACACAACTGCCGCCGCCACGGTCACCGTGAGCGAAAGAGACAGCGCCGAACGCGGATCGTTTTGGAGGCCGTGGTCGTTCAATAATTCGCTTTCACTGACACAACTGCCGCCGCCACGGTCACCGTGAGCGAAAGAGACAGCGCCGAACGCGGATCGTCGGAGGCCGTGGTCGTTCAATATTTCGCTTTCACCGACACAACTGCCGCCGCCACGGTCACCGTGAGCGAAAGAGACAGCGCCGAAAGCGGATCGTCGGAGGCCGTGGTTGTTCAATAATTCGCTTTCACCGATACAACTGCCGCCGCCACGGTCACCGTGAGCGGAAAAGACAGCGCCGAACGCGGATCGTCGGAGGCCGTGGTCGTTCAATAATTCGCTTTCACCGACACAACTGCCGCCGCCACGGTCACCGTGAGCGAAAGAGACAGCGCCGAACGCGGATCGTCGGAGGCCGTGGTCGTTCAATAATTCGCTTTCACCGACACAATTGCCGCCGCCACGGTCGCCGTGACCGAAAGAGACAGCGCCGAACACGGATCGTCGGAGGCCGTGCTCGTTCAATAATTCGCTTTCACCGACACAACTGCCGCCGCCACGGTCACCGTGACCGAAAGAGACAGCGCCGAACGCGGATCGTCGGAGGCCGTGGTCGTTCAATAATTCGCTTTCACCGACACAACTGCCGCCTCCACGGTCACCGTGAGCGAAAGAGACAGCGCCGAACGAGGATCGTCGGAGGCCGTGGTCGTTCAATTATTCGCTTTCACCGACACAACTGCCGCCGCCATGGTCACCGTGAGCGAAAGAGACAGCGCCGAACACGGATCGTCGGAGGCCGTGCTCGTTCAATATTTCGCTTTCACCGACACAACTGCCGCCGCCACGGTCACCGTGAGCGAAAGAGACAGCGCCGAACGCGGATCGTCGGAGGCCGTGGTCGTTCAATAATTCGCTTTCACCGACACAATTGCCGCCGCCACGGTCGCCGTGACCGAAAGAGACAGCGCCGAACACGGATCGTCGGAGGCCGTGCTCGTTCAATAATTCGCTTTCACCGACACAACTGCCGCCGCCACGGTCACCGTGAGCGAAAGAGACAGCGCCGACCGCGGATCGTGGGAGGCCGTGGTCGTTCAATAATTCGCTTTCACCGACACAACTGCCGCCGCCACGGTCACCGTGACCGAAAGAGACAGCGCCGAACGCGGATCGTCGTAGGCCGTGGTCGTTCAATAATTCGCTTTCACCGACACAACTGCCGCCGCGACGGTCACCGTGAGCGAAAGAGACAGCGCCGAAAGCGGATCGTCGGAGGCCGTGCTATTCAATAATTCGCTTTCACCGACACAACTGCCGCCGCCATGGTCACCATGAGCGAAAAAGACAGCGCCGAACACGAATCGTCGGAGGCCGTGCTTGTTCAATATTTCGCTTTCACCGACACAACTGCCACCGCCACGGTCACCATGAGCGAAAGAGACAGCGCCAAAAGCGGATCGTCGGAGGCCGTGGTCGTTCAATAATTCGCTTTCACCGACACAACTGCCGCCGCCACGGTCACCGTGAGCGAAAGAGACAGCGCCGAACACGGATCGTCGGAGGCCGTGCTCGTTCAATAATTCGCTTTCACCGACACAACTGCCGCCGCCACGGTCACAGTGAGCGAAAGAGACAGCGCCGAACGCGGATCGTTTTGGAGGCCGTGGTCGTTCAATAATTCGCTTTCACCGACACAACTGCCGCCGCCACGGTCACCGTGAGCGAAAGAGACAGCGCCGAACGCGGATCGTCGGAGGCCGTGGTCGTTCAATAATTCGCTTTCACCGACACAATTGCCGCCGCCACGGTCGCCGTGACCGAAAGAGACAGCGCCGAACACGGATCGTCGGAGGCCGTGCTCGTTCAATAATTCGCTTTCACCGACACAACTGCCGCCGCCACGGTCACCGTGAGCGAAAGAGACAGCGCCGACCGCGGATCGTGGGAGGCCGTGGTCGTTCAATAATTCGCTTTCACCGACACAACTGCCGCCGCCACGGTCACCGTGAGCGAAAGAGACAGCGCCGAACACGGATCGTCGGAGGCCGTGCTCGTTCAATAATTCGGTTTCACCGACACAACTGCCGCCGCCACGGTCACCGTGAGCGAAAGAGACAGCGCCGAAAGTGGATCGTCGGAGGCCGTGCTCGTTCAATATTTTGCTTTCACCGACACAACTGCCGCCACCACGGTCACCGTGAGCGAAAGATACAGCGCAAAACGCGGACCGTCGGAGGCCGTGGTCGTTCAATATTTTGCTTTCACCGACACAACTGCCGCCGCCACGGTCACCGTGACCGAAAGAGACAGCGCCGAACACGGATCGTTGGAGGCCGTGCTCGTTCAAAAATTCGCTTTCACCGACACAACTGCCGCCGCCATGGTCACCATGAGCGAAAGAGAGAGCGCCGAAAGCGGATCGTCGGAGGCCGTGGTCGTTCGATAATTCGCTTTCACCGACACAACTGCCGACGCCACAATCACTGTGAGCGGAAGAGACAGCGGCAGACGCGGATCGTCGGAGGCCATGGTCGTTCAACAAGTCGCTTTCACCGAAACAACTGCCGCCGCCACGGTCACCGTGATCGAAAGAGACAGCGCCGAACGCGGATCGCCGGAGGCCGTGGTCGTTCAATATTTTGCTTTCACCGACACAACTGCCGACGCCACGGTCACCGTGAGCGAAAGAGACGGCGCCGGAAGCGGATCGTCGGAGCCGTGGTCGTTCAATATTTCGCTTTCACCGACACAACTGCCGACGCCACGGTCACCGTGAGTGAAAGAGACAGCGCCGAAAGCGGATCGTCGGAGGCCGTGCTCGTTCAATAATTCGCTTTCACCGACACAACTGCCGCCGCCACGATCACCGTGAGCGAAAGAGACAGCGCCGAACGCGGATCGTCGGAGGCCGTGGTCGTTCAACTGTGCGCTTTCACCGACACAACTGCCGCCGCCACGGTCACCGTGACCGAAAGAGACAGCGCCGAACGCGGATCGTTGGAGGCCGTGCTCGTTCAATATTTCGCTTTCAACGACACAACTGCCGCCGCCACGGTCACCTTGAACGAAAGAGACAGCGCCGAACGCGGATCATCGGAGGCCGTGGTCGTTCAACTATTCGCTTTCACGGACACAACTGCCGCCGCCACGGTCACCATGAGCGAAACAGACAGCGCCGAACGCGGATTGTCGGAGGCCGTGCTCGTTCAATAATTCGCTTTCACCGACACAACTGCCGCCGCCACGGTCTCCGTGAGCGAAAGAGACAGCGCCGAACGCGGATCGTCGGAGGCCGTGCTCGTTCAATACTTCGCTTTCACCGACACAACTGCCGCCGCCACGGTCACTGTGAGCGAAAGAGACATCGCCGAACGCGGATCGTCGGAGGCCGTGGTCGTTCAACTAATCGCTTTCACCGACACAACTGCCGCCGGCACGGTCACCGTGACCGAAAGAGATAGCGCCGAACGCGGATCGTCGGAGGGCGTGGTCGTCCAATAATTCGCTTTCACCGACACAACTGCCGCCGCCACGGTCACCGTGAGCGAAAGAGACAGCGCCGAACGAGGATCGTCGGAGGCCGTGGTCGTTCAATAATTTGCTTTCACCGACAAAACTGCCGCCGCCATGGTCACCGTGAGCGAAAGAGACAGCGCCGAAACCGGATCGTCGGAGGCCGTGGTCGTTCAATAATTCGCTTTCACCGACCCAACTGCCGCCGCCACGATCACTGTGAGCGAAAGAGACAGCGCCGAACGCGAATCGTCGGAGGCCGTGTTCGTTCAATAACTCGCTTTCACCGACACAACTGCCGATGCCACGGTCACTGTGAGCGAAAGAGACAGCGCCGAACGCGGATCGTCGGAGGCCATGGTCGTTCAACAATTCGCTTTCACCGAAACAACTGCCGCCGCCACGGTCACCGTGATCGAAAGAGACAGCGCCGAACGCGGATCGCCGGAGGCCGTGGTCGTTCAACTAATCGCTTTCACCGACACAACTGCCGCCGGCACGGTCACCGTGACCGAAAGAGATAGCGCCGAACGCGGATCGTCGGAGGCCGTGGTCGTCCAATAATTCGCTTTCACCGACACAACTGCCGCCGCCACGGTCACCGTGAGCGAAAGAGACAGCGCCGAACGAGGATCGTCGGAGGCCGTGGTCGTTCAATAATTTGCTTTCACCGACAAAACTGCCGCCGCCATGGTCACCGTGAGCGAAAGAGACAGCGCCGAACACGGATCGTCGGAGGCCGTGCTCGTTCAATATTTCGCTTTCACCGACACAACTGCCGCCGCCACGGTCACCGTGAGTGAAAGAGACAGCGCCGAACGCGGATCGTCGGAGGCCGTGGTCGTTCAATAATTCGCTTTCACCGACACAACTGCCGCCGCCATGGTCACCGTGAGCGAAAGAGACAGCGCCGAAAGCGGATCGTCGGAGGCCGTGGTCGTTCAATAATTCGCTTTCACCGACACAACTGCCGACTCCACGGTCACTGTGAGCGAAAGAGACAGCGCCAAACGCGGATTGTCGGAGGCCGTGCTCCTTCAAATATTCGCTTTCACCGACACAACTGCCGCCGCAACGGTCACTGTGAGCGAAAGAGACAGCGCCGAACGCGGATCGTCGGAGGCCTTGGTCGTTCAATATTTCGCTTTCACTAACACAACTGCCGCCGCCACGGTCACCGTGAGCGAAAGAGACAGCGGCGAACACGGATCGTCGGAGGCCGTGCTCGTTCAATATTTCGCTTTCACCGACACATCTGCCGCCGCCACGGTCACCGTGAGCGAAAGAGACAGCGCCGAACGCGGATCGTCGGAGGCCGTGGTCGTTCAATAATTCGCTTTCACCGACACAACTGCCGCCGCCACGGTCACCGTGAGCGAAAGAGGCAGCGCCCAACACGGATCGTCGGAGGCCGTGCTCGTTCAATATTTCGCTTTCACCGACACAACTGCCGCCGCCACGGTCACCGTGAGCGAAAGAGACAGCGCCAAACGCGGACCGTCGGAGGCCGTGGTCGTTCAATATTTCGCTTTCACCGACACAACTGTCGCCGCCACGGTCACCGTGACCGAAAGAGACAGCGCCGAACACGGATCGTTGGAGGCCGTGCTCGTTCAATAATTCGCTTTCACCGACACAACTGCCACCGCCACGGTCACCTTGAACGAAAGAGACAGCGCCGAACGCGGATCGTCGGAGGCCGTGGTCGTTCAACTATTCGCTTTCACCGACACAACTGCCGCCGCCACGGTCACCAGGAGCGAAACAGACAGCGCCGAACGCGGATTGTCGGAGGCCGTGCTCGTTCAATAATTCGCTTTCACCGACACAACTGCCGCCGCCACGGTCTCCGTGAGCGAAAGAGACAGCGCCGAACGCGGATCGTCGGAGGCCGTGCTCGTTGAATAATTCGCTTTCACCGACACAACTGCCGCCTCCACGGTCACCGTAAGCGAAAGAGACGGAGCCGAACGCGGATCGTCGGAGGCCGTGGTCGTTGAATAATTCGCTTTCACCGACACAAATGCCGCAGCCACGGTCACCGTGAGCGAAAGAGACAGCGCCGGAAGCGTGTCGTCGGAGGCCGTGGTCGTTCAATAATTCGCGTTCACCGACACAACTGCCGCCGCCACGAGCACTGTGAGCGAAAGAGACAGCGCCGAACGTGGATCGTCGGAGGCCGTGGTCGTTCAATAATTCGCTTTCACCGACACAACTGCCGACGCCACGGTCACTGTGAGCGAAAGAGACAGCGCCGAACGCGGATCGTCGGAGGCCATGGTCGTTCAACTAATCGCTTTCACCGACACAACTGCTGCCGCCACGGTCACCGTGACCGAAAGAGATAGCGCCGAACGCGGATCGTCGGAGGCCGTGGTCCTTCAATAATTCGCTTTCACCGACACAACTGCCGCCGCCACGGTCACCGTGAGCGAAAGAGACAGCGCCGAACGAGGATCGTCGGAGGCCGTGGTTGTTCAATAATTCGCTTTCACCGACAAAACTGCCGCCGCCATGGTCACCGTGAGCGAAAGAGACAGCGCCGAACACGGATCGTCGGAGGCCATGCTCGTTCAATATTTCGCTTTCACCGACACAACTACCGCCGCCACGGTCACCGTGAGTGAAAGAGACAGCGCCGAACGCGGATCGTCGGAGGCCGTGGTCGTTCAATATTTCGCTTTCACCGACACAACTGCCGCCGCCACGGTCGCCATGACCGAAAAAGACAGCGCCGAACACGGATCGTCGGAGGCCGTGCTCGTTCAATATTTCGCTTTCACCGACACAACTGCCGCCGCCACGGTCACCGTGAGCGAAAGAGACAGCGCCGACCGCGGATCGTGGGAGGCCGTGGTCGTTCAATACTTCGCTTTCACCGACACAACTGCCGCCGCCACGGTCACCGTGACCGAAAGAGACAGCGCCGAACGCGGATCGTCGGAGGCCGTGGTCGTTCAATAATTCGCTTTCACCGACACAACTGCCGCCGCGACGGTCACCGTGAGCGAAAGAGACAGCGCCGAAAGCGGATTGTCGGAGGCCATGGTTGTTCAATAATTCGCTTTCACCGATACAACTGCCGCCGCCACGGTCACTGTGAGCGAAAGAGACAGCGCCGAAAGCGGATCGTCGGAGGCCGTGGTCGTTCAATAATTCGCTTTTAGCGACACAACTGCCGCCGCCACGGTCACCGTGAGCGAAAGAGACAGCGCCGAACACGGATCTTCGGAGGCCGCGGTCGTTCAATAATTCGCTTTTACCGACACAGCTTCCGCTGGCACGGTCACCGTGAGCGAAAGAGACAGCGCCGAACGCGGATCGTCGGAGGCAGTGGTCGTTCAATAATTCGCTTTCACCGACACAACTGCCGACGCCACGGTCACCGTGAGTGAAAGAAACAGCGCCGAAAGCGGATCGTCGGAGGCCGTGCTCGTTCAATATTTCGCTTTCACCGACACAACTGCCGCCGCCACGGTCACTGTGAGCGAAAGAGAGCGCCAGACGCGGATCGTCGGAGGCCGTGCTCCTTCAAATATTCGCTTTCACCGACACAACTGCCGCCGCCACGGTCACTGTGAGCGAAAGAGACAGCGCCGAACGCGGATCGTCGGAGGCCATGGTCGTTTAATATTTCGCTTTCACCGACACAACTGCCGCCGCCACGGTCACCGTGAGCGAAAGAGACAGCGGCGAACACGGATCGTCGGAGGCCGTGCTCGTTCAATAATTCGCTTTCACCGACACAACTGCCGCCGCCACGGTCACCGTGAGTGAAAGAGACAGCGCCGAACGCGGATCGTCGGAGGCCGTGGTCGTTCAATATTTCGCTTTCACCGACACAACTGCCGCCGCCACGGTCACCGTGACCGAAAGAGGCAGCGCCGAACGCGGATTGTCGGAGGCCGTGCTCGTTCAATAATTCGCTTTCACCGACACAACTGCCGCCGCCACGGTCTCCGTGAGCGAAAGAGACAGCGCCGAACGCGGATCGTCGGAGGCCGTGCTCGTTGAATAATTCGCTTTCACCGACACAACTGCCGCCTCCACGGTCACCGTAAGCGAAAGAGACGGAGCCGAACGCGGATCGTCGGAGGCCGTGGTCGTTGAATAATTCGCTTTCACCGACACAAATGCCGCAGCCACGGTCACCGTGAGCGAAAGAGACAGCGCCGGAAGCGTGTCGTCGGAGGCCGTGGTCGTTCAATACTTCGCTTTCACCGACACAACTGCCGCCGCCACGATCACTGTGAGCGAAAGAGACAGCGCCGAACGCGGACCGTCGGAGGCCGTGGTCGTTCAATATTTCGCTTTCACCGACACAACTGCCGCCGCCACGGTCACCGTGACCGAAAGAGACAGCGCCGAACACGGATCGTTGGAGGCCGTGCTCGTTCAAAAATTCGCTTTCACCGACACAATTGCCGCCGCCATGGTCACCATGAGCGAAAGAGAGAGCGCCGAAAGCGGATCGTCGGAGGCCGTGGTCGTTCGATAATTCGCTTTCACCGACACAACTGCCGACGCCACAATCACTGTGAGCGGAAGAGACAGCGGCAGACGCGGATCGTAGGAGGCCGTGCTCCTTGAATTATTCGCTTTCACCGACACAACTGCCGCCGCCACGGTCACCGTAACGGAAAGAGACAGCGCCGAAACCGGATCGTCGGAGGCCGTGGTCGTTCAATAATTCGCTTTCACCGACCCAACTGCCGCCGCCACGATCACTGTGAGCGAAAGAGACAGCGCCGAACGCGAATCGTCGGAGGCCGTGTTCGTTCAATAACTCGCTTTCACCGACACAACTGCCGACGCCACGGTCACTGTGAGCGAAAGAGGCAGCGCCGAACGCGGATCGTCGGAGGCCATGGTCGTTCAACAATTCGCTTTCACCGAAACAACTGCCGCCGCCACGGTCACCGTGATCGAAAGAGACAGCGCCGAACGCGGATCGCCGGAGGCCGTGGTCGTTCAATATTTTGCTTTCACCGACACAACTGCCGACGCCACGGTCACCGTGAGCGAAAGAGACGGCGCCGGAAGCGGATCGTCGGAGCCGTGGTCGTTCAATATTTCGCTTTCACCGACACAACTGCCGACGCCACGGTCACCGTGAGTGAAAGAGACAGCGCCGAAAGCGGATCGTCGGAGGCCGTGCTCGTTCAATAATTCGCTTTCACCGACACAACTGCCGCCGCCACGATCACCGTGAGCGAAAGAGACAGCGCCGAACGCGGATCGTCGGAGGCCGTGGTCGTTCAACTGTGCACTTTCACCGACACAACTGCCGCCGCCACGGTCACCGTGACCGAAAGAGACAGCGCCGAACACGGATCGTTGCAGGCCGTGCTCGTTCAATATTTCGCTTTCAACGACACAACTGCCGCCACCACGGTCACCTTGAACGAAAGAGACAGCGCCGAACGCGGATCATCGGAGGCCGTGGTCGTTCAACTATTCGCTTTCACGGACACAACTGCCGCCGCCACGGTCACCATGAGCGAAACAGACAGCGCCGAACGCGGATTGTCGGAGGCCGTGCTCGTTCAATAATTCGCTTTCACCGACACAACTGCCGCCGCCACGGTCTCCGTGAACGAAAGAGACAGCGCCGAACGCGGATCGTCGGAGGCCGTGGTCGTTCAACTAATCGCTTTCACTGACAAAACTGCCGCCGCCACGGTCACCGTGACCGAAAGAGATAGCGCCGAACGCGGATCATCGGAGGCCGTGGTCGTTCAACTATTCGCTTTCACGGACACAACTGCCGCCGCCACGGTCACCATGAGCGAAACAGACAGCGCCGAACGCGGATTGTCGGAGGCCGTGCTCGTTCAATAATTCGCTTTCACCGACACAACTGCCGCCGCCACGGTCTCCGTGAGCGAAAGAGACAGCGCCGAACCCGGATCGTCGGAGGCCGTGGTCGTTCAACTAATCGCTTTCACTGACAAAACTGCCGCCGCCACGGTCACCGTGACCGAAAGAGACAGCGCCGAACGCGAATCGTCGGAGGCCGTGTTCGTTCAATAACTCGCTTTCACCGACACAACTGCCGACGCCACGGTCACTGTGAGCGAAAGAGGCAGCGCCGAACGCGGATCGTCGGAGGCCATGGTCGTTCAACAATTCGCTTTCACCGAAACAACTGCCGCCGCCACGGTCACCGTGATCGAAAGAGACAGCGCCGAACGCGGATCGCCGGAGGCCGTGGTCGTTCAATATTTTGCTTTCACCGACACAACTGCCGACGCCACGGTCACCGTGAGCGAAAGAGACGGCGCCGGAAGCGGATCGTCGGAGCCGTGGTCGTTCAATATTTCGCTTTCACCGACACAACTGCCGACGCCACGGTCACCGTGAGTGAAAGAGACAGCGCCGAAAGCGGATCGTCGGAGGCCGTGCTCGTTCAATAATTCGCTTTCACCGACACAACTGCCGCCGCCACGATCACCGTGAGCGAAAGAGACAGCGCCGAACGCGGATCGTCGGAGGCCGTGGTCGTTCAACTGTGCGCTTTCACCGACACAACTGCCGCCGCCACGGTCACCGTGACCGAAAGAGACAGCGCCGAACACGGATCGTTGCAGGCCGTGCTCGTTCAATATTTCGCTTTCAACGACACAACTGCCGCCGCCACGGTCACCTTGAACGAAAGAGACAGCGCCGAACGCGGATCATCGGAGGCCGTGGTCGTTCAACTATTCGCTTTCACGGACACAACTGCCGCCGCCACGGTCACCATGAGCGAAACAGACAGCGCCGAACGCGGATTGTCGGAGGCCGTGCTCGTTCAATAATTCGCTTTCACCGACACAACTGCCGCCGCCACGGTCTCCGTGAGCGAAAGAGACAGCGCCGAACGCGGATCGTCGGAGGCCGTGGTCGTTCAACTAATCGCTTTCACTGACAAAACTGCCGCCGCCACGGTCACCGTGACCGAAAGAGATAGCGCCGAACGCGGATCGTCGGAGGCCGTGGTCGTTCAATAATTCGCTTTCACCGACACAACTGCCGCCGCCACGGTCACCGTGAGCGAAAGAGACAGCGCCGAACGAGGATCGTCGGAGGCCGTGGTCGTTCAATAATTTGCTTTCACCGACAAAACTGCCGCCGCCATGGTCACCGTGAGCGAAAGAGACAGCGCCGAACACGGATCGTCGGAGGCCGTGCTCGATCAATATTTCGCTTTCACCGACACAACTGCCGCCGCCACGGTCACCGTGAGTGAAAGAGACAGCGCCGAACGCGGATCGTCGGAGGCCGTGGTCGTTCAATAATTCGCTTTCACCGACACAACTGCCGCCGCCATGGTCACCGTGAGCGAAAGAGACAGCGCCGAAAGCGGATCGTCGGAGGCCGTGGTCGTTCAATAATTCGCTTTCACCGAAACAACTGCCGACTCCACGGTCACTGTGAGCGAAAGAGACAGCGCCAAACGCGGATTGTCGGAGGCCGTGCTCCTTCAAATATTCGCTTTCACCGACACAACTGCCGCCGCAACGGTCACTGTGAGCGAAAGAGACAGCGCCGAACGCGGATCGTCGGAGGCCTTGGTCGTTCAATATTTCGCTTTCACTAACACAACTGCCGCCGCCACGGTCACCGTGAGCGAAAGAGACAGCGGCGAACACGGATCGTCGGAGGCCGTGCTCGTTCAATATTTCGCTTTCACCGACACATCTGCCGCCGCCACGGTCACCGTGAGCGAAAGAGACAGCGCCGAACGCGGATCGTCGGAGGCCGTGGTCGTTCAATAATTCGCTTTCGCCGACACAACTGCCGCCGCCACGGTCACCGTGAGCGAAAGAGGCAGCGCCCAACACGGATCGTCGGAGGCCGTGCTCGTTCAATATTTCGCTTTCACCGACACAACTGCCGCCGCCACGGTCACCGTGAGCGAAAGAGACAGCCCCAAACGCGGACCGTCGGAGGCCGTGGTCGTTCAATATTTCGCTTTCACCGACACAACTGCCGCCGCCACGGTCACCGTGACCGAAAGAGACAGCGCCGAACACGGATCGTTGGAGGCCGTGCTCGTTCAATATTTCGCTTTCACCGACACAACTGCCACCGCCACGGTCACCTTGAACGAAAGAGACAGCGCCGAACGCGGATTGTCGGAGGCCGTGGTCGTTCAATATTTCGCTTTCACCGACCCAACTGCCGCCGCCACGATCACTGTGAGCGAAAGAGACAGCGCCGAACGCGAATCGTCGGAGGCCGTGTTCGTTCAATAACTCGCTTTCACCGACACAACTGCCGACGCCACGGTCACTGTGAGCGAAAGAGACAGCGCCGAACGCGGATCGTCGGAGGCCATGGTCGTTCAACAATTCGCTTTCACCGAAACAACTGCCGCCGCCACGGTCACCGTGATCGAAAGAGACAGCGCCGAACGCGGATCGCCGGAGGCCGTGGTCGTTCAATATTTTGCTTTCACCGACACAACTGCCGACGCCACGGTCACCGTGAGCGAAAGACACGGCGCCGGAAGCGGATCGTCGGAGCCGTGGTCGTTCAATATTTCGCTTTCACCGACACAACTGCCGACGCCACGGTCACCGTGAGTGAAAGAGACAGCGCCGAAAGCGGATCGTCGGAGGCCGTGCTCGTTCAATAATTCGCTTTCACCGACACAAATGCCGACGCCACGGTCACTGTGAGCGAAAGAGACAGCGCCAAACGCGGATTGTCGGAGGCCGTGCTCCTTCAAATATTCGCTTTCACCGACACAACTGCCGCCGCCACGGTCACCGTGAGCGAAAGAGACAGCGCCGAACGCGGATCTTCGGAGGCCATGGTCGTTTAATATTTCGCTTTCACCGACACAACTGCCGCCGCCATGGTCACCGTGAGCGAAAGAGACAGCGGCGAACACGCATCGTCGGAGGCCGTGCTCGTTCAATATTTCGCTTTCACCGACACAAAAGCCGCCGCCACGGTCACCGTGAGCGAAAGAGACAGCGCCGAACGCGGATCGTCGGAGGCCGTGGTCGTTCAATATTTCGCTTTCACCGACACAACTGCCGCCGCCACGGTCACCGTGAGCGAAAGAGGCAGCGCCGAACACGGATCGTCGGAGGCCGTGCTCGTTCAATATTTCGCTTTCACCGACACAACTGCCGCCGCCACGGTCACCGTGAGCGAAAGAGACAGCGCAAAACGCGGACCGTCGGAGGCCGTGGTCGTTCAATATTTCGCTTTCACCGACACAACTGCCGCCACCACGGTCACCGTGACCGAAAGAGACAGCGCCGAACACGGATCGTTTGAGGCCGTGCTCGTTCAATATTTCGCTTTCACCGACACAACTGCCGCCGCCACGCTCACCTTGAACGAAAGAGACAGCGCCGAACGCGGATCGTCGGAGGCCGTGGTCGTTCAACTATTCGCTTTCACCGACACAACTGCCGCCGCCACGGTCACCATGAGCGAAACAGACAGCGCCGAACGCGGATTGTCGGAGGCCGTGCTCGTTCAATATTTCGCTTTCACCGACACAACTGCCGCCGCCACGGTCTCCGTGAGCGAAAGAGACAGCGCCGAACGCGGATCGTCGGAGGCCGTGCTCGTTCAATATTTCGCTTTCACCGACACAACTACCGCCGCCACGGTCACCGTGAGCGAAAGAGACGGAGCCTAACGCGGATCGTCGGAGGCCGTGGTCGTTCAATAATTCGCTTTCACCGACACAAATGCCGCAGCCACGGTCACCGTGAGCGAAAGAGACAGCGCCGAACGCGGATCGTCGGAGGCCATGGTCGTTCAATATTTCGCTTTCACCGACACAACTGCCGCCGCCACGGTCACCGTGAGCGAAAGAGACAGCGCCGAACGCGGATCGTCGGAGGCCGTGGTCGTTCAACTGTGCGCTTTCACCGACAAAACTGCCGCCGCCACGGTCACAGTGACCGAAAGAGACAGCGCCGAACGCGGATCGTCGGAGGCCGTGGTCGTTCAATAATTCACTTTCACCGACACAACTGCCGCCACCATGGTCACCGTGAGCGAAAGAGAGCGCCGAAAGCGGATCGTCGGAGGCCGTGGTCGTTCAAAAATTCGCTTTCACCGACACAACTGCCGACGCCACGGTCACTGTGAGCGAGAGACAACGCCAAACGCGGATTGTCGGAGGCCGTGCTCCTTCAAATATTCGCTTTCACCGACACAACTGCCGCCGCCATGGTCACCGTGAGCGAAAGAGACAGCGGCGAACACGGATCGTCGGAGGCCGTGCTCGTTCAATAATTCGCTTTCACCGACACAACTGCCGCCGCCACGGTCACCGTGAGCGAAAGAGACAGCGCCGAACGCGGATCGTCGGAGGCCGTGGTCGTTCAATATTTCGCTTTCACCGACACAACTGCCGCCACCACGGTCACCGTGAGCGAAAGAGGCAGCGCCGAACACGGATCGTCGGAGGCCGTGCTCGTTCAATATTTCGCTTTCACCGACACAACTGCCGCCGCCACGGTCACCGTGAGCGAAAGAGACAGCGCAAAACGCGGACCGTCGGAGGCCGTGGTCGTTCAATATTTCGCTTTCACCGACACAACTGCCGCCGCCACGGTCACCGTGACCGAAAGAGACAGCGCCGAACACGGATCGTTGGAGGATGTGCTCGTTCAATATTTCGCTTTCACCGACACAACTGCCGCCGCCACGGTCACCTTGAACGAAAGAGACAGCGCCGAACGCGGATCGTCGGAGGCCGTGGTCGTTCAACTATTCACTTTCACCGACACAACTGCCGCCGCCACGGTCACCGTGACCGAAAGAGACAGCGCCGAAAGCGGATTGTCGGAGGCCGTGCTCGTTCAATAATTCGATTTCACCGACACAACTGCCGCCGCCACGGTCTCCGTGAGCGAAAGAGACAGCGCCGAACGCGGATCGTCGAAGGCCGTGCTCGTTCAATAATTCGCTTTCACCGACACAACTGCCGCCGCCACGGTCACCGTGAGTGAAAGAGACGGAGCCGAACGCGGATCGTCGGAGGCCGTGGTCGTTCAATATTTCGCTTTCACCGACACAAATGCCGCAGCCACGGTCACCGTGAGCGAAAGAGACAGCGCCGGAAGCGTATCGTCGGAGGCCGTGGTCGTTCAATAATTCGCTTTCACCGACACAACTGCCGCCGCCACGATCACTGTGAGCGAAAGAGACAGCGCCGAACGCGAATCGTCGGAGGCCGTGTTCGTTCAATAATTCGCTTTCACCGACACAACTGCCGACGCCACGGTCACTGTGAGCGAAAGAGACAGCGCCGAACGCGGATCGTCGGAGGCCGTGGTCGTTCAACTAATCTCTTTCACCGACACAACTGCCGCCGCCACGGTCACCGTGACCGAAAGAGACAGCGCCGAACGCGGATCGTCGGAGGCCGTGGTCGTTCAATAATTCGCTTTCACCGACACAACTGCCGCCTCCACGGTCACCGTGAGCGAAAGAGACAGCGCCGAACGAGGATCGTCGGAGGCCGTGGTCGTTCAATTATTCGCTTTCACCGACACAACTGCCGCCGCCATGGTCACCGTGAGCGAAAGAGACAGCGCCGAACACGGATCGTCGGAGGCCGTGCTCGTTCAATATTTCGCTTTCACCGACACAACTGCCGCCGCCACGGTCACCGTGAGCGAAAGAGACAGCGCCGAACGCGGATCGTCGGAGGCCGTGGTCGTTCAATAATTCGCTTTCACCGACACAATTGCCGCCGCCACGGTCGCCGTGACCGAAAGAGACAGCGCCGAACACGGATCGTCGGAGGCCGTGCTCGTTCAATAATTCGCTTTCACCGACACAACTGCCGCCGCCACGGTCACCGTGAGCGAAAGAGACAGCGCCGACCGCGGATCGTGGGAGGCCGTGGTCGTTCAATAATTCGCTTTCACCGACACAACTGCCGCCGCCACGGTCACCGTGACCGAAAGAGACAGCGCCGAACCCGGATCGTCGTAGGCCGTGGTCGTTCAATAATTCGCTTTCACCGACACAACTGCCGCCGCGACGGTCACCGTGAGCGAAAGAGACAGCGCCGAAAGCGGATCGTCTGAGGCCGTGCTATTCAATAATTCGCTTTCACCGACACAACTGCCGCCGCCATGGTCACCATGAGCGAAAAAGACAGCGCCGAACACGAATCGTCGGAGGCCGTGCTTGTTCAATATTTCGCTTTCACCGACACAACTGCCACCGCCACGGTCACCATGAGCGAAAGAGACAGCGCCAAAAGCGGATCATCGGAGGCCGTGGTCGTTCAATAATTCGCTTTCACCGACACAACTGCCGCCGCCACGGTCACCGTGAGCGAAAGAGACAGCGCCGAACACGGATCGTCGGAGGCCGTGCTCGTTCAATAATTCGCTTTCACCGACACAACTGCCGCCGCCACGGTCACCGTGAGCGAAAGAGACAGCGCCGAACGCGGATCGTTTTGGAGGCCGTGGTCGTTCAATAATTCGCTTTCACCGACACAACTGCCGCCGCCACGGTCACCGTGAGCGAAAGAGACAGCGCCGAACGCGGATCGTCGGAGGCCGTGGTCGTTCAATATTTCGCTTTCACCGACACAACTGCCGCCGCCACGGTCACCGTGAGCGAAAGAGACAGCGCCGAAAGCGGATCGTCGGAGGCCGTGGTTGTTCAATAATTCGCTTTCACCGATACAACTGCCGCCGCCACGGTCACCGTGAGCGGAAAAGACAGCGCCGAACGCGGATCGTCGGAGGCCGTGGTCGTTCAATAATTCGCTTTCACCGACACAACTGCCGCCGCCACGGTCACCGTGAGCGAAAGAGACAGCGCCGAACGCGGATCGTCGGAGGCCGTGGTCGTTCAATAATTCGCTTTCACCGACACAATTGCCGCCGCCACGGTCGCCGTGACCGAAAGAGACAGCGCCGAACACGGATCGTCGGAGGCCGTGCTCGTTCAATAATTCGCTTTCACCGACACAACTGCCGCCGCCACGGTCACCGTGACCGAAAGAGACAGCGCCGAACGCGGATCGTCGGAGGCCGTGGTCGTTCAATAATTCGCTTTCACCGACACAACTGCCGCCTCCACGGTCACCGTGAGCGAAAGAGACAGCGCCGAACGAGGATCGTCGGAGGCCGTGGTCGTTCAATTATTCGCTTTCACCGACACAACTGCCGCCGCCATGGTCACCGTGAGCGAAAGAGACAGCGCCGAACACGGATCGTCGGAGGCCGTGCTCGTTCAATATTTCGCTTTCACCGACACAACTGCCGCCGCCACGGTCACCGTGAGCGAAAGAGACAGCGCCGAACGCGGATCGTCGGAGGCCGTGGTCGTTCAATAATTCGCTTTCACCGACACAATTGCCGCCGCCACGGTCGCCGTGACCGAAAGAGACAGCGCCGAACACGGATCGTCGGAGGCCGTGCTCGTTCAATAATTCGCTTTCACCGACACAACTGCCGCCGCCACGGTCACCGTGAGCGAAAGAGACAGCGCCGACCGCGGATCGTGGGAGGCCGTGGTCGTTCAATAATTCGCTTTCACCGACACAACTGCCGCCGCCACGGTCACCGTGACCGAAAGAGACAGCGCCGAACGCGGATCGTCGTAGGCCGTGGTCGTTCAATAATTCGCTTTCACCGACACAACTGCCGCCGCGACGGTCACCGTGAGCGAAAGAGACAGCGCCGAAAGCGGATCGTCGGAGGCCGTGCTATTCAATAATTCGCTTTCACCGACACAACTGCCGCCGCCATGGTCACCATGAGCGAAAAAGACAGCGCCGAACACGAATCGTCGGAGGCCGTGCTTGTTCAATATTTCGCTTTCACCGACACAACTGCCACCGCCACGGTCACCATGAGCGAAAGAGACAGCGCCAAAAGCGGATCGTCGGAGGCCGTGGTCGTTCAATAATTCGCTTTCACCGACACAACTGCCGCCGCCACGGTCACCGTGAGCGAAAGAGACAGCGCCGAACACGGATCGTCGGAGGCCGTGCTCGTTCAATAATTCGCTTTCACCGACACAACTGCCGCCGCCACGGTCACAGTGAGCGAAAGAGACAGCGCCGAACGCGGATCGTTTTGGAGGCCGTGGTCGTTCAATAATTCGCTTTCACCGACACAACTGCCGCCGCCACGGTCACCGTGAGCGAAAGAGACAGCGCCGAACGCGGATCGTCGGAGGCCGTGGTCGTTCAATAATTCGCTTTCACCGACACAATTGCCGCCGCCACGGTCGCCGTGACCGAAAGAGACAGCGCCGAACACGGATCGTCGGAGGCCGTGCTCGTTCAATAATTCGCTTTCACCGACACAACTGCCGCCGCCACGGTCACCGTGAGCGAAAGAGACAGCGCCGACCGCGGATCGTGGGAGGCCGTGGTCGTTCAATAATTCGCTTTCACCGACACAACTGCCGCCGCCACGGTCACCGTGAGCGAAAGAGACAGCGCCGAACACGGATCGTCGGAGGCCGTGCTCGTTCAATAATTCGGTTTCACCGACACAACTGCCGCCGCCACGGTCACCGTGAGCGAAAGAGACAGCGCCGAAAGTGGATCGTCGGAGGCCGTGCTCGTTCAATATTTTGCTTTCACCGACACAACTGCCGCCACCACGGTCACCGTGAGCGAAAGATACAGCGCAAAACGCGGACCGTCGGAGGCCGTGGTCGTTCAATATTTTGCTTTCACCGACACAACTGCCGCCGCCACGGTCACCGTGACCGAAAGAGACAGCGCCGAACACGGATCGTTGGAGGCCGTGCTCGTTCAAAAATTCGCTTTCACCGACACAACTGCCGCCGCCATGGTCACCATGAGCGAAAGAGAGAGCGCCGAAAGCGGATCGTCGGAGGCCGTGGTCGTTCGATAATTCGCTTTCACCGACACAACTGCCGACGCCACAATCACTGTGAGCGGAAGAGACAGCGGCAGACGCGGATCGTCGGAGGCCATGGTCGTTCAACAAGTCGCTTTCACCGAAACAACTGCCGCCGCCACGGTCACCGTGATCGAAAGAGACAGCGCCGAACGCGGATCGCCGGAGGCCGTGGTCGTTCAATATTTTGCTTTCACCGACACAACTGCCGACGCCACGGTCACCGTGAGCGAAAGAGACGGCGCCGGAAGCGGATCGTCGGAGCCGTGGTCGTTCAATATTTCGCTTTCACCGACACAACTGCCGACGCCACGGTCACCGTGAGTGAAAGAGACAGCGCCGAAAGCGGATCGTCGGAGGCCGTGCTCGTTCAATAATTCGCTTTCACCGACACAACTGCCGCCGCCACGATCACCGTGAGCGAAAGAGACAGCGCCGAACGCGGATCGTCGGAGGCCGTGGTCGTTCAACTGTGCGCTTTCACCGACACAACTGCCGCCGCCACGGTCACCGTGACCGAAAGAGACAGCGCCGAACGCGGATCGTTGGAGGCCGTGCTCGTTCAATATTTCGCTTTCAACGACACAACTGCCGCCGCCACGGTCACCTTGAACGAAAGAGACAGCGCCGAACGCGGATCATCGGAGGCCGTGGTCGTTCAACTATTCGCTTTCACGGACACAACTGCCGCCGCCACGGTCACCATGAGCGAAACAGACAGCGCCGAACGCGGATTGTCGGAGGCCGTGCTCGTTCAATAATTCGCTTTCACCGACACAACTGCCGCCGCCACGGTCTCCGTGAGCGAAAGAGACAGCGCCGAACGCGGATCGTCGGAGGCCGTGCTCGTTCAATACTTCGCTTTCACCGACACAACTGCCGCCGCCACGGTCACTGTGAGCGAAAGAGACATCGCCGAACGCGGATCGTCGGAGGCCGTGGTCGTTCAACTAATCGCTTTCACCGACACAACTGCCGCCGGCACGGTCACCGTGACCGAAAGAGATAGCGCCGAACGCGGATCGTCGGAGGGCGTGGTCGTCCAATAATTCGCTTTCACCGACACAACTGCCGCCGCCACGGTCACCGTGAGCGAAAGAGACAGCGCCGAACGAGGATCGTCGGAGGCCGTGGTCGTTCAATAATTTGCTTTCACCGACAAAACTGCCGCCGCCATGGTCACCGTGAGCGAAAGAGACAGCGCCGAAACCGGATCGTCGGAGGCCGTGGTCGTTCAATAATTCGCTTTCACCGACCCAACTGCCGCCGCCACGATCACTGTGAGCGAAAGAGACAGCGCCGAACGCGAATCGTCGGAGGCCGTGTTCGTTCAATAACTCGCTTTCACCGACACAACTGCCGATGCCACGGTCACTGTGAGCGAAAGAGACAGCGCCGAACGCGGATCGTCGGAGGCCATGGTCGTTCAACAATTCGCTTTCACCGAAACAACTGCCGCCGCCACGGTCACCGTGATCGAAAGAGACAGCGCCGAACGCGGATCGCCGGAGGCCGTGGTCGTTCAACTAATCGCTTTCACCGACACAACTGCCGCCGGCACGGTCACCGTGACCGAAAGAGATAGCGCCGAACGCGGATCGTCGGAGGCCGTGGTCGTCCAATAATTCGCTTTCACCGACACAACTGCCGCCGCCACGGTCACCGTGAGCGAAAGAGACAGCGCCGAACGAGGATCGTCGGAGGCCGTGGTCGTTCAATAATTTGCTTTCACCGACAAAACTGCCGCCGCCATGGTCACCGTGAGCGAAAGAGACAGCGCCGAACACGGATCGTCGGAGGCCGTGCTCGTTCAATATTTCGCTTTCACCGACACAACTGCCGCCGCCACGGTCACCGTGAGTGAAAGAGACAGCGCCGAACGCGGATCGTCGGAGGCCGTGGTCGTTCAATAATTCGCTTTCACCGACACAACTGCCGCCGCCATGGTCACCGTGAGCGAAAGAGACAGCGCCGAAAGCGGATCGTCGGAGGCCGTGGTCGTTCAATAATTCGCTTTCACCGACACAACTGCCGACTCCACGGTCACTGTGAGCGAAAGAGACAGCGCCAAACGCGGATTGTCGGAGGCCGTGCTCCTTCAAATATTCGCTTTCACCGACACAACTGCCGCCGCAACGGTCACTGTGAGCGAAAGAGACAGCGCCGAACGCGGATCGTCGGAGGCCTTGGTCGTTCAATATTTCGCTTTCACTAACACAACTGCCGCCGCCACGGTCACCGTGAGCGAAAGAGACAGCGGCGAACACGGATCGTCGGAGGCCGTGCTCGTTCAATATTTCGCTTTCACCGACACATCTGCCGCCGCCACGGTCACCGTGAGCGAAAGAGACAGCGCCGAACGCGGATCGTCGGAGGCCGTGGTCGTTCAATAATTCGCTTTCACCGACACAACTGCCGCCGCCACGGTCACCGTGAGCGAAAGAGGCAGCGCCCAACACGGATCGTCGGAGGCCGTGCTCGTTCAATATTTCGCTTTCACCGACACAACTGCCGCCGCCACGGTCACCGTGAGCGAAAGAGACAGCGCCAAACGCGGACCGTCGGAGGCCGTGGTCGTTCAATATTTCGCTTTCACCGACACAACTGTCGCCGCCACGGTCACCGTGACCGAAAGAGACAGCGCCGAACACGGATCGTTGGAGGCCGTGCTCGTTCAATAATTCGCTTTCACCGACACAACTGCCACCGCCACGGTCACCTTGAACGAAAGAGACAGCGCCGAACGCGGATCGTCGGAGGCCGTGGTCGTTCAACTATTCGCTTTCACCGACACAACTGCCGCCGCCACGGTCACCAGGAGCGAAACAGACAGCGCCGAACGCGGATTGTCGGAGGCCGTGCTCGTTCAATAATTCGCTTTCACCGACACAACTGCCGCCGCCACGGTCTCCGTGAGCGAAAGAGACAGCGCCGAACGCGGATCGTCGGAGGCCGTGCTCGTTGAATAATTCGCTTTCACCGACACAACTGCCGCCTCCACGGTCACCGTAAGCGAAAGAGACGGAGCCGAACGCGGATCGTCGGAGGCCGTGGTCGTTGAATAATTCGCTTTCACCGACACAAATGCCGCAGCCACGGTCACCGTGAGCGAAAGAGACAGCGCCGGAAGCGTGTCGTCGGAGGCCGTGGTCGTTCAATAATTCGCGTTCACCGACACAACTGCCGCCGCCACGAGCACTGTGAGCGAAAGAGACAGCGCCGAACGTGGATCGTCGGAGGCCGTGGTCGTTCAATAATTCGCTTTCACCGACACAACTGCCGACGCCACGGTCACTGTGAGCGAAAGAGACAGCGCCGAACGCGGATCGTCGGAGGCCATGGTCGTTCAACTAATCGCTTTCACCGACACAACTGCTGCCGCCACGGTCACCGTGACCGAAAGAGATAGCGCCGAACGCGGATCGTCGGAGGCCGTGGTCCTTCAATAATTCGCTTTCACCGACACAACTGCCGCCGCCACGGTCACCGTGAGCGAAAGAGACAGCGCCGAACGAGGATCGTCGGAGGCCGTGGTCGTTCAATAATTCGCTTTCACCGACAAAACTGCCGCCGCCATGGTCACCGTGAGCGAAAGAGACAGCGCCGAACACGGATCGTCGGAGGCCATGCTCGTTCAATATTTCGCTTTCACCGACACAACTACCGCCGCCACGGTCACCGTGAGTGAAAGAGACAGCGCCGAACGCGGATCGTCGGAGGCCGTGGTCGTTCAATATTTCGCTTTCACCGACACAACTGCCGCCGCCACGGTCGCCGTGACCGAAAAAGACAGCGCCGAACACGGATCGTCGGAGGCCGTGCTCGTTCAATATTTCGCTTTCACCGACACAACTGCCGCCGCCACGGTCACCGTGAGCGAAAGAGACAGCGCCGACCGCGGATCGTGGGAGGCCGTGGTCGTTCAATACTTCGCTTTCACCGACACAACTGCCGCCGCCACGGTCACCGTGACCGAAAGAGACAGCGCCGAACGCGGATCGTCGGAGGCCGTGGTCGTTCAATAATTCGCTTTCACCGACACAACTGCCGCCGCGACGGTCACCGTGAGCGAAAGAGACAGCGCCGAAAGCGGATTGTCGGAGGCCATGGTTGTTCAATAATTCGCTTTCACCGATACAACTGCCGCCGCCACGGTCACTGTGAGCGAAAGAGACAGCGCCGAAAGCGGATCGTCGGAGGCCGTGGTCGTTCAATAATTCGCTTTTAGCGACACAACTGCCGCCGCCACGGTCACCGTGAGCGAAAGAGACAGCGCCGAACACGGATCTTCGGAGGCCGCGGTCGTTCAATAATTCGCTTTTACCGACACAGCTTCCGCTGGCACGGTCACCGTGAGCGAAAGAGACAGCGCCGAACGCGGATCGTCGGAGGCAGTGGTCGTTAAATAATTCGCTTTCACCGACACAACTGCCGACGCCACGGTCACCGTGAGTGAAAGAAACAGCGCCGAAAGCGGATCGTCGGAGGCCGTGCTCGTTCAATATTTCGCTTTCACCGACACAACTGCCGCCGCCACGGTCACTGTGAGCGAAAGAGAGCGCCAGACGCGGATCGTCGGAGGCCGTGCTCCTTCAAATATTCGCTTTCACCGACACAACTGCCGCCGCCACGGTCACTGTGAGCGAAAGAGACAGCGCCGAACGCGGATCGTCGGAGGCCATGGTCGTTTAATATTTCGCTTTCACCGACACAACTGCCGCCGCCACGGTCACCGTGAGCGAAAGAGACAGCGGCGAACACGGATCGTCGGAGGCCGTGCTCGTTCAATAATTCGCTTTCACCGACACAACTGCCGCCGCCACGGTCACCGTGAGTGAAAGAGACAGCGCCGAACGCGGATCGTCGGAGGCCGTGGTCGTTCAATATTTCGCTTTCACCGACACAACTGCCGCCGCCACGGTCACCGTGACCGAAAGAGGCAGCGCCGAACACGGATCGTCGGAGGCCGTGCTCGTTCAATATTTCGCTTTCACCGACACAACTGCCGCCGCCACGGTCACCGTGAGCGAAAGAGACAGCGCAAAACGCGGACCGTCGGAGGCCGTGGTCGTTCAATATTTCACTTTCACCGACACAACTGCCGCCGCCACGGTCACCGTGACCGAAAGAGACAGCGCCGAACACGGATCGTTGGAGGCCGTGCTCGTTCAATATTTCGCTTTCACCGACACAACTGCCGCCGCCACGGTCACCTTGAACGAAAGAGACAGCGCCGAACGCGGATCGTCGGAGGCCGTGGTCGTTCAACTATTCGCTTTCACCGACACAACTGCCGCCGCCACAGTCACCATGAGCGAAACAGACAGCGCCGAACGCGGATTGTCGGAGGCCGTGCTCGTTCAATAATTCGCTTTCACCGACACAACTGCCGCCGCCACGGTCTCCGTGAGCGAAAGAGACAGCGCCGAACGCGGATCGTCGGAGGCTGTGCTCGTTCAATATTTCGCTTTCACCGACACAACTGCCGCCGCCACGGTCACCGTGAGCGAAAGAGACAGCGCCGAACGCGGATCGTCGGAGGCCGTGGTCGTTCAACTGTGCGCTTTCACCGACAAAACTGCCGCCGCCACGGTCACCGTGACCGAAAGAGACAGCGCCGAACGCGGATCGTCGGAGGCCGTGGTCGTTCAATAATTCGCTTTCACCGACACAACTGCCGCCACCATGGTCACCGTGAGCGAAAGAGACAGCGGCGAAAGCGGATCGTCGGAGGCCGTGGTCGTTCAATAATTCGCTTTCACCGACACAACTGCCGACGCCACGGTCACTGTGAGCGAAAGAGACAGCGCCAAACGCGGATTGTCGGAGGCCGTGCTCCTTCAAATATTCGCTTTCACCGACACAACTGCCGCCGCCACGGTCACCGTGAGCGAAAGAGACAGCGCCGAACGCGGATCGTCGGAGGCCATGGTCGTTTAATATTTCGCTTTCACCGACACAACTGCCGCCGCCATGGTCACCGTGAGCGAAAGAGACAGCGGCGAACACGGATCGTCGGAGGCCGTGCTCGTTCAATAATTCGCTTTCACCGACACAACTGCCGCCGCCACGGTCACCGTGAGCGAAAGAGACAGCGCCGAACGCGGATCGTCGGAGGCCGTGGTCGTTCAATATTTCGCTTTCACCGACACAACTGCCGCCGCCACGGTCACCGTGAGCGAAAGAGGCAGCGCCGAACACGGATCGTCGGAGGCCGTGCTCGTTCAATATTTCGCTTTCACCGACACAACTGCCGCCGCCACGGTCACCGTGAGCGAAAGAGACAGCGCAAAACGCGGACCGTCGGAGGCCGTGGTCGTTCAATATTTCGCTTTCACCGACACAACTGCCGCCGCCACGGTCACCGTGAGCGAAAGAGACAGCGCCGAACGCGGATCGTCGGAGGCCATGGTCGTTTAATATTTCGCTTTCACCGACACAACTGCCGCCGCCATGGTCACCGTGAGCGAAAGAGACAGCGGCGAACACGGATCGTCGGAGGCCGTGCTCGTTCAATATTTCGCTTTCACCGACACAACTGCCGCCGCCACGGTCACCGTGAGCGAAAGAGGCAGCGCCGAACGCGGATCGTCGGAGGCCGTGCTCGTTCAATATTTCGCTTTCACCGACACAACTGCCGCCGCCACGGTCACCGTGAGCGAAAGAGACGGAGCCGAACACGGATCGTCGGAGGCCGTGGTCGTTCAATAATTCGCTTTCACCGACACAAATGCCGCAGCCACGGTCACCGTGAGCGAAAGAGACAGCGCCGAACGCGGATCGTCGGAGGCCATGGTCGTTCAATATTTCGCTTTCACCGACACAACTGCCGCCGCCACGGTCACCGTGAGCGAAAGAGACAGCGCCGAACGCGGATCGTCGGAGGCCGTGGTCGTTCAACTGTGCGCTTTCACCGACAAAACTGCCGCCGCCACGGTCACCGTGACCGAAAGAGACAGCGCCGAACGCGGATCGTCGGAGGCCGTGGTCGTTCAATAATTCGCTTTCACCGACACAACTGCCGACGCCACGGTCACTGTGAGCGAAAGAGACAGCGCCGAACGCGGATCGTCGGAGGCCATGGTCGTTCAACTAATCGCTTTCACCGACACAACTGCTGCCGCCACGGTCACCGTGACCGAAAGAGATAGCGCCGAACGCGGATCGTCGGAGGCCGTGGTCCTTCAATAATTCGCTTTCACCGACACAACTGCCGCCGCCACGGTCACCGTGAGCGAAAGAGACAGCGCCGAACGAGGATCGTCGGAGGCCGTGGTCGTTCAATAATTCGCTTTCACCGACAAAACTGCCGCCGCCATGGTCACCGTGAGCGAAAGAGACAGCGCCGAACACGGATCGTCGGAGGCCATGCTCGTTCAATATTTCGCTTTCACCGACACAACTACCGCCGCCACGGTCACCGTGAGTGAAAGAGACAGCGCCGAACGCGGATCGTCGGAGGCCGTGGTCGTTCAATATTTCGCTTTCACCGACACAACTGCCGCCGCCACGGTCGCCGTGACCGAAAAAGACAGCGCCGAACACGGATCGTCGGAGGCCGTGCTCGTTCAATATTTCGCTTTCACCGACACAACTGCCGCCGCCACGGTCACCGTGAGCGAAAGAGACAGCGCCGACCGCGGATCGTGGGAGGCCGTGGTCGTTCAATACTTCGCTTTCACCGACACAACTGCCGCCGCCACGGTCACCGTGACCGAAAGAGACAGCGCCGAACGCGGATCGTCGGAGGCCGTGGTCGTTCAATAATTCGCTTTCACCGACACAACTGCCGCCGCGACGGTCACCGTGAGCGAAAGAGACAGCGCCGAAAGCGGATTGTCGGAGGCCATGGTTGTTCAATAATTCGCTTTCACCGATACAACTGCCGCCGCCACGGTCACTGTGAGCGAAAGAGACAGCGCCGAAAGCGGATCGTCGGAGGCCGTGGTCGTTCAATAATTCGCTTTTAGCGACACAACTGCCGCCGCCACGGTCACCGTGAGCGAAAGAGACAGCGCCGAACACGGATCTTCGGAGGCCGCGGTCGTTCAATAATTCGCTTTTACCGACACAGCTTCCGCTGGCACGGTCACCGTGAGCGAAAGAGACAGCGCCGAACGCGGATCGTCGGAGGCAGTGGTCGTTCAATAATTCGCTTTCACCGACACAACTGCCGACGCCACGGTCACCGTGAGTGAAAGAAACAGCACCGAAAGCGGATCGTCGGAGGCCGTGCTCGTTCAATAATTCGCTTTCACCGACACAACTGCCGCCGCCACGGTCACTGTGAGCGAAAGAGAGCGCCAGACGCGGATCGTCGGAGGCCGTGCTCCTTCAAATATTCGCTTTCACCGACACAACTGCCGCCGCCACGGTCACTGTGAGCGAAAGAGACAGCGCCGAACGCGGATCGTCGGAGGCCATGGTCGTTTAATATTTCGCTTTCACCGACACAACTGCCGCCGCCACGGTCACCGTGAGCGAAAGAGACAGCGGCGAACACGGATCGTCGGAGGCCGTGCTCGTTCAATAATTCGCTTTCACCGACACAACTGCCGCCGCCACGGTCACCGTGAGTGAAAGAGACAGCGCCGAACGCGGATCGTCGGAGGCCGTGGTCGTTCAATATTTCGCTTTCACCGACACAACTGCCGCCGCCACGGTCACCGTGACCGAAAGAGGCAGCGCCGAACACGGATCGTCGGAGGCCGTGCTCGTTCAATATTTCGCTTTCACCGACACAACTGCCGCCGCCACGGTCACCGTGAGCGAAAGAGACAGCGCAAAACGCGGACCGTCGGAGGCCGTGGTCGTTCAATATTTCGCTTTCACCGACACAACTGCCGCCGCCACGGTCACCGTGACCGAAAGAGACAGCGCCGAACACGGATCGTTGGAGGCCGTGCTCGTTCAATATTTCGCTTTCACCGACACAACTGCCGCCGCCACGGTCACCTTGAACGAAAGAGACAGCGCCGAACGCGGATCGTCGGAGGCCGTGGTCGTTCAACTATTCGCTTTCACCGACACAACTGCCGCCGCCACAGTCACCATGAGCGAAACAGACAGCGCCGAACGCGGATTGTCGGAGGCCGTGCTCGTTCAATAATTCGCTTTCACCGACACAACTGCCGCCGCCACGGTCTCCGTGAGCGAAAGAGACAGCGCCGAACGCGGATCGTCGGAGGCTGTGCTCGTTCAATATTTCGCTTTCACCGACACAACTGCCGCCGCCACGGTCACCGTGAGCGAAAGAGACAGCGCCGAACGCGGATCGTCGGAGGCCGTGGTCGTTCAACTGTGCGCTTTCACCGACAAAACTGCCGCCGCCACGGTCACCGTGTCCGAAAGAGACAGCGCCGAACGCGGATCGTCGGAGGCCGTGGTCGTTCAATAATTCGCTTTCACCGACACAACTGCCGCCACCATGGTCACCGTGAGCGAAAGAGACAGCGGCGAAAGCGGATCGTCGGAGGCCGTGGTCGTTCAATAATTCGCTTTCACCGACACAACTGCCGACGCCACGGTCACTGTGAGCGAAAGAGACAGCGCCAAACGCGGATTGTCGGAGGCCGTGCTCCTTCAAATATTCGCTTTCACCGACAAAACTGCCGCCGCCACGGTCACCGTGAGCGAAAGAGACAGCGCCGAACGCGGATCGTCGGAGGCCATGGTCGTTTAATATTTCGCTTTCACCGACACAACTGCCGCCGCCATGGTCACCGTGAGCGAAAGAGACAGCGGCGAACACGGATCGTCGGAGGCCGTGCTCGTTCAATAATTCGCTTTCACCGACACAACTGCCGCCGCCACGGTCACCGTGAGCGAAAGAGACAGCGCCGAACGCGGATCGTCGGAGGCCGTGGTCGTTCAATATTTCGCTTTCACCGACACAACTGCCGCCGCCACGGTCACCGTGAGCGAAAGAGGCAGCGCCGAACACGGATCGTCGGAGGCCGTGCTCGTTCAATATTTCGCTTTCACCGACACAACTGCCGCCGCCACGGTCACCGTGAGCGAAAGAGACAGCGCAAAACGCGGACCGTCGGAGGCCGTGGTCGTTCAATATTTCGCTTTCACCGACACAACTGCCGCCGCCACGGTCACCGTGAGCGAAAGAGACAGCGCCGAACGCGGATCGTCGGAGGCCATGGTCGTTTAATATTTCGCTTTCACCGACACAACTGCCGCCGCCATGGTCACCGTGAGCGAAAGAGACAGCGGCGAACACGGATCGTCGGAGGCCGTGCTCGTTCAATAATTCGCTTTCACCGACACAACTGCCGCCGCCACGGTCACCGTGAGCGAAAGAGGCAGCGCCGAACGCGGATCGTCGGAGGCCGTGCTCGTTCAATATTTCGCTTTCACCGACACAACTGCCGCCGCCACGGTCACCGTGAGCGAAAGAGACGGAGCCGAACACGGATCGTCGGAGGCCGTGGTCGTTCAATAATTCGCTTTCACCGACACAAATGCCGCAGCCACGGTCACCGTGAGCGAAAGAGACAGCGCCGAACGCGGATCGTCGGAGGCCATGGTCGTTCAATATTTCGCTTTCACCGACACAACTGCCGCCGCCACGGTCACCGTGAGCGAAAGAGACAGCGCCGAACGCGGATCGTCGGAGGCCGTGGTCGTTCAACTGTGCGCTTTCACCGACAAAACTGCCGCCGCCACGGTCACCGTGACCGAAAGAGACAGCGCCGAACGCGGATCGTCGGAGGCCGTGGTCGTTCAATAATTCGCTTTCACCGACACAACTGCCGCCACCATGGTCACCGTGAGCGAAAGAGACAGCGCCGAAAGCGGATCGTCGGAGGCCGTGGTCGTTCAAAAATTCGCTTTCACCGACACAACTGCCGACGCCACGCTCACTGTGAGCGAAAGAGACAACGCCAAACGCGGATTGTCGGAGGCCGTGCTCCTTTTAATATTCGCTTTCACCGACACAACTGCCGCCGCCACAGTCACTGTGAGCGAAAGAGACAGCGCCGAACGCGGATCGTCGGAGGCCATGGTCGTTTAATATTTCGCTTTCACCGACACAACTGCCGCCACCATGGTCACCGTGAGCGAAAGCGACAGCGGCGAACACGGATCGTCGGAGGCCGTGCTCGTTCAATAATTCGCTTTCACCGACACAACTGCCGCCGCCACGGTCACCGTGAGCGAAAGAGACAGCGCCGAACGCGGATGGTAGGAGGCCGTGGTCGTTCAATATTTCGCTTTCACCGACACAACTGCCGCCGCCACGGTCACCTTGAACGAAAGAGACAGCGCCGAACGCGGATCGTCGGAGGCCGTGGTCGTTCAACTATTCGCTTTCACCGACACAACTGCCGCCGCCACGGTCATCATGAGCGAAACAGACAGCGCCGAACGCGGATTGTCGGAGGCCGTGCTCGTTCAATAATTCGCTTTCACCGACACAACTGCCGCCGCCACGGTCTCCGTGAGCGAAAGAGACGGAGCCGAACGCGGATCGTCGGAGGCCGTGGTCGTTCAATAATTCGCTTTCACCGACACAAATGCCGCAGCCACGGTCACCGTGAGCGAAAGAGACAGCGCCGGAAGCGTATCGTCGGAGGCCGTGGTCGTTCAATAATTCGCTTTCACCGACACAACTGCCGCCGCCACGATCACTGTGAGCGAAAGAGACAGCGCCGAACGCGAATCGTCGGGGGCCTTGGTCGTTCAATAATTCGCTTTCACCGACACAACTGCCGACGCCACGGTCACTGTGAGCGAAAGAGACAGCGCCGAACGCGGATCGTCGGAGGCCGTGGTCGTTCAACTAATCTCTTTCACCGACACAACTGCCGCCGCCACGGTCACCGTGACGGAAAGAGACAGCGCCGAACGCGGATCGTCGGAGGCCGTGGTTGTTCAATAATTCGCTTTCACCGACACAACTGCCGCCTCCACGGTCACCGTGAGCGAAAGAGACAGCGCCGAACGAGGATCGTCGGAGGCCGTGGTCGTTCAATTATTCGCTTTCACCGACACAACTGCCGCCGCCATGGTCACCGTGAGCGAAAGAGACAGCGCCGAACACGGATCGTCGGAGGCCGTGCTCGTTCAATATTTCGCTTTCACCGACACAACTGCCGCCGCCACGGTCACCGTGAGCGAAAGAGACAGCGCCGAACGCGGATCGTCGGAGGCCGTGGTCGTTCAATAATTCGCTTTCACCGACACAATTGCCGCCGCCACGGTCGCCGTGACCGAAAGAGACAGTGCCGAACACGGATCGTCGGAGGCCGTGCTCGTTCAATATTTCGCTTTCACCGACACAACTGCCGCCGCCACGGTCACCGTGAGCGAAAGAGACAGCGCCGAACGCGGATCGTCGGAGGCCGTGGTCGTTCAATAATTCGCTTTCACCGACACAATTGCCGCCGCCACGGTCGCCGTGACCGAAAGAGACAGCGCCGAACACGGATCGTCGGAGGCCGCGCTCGTTCAATAATTCGCTTTCACCGACACAACTGCCGCCGCCACGGTCACCGTGAGCGAAAGAGACAGCGCCGACCGCGGATCGTGGGAGGCCGTGGTCGTTCAATAATTCGCTTTCACCGACACAACTGCCGCCGCCACGGTCACCGTGACCGAAAGAGACAGCGCCGAACGCGGATCGTCGGAGGCCGTGGTCGTTCAACTATTCGCTTTCACCGACCCAACTGCCGCCGCCACGGTCACCATGAGCGAAACAGACAGCGCCGAACACGGATTGTCGGAGGCCGTGCTCGTTCAATAATTCGCTTTCACCGACACAACTGCCGCCGCCACGGTCTCCGTGAGCGAAAGAGACAGCGCCGAACGCGGATCGTCGGAGGCCGTGCTCGTTCAATATTTCGCTTTCACCGACACAACTGCCGCCGCCAAGGTCACCGTGAGCGAAAGAGACGGAGCCGAACACGGATCGTCGGAGGCCGTGGTCGTTCAATAATTCGCTTTCACCGACACAAATGCCGCAGCCACGGTCACCGTGAGCGAAAGAGACAGCGCCGAACGCGGATCGTCGGAGGCCATGGTCGTTCAATATTTCGCTTTCACCGACACAACTGCCGCCGCCACGGTCACCGTGAGCGAAAGAGACAGCGCCGAACGCGGATCGTCGGAGGCCGTGGTCGTTCAACTGTGCGCTTTCACCGACAAAACTGCCGCCGCCACGGTCACCGTGACCGAAAGAGACAGCGCCGAACGCGGATCGTCGGAGGCCGTGGTCGTTCAAATATTCGCTTTCACCGACACAACTGCCGCCACCATGGTCACCGTGAGCGAAAGAGACAGCGCCGAAAGCGGATCGTCGGAGGCCGTGGTCGTTCAATAATTCGCTTTCACCGACACAACTGCCGACGCCACGCTCACTGTGAGCGAAAGAGACAACGCCAAACGCGGATTGTCGGAGGCCGTGCTCCTTCAAATATTCGCTTTCACCGACACAACTGCCGCCGCCACAGTCACTGTGAGCGAAAGAGACAGCGCCGAACGCGGATCGTCGGAGGCCATGGTCGTTTAATATTTCGCTTTCACCGACACAACTGCCGCCACCATGGTCACCGTGAGCGAAAGAGACAGCGGCGAACACGGATCGTCGGAGGCCGTGCTCGTTCAATAATTCGCTTTCACCGACACAACTGCCGCCGCCACGGTCACCGTGAGCGAAAGAGACAGCGCCGAACGCGGATGGTCGGAGGCCGTGGTCGTTCAATATTTCGCTTTCACCGACACAACTGCCGCCGCCACGGTCACCTTGAACGAAAGAGACAGCGCCGAACGCGGATCGTCGGAGGCCGTGGTCGTTCAACTATTCGCTTTCACCGACACAACTGCCGCCGCCACGGTCACCATGAGCGAAACAGACAGCGCCGAACGCGGATTGTCGGAGGCCGTGCTCGTTCAATAATTCGCTTTCACCGACACAACTGCCGCCGCCACGGTCTCCGTGAGCGAAAGAGACGGAGCCGAACGCGGATCGTCGGAGGCCGTGGTCGTTCAATAATTCGCTTTCACCGACACAAATGCCGCAGCCACGGTCACCGTGAGCGAAAGAGACAGCGCCGGAAGCGTATCGTCGGAGGCCGTGGTCGTTCAATAATTCGCTTTCACCGACACAACTGCCGCCGCCACGATCACTGTGAGCGAAAGAGACAGCGCCGAACGCGAATCGTCGGGGGCCTTGGTCGTTCAATAATTCGCTTTCACCGACACAACTGCCGACGCCACGGACACTGTGAGCGAAAGAGACATCGCCGAACGCGGATCGTCGGAGGCCGTGGTCGTTCAACTAATCTCTTTCACCGACACAACTGCCGCCGCCACGGTCACCGTGACGGAAAGAGACAGCGCCGAACGCGGATCGTCGGAGGCCGTGGTCGTTCAATAATTCGCTTTCACCGACACAACTGCCGCCTCCACGGTCACCGTGAGCGAAAGAGACAGCGCCGAACGAGGATCGTCGGAGGCCGTGGTCGTTCAATTATTCGCTTTCACCGACACAACTGCCGCCGCCATGGTCACCGTGAGCGAAAGAGACAGCGCCGAACACGGATCGTCGGAGGCCGTGCTCGTTCAATATTTCGCTTTCACCGACACAACTGCCGCCGCCACGGTCACCGTGAGCGAAAGAGACAGCGCCGAACGCGGATCGTCGGAGGCCGTGGTCGTTCAATAATTCGCTTTCACCGACACAATTGCCGCCGCCACGGTCGCCGTGACCAAAAGAGACAGCGCCGAACACGGATCGTCGGAGGCCGTGCTCGTTCAATAATTCGCTTTCACCGACACAACTGCCGCCGCCACGGTCACCGTGAGCGAAAGAGACAGCGCCGACCGCGGATCGTGGGAGGCCGTGGTCGTTCAATAATTCGCTTTCACCGACACAACTGCCGCCGCCACGGTCACCGTGACCGAAAGAGACAGCGCCGAACGCGGATCGTCGTAGGCCGTGGTCGTTCAATAATTCGCTTTCACCGACACAACTGCCGCCGCGACGGTCACCGTGAGCGAAAGAGACAGCGCCGAAAGCGGATCGTCGGAGGCCCTGCTATTCAATAATTCGCTTTCACCGACACAACTGCCGCCGCCATGGTCACCATGAGCGAAAAAGACAGCGACGAACACGAATCGTCGGAGGCCGTGCTTGTTCAATATTTCGCTTTCACCGACACAACTGCCACCGCCACGGTCACCATGAGCGAAAGAGACAGCGCCGAAAGCGGATCGTCGGAGGCCGTGGTCGTTCAATAATTCGCTTTCACCGACACAACTGCCGCCGCCACGGTCACCGTGAGCGAAAGAGACAGCGCCGAACACGGATCGTCGGAGGCCGTGCTCGTTCAATAATTCGCTTTCACCGACACAACTGCCGCCGCCACGGTCACCGTGAGCGAAAGAGACAGCGCCGAACGCGGATCGTCGGAGGCCGTGGTCGTTCAATAATTCGCTTTCACCGACACAACTGCCGCCGCCACGGTCACCGTGAGCGAAAGAGACAGCGCCCAACACGGATCGTCGGAGGCCGTGCTCGTTCAATAATTCGCTTTCACCGACACAACTGCCGCCGCCACGGTCACCGTGAGCGAAAGAGACAGCGCAAAACGCGGACCGTCGGAGGCCGTGGTCGTTCAATATTTCGCTTTCACCGACGCAACTGCCGCCGCCACGGTCACCGTGACCGAAAGAGACAGCGCCGAACACGGGTCGTTGGAGGCCGTGCTCGTTCAATATTTCGCTTTCACCGACACAACTGCCGCCGCCACGGTCACCTTGAACGAAAGAGACAGCGCCGAACGCGGATCGTCGGAGGCCGTGGTCGTTCAATATTTCGCTTTCACCGACACAACTGCCGCCGCCACGGTCACCGTGAGCGAAAGAGACAGCGCCGAAAGCGGATCGTCGGAGGCCGTGGTTGTTCAATAATTCGCTTTCACCGATACAACTGCTGCCGCCACGGTCACCGTGAGCGTAAAAGACAGCGCCGAAAGCGGATCGTCGGAGGCCGTGCTCGTTCAATAATTCGCTTTCACCGACACAACTGCCGCCGCCACGGTCACCGTGAGCGAAAGAGACAGCGCCGAACGCGGATCGTCGGAGGCCGTGGTCGTTCAATATTTCGCTTTCACCGACACAACTGCCGCCGCCACGGTCACCGTGACCGAAAGAGGCAGCGCCGAACACGGATCGTCGGAGGCCGTGCTCGTTCAATATTTCGCTTTCACCGACACAACTGCCGCCGCCACGGTCACCGTGAGCGAAAGAGACAGCGCAAAACGCGGACCGTCGGAGGCCGTGGTCGTTCAATATTTCGCTTTCACCGACACAACTGCCGCCGCCACGGTCACCGTGACCGAAAGAGACAGCGCCGAACACGGGTCGTTGGAGGCCGTGCTCGTTCAATATTTCGCTTTCACCGACACAACTGCCGCCGCCACGGTCACCTTGAACGAAAGAGACAGCGCCGAACGCGGATCGTCGGAGGCCGTGGTCGTTCAACTATTCGCTTTCACCGACACAACTGCCGCCGCCACGGTCACCATGAGCGAAACAGACAGCGCCGAACGCGGATTGTCGGAGGCCGTGCTCGTTCAATAATTCGCTTTCACCGACACAACTGCCGCCGCCACGGTCTCCGTGAGCGAAAGAGACAGCGCCGAACGCGGATCGTCGGAGGCTGTGCTCGTTCAATATTTCGCTTTCACCGACACAACTGCCGCCGCCACGGTCACCGTGAGCGAAAGAGACGGAGCCGAACGCGGATCGTCGGAGGCCGTGGTCGTTCAATAATTCGTTTCACCGACACAAATGCCGCAGCCACGGTCACCGTGAGCGAAAGAGACAGCGCCGAACGCGGATCGTCGGAGGCCATGGTCGTTCAATATTTCGCTTTCACCGACACAACTGCCGCCGCCACCGTCACCGTGAGCGAAAGAGACAGCGCAGAACGCGGATCGTCGGAGGCCGTGGTCGTTCAACTGTGCGCTTTCACCGACAAAACTGCCGCCGCCACGGTCACCGTGACCGAAAGAGACAGCGCCGAACGCGGATCGTCGGAGGCCGTGGTCGTTCAATAATTCGCTTTCACCGACACAACTGCCACCACCATGGTCACCGTGAGCGAAAGAGACAGCGCGGAAAGCGGATCGTCGGAGGCTGTGGTCGTTCAATAATTCGCTTTCACCGACACAACTGCCGACGCCACGGTCACTGTGAGCGAAAGAGACAGCGCCAAACGCGGATTGTCGGAGGCCGTGCTCCTTCAAATATTCGCTTTCACCGACACAACTGCCGCCGCCACGGTCACCGTGAGCGAAAGAGACAGCGCCGAACGCGGATCGTCGGAGGCCATGGTCGTTTAATATTTCGCTTTCACCGACACAACTGCCGCCGCCATGGTCACCGTGAGCGAAAGAGACAGCGGCGAACACGCATCGTCGGAGACCGTGCTCGTTCAATAATTCGCTTTCACCGACACAACTGCCGCCGCCACGGTCACCGTGAGCGAAAGAGACAGCGCCGAACGCGGATCGTCGGAGGCCGTGGTCGTTCAATATTTCGCTTTCACCGACACAACTGCCGCCGCCACGGTCACCGTGAGCGAAAGAGGCAGCGCCGAACACGGATCGTCGGAGGCCGTGCTCGTTCAATATTTCGCTTTCACCGACACAACTGCCGCCGCCACGGTCACCGTGAGCGAAAGAGACAGCGCAAAACGCGGACCGTCGGAGGCCGTGGTCGTTCAATATTTCGCTTTCACCGACACAACTGCCGCCACCACGGTCACCGTGACCGAAAAAGACAGCGCCGAACACGGATCGTTTGAGGCCGTGCTCGTTCAATATTTCGCTTTCACCGACACAACTGCCGCCACCACGGTCACCTTGAACGAAAGAGACAGCGCCGAACGCGGATCGTCGGAGGCCGTGGTCGTTCAACTATTCGCTTTCACCGACACAACTGCCGCCGCCACGGTCACCATGAGCGAAACAGACAGCGCCGAACGCGGATTGTCGGAGGCCGTGCTCGTTCAATATTTTGCTTTCACCGACACAACTGCCGCCGCCACGGTCTCCGTGAGCGAAAGAGACAGCGCCGAACGCGGATCGTCGGAGGCCGTGCTCGTTCAATATTTCGCTTTCACCGACACAACTGCCGCCGCCACGGTCACCGTGAGCGAAAGAGACGGAGCCGAACGCGGATCGTCGGAGGCCGTGGTCGTTCAATAATTCGCTTTCACCGACACAGATGCCGCAGCCACGGTCACCGTGACCGAAAGAGACAGCGCCGAACGCGGATCGTCGTAGGCCGTGGTCGTTCAATAATTCGCTTTCACCGACACAACTGCCGCCGCGACGGTCACCGTGAGCGAAAGAGACAGCGCCGAAAGCGGATCGTCGGAGGCCCTGCTATTCAATAATTCGCTTTCACCGACACAACTGCCGCCGCCATGGTCACCATGAGCGAAAAAGACAGCGACGAACACGAATCGTCGGAGGCCGTGCTTGTTCAATATTTCGCTTTCACCGACACAACTGCCACCGCCACGGTCACCATGAGCGAAAGAGACAGCGCCGAAAGCGGATCGTCGGAGGCCGTGGTCGTTCAATAATTCGCTTTCACCGACACAACTGCCGCCACCACGGTCACCGTGAGCGAGAGACAGCGCCGAACACGGATCGTCGGAGGCCGTGCTCGTTCAATAATTCGCTTTCACCGACACAACTGCCGCCGCCACGGTCACCGTGAGCGAAAGAGACAGCGCCGAACGCGGATCGTCGGAGGCCGTGGTCGTTCAATAATTCGCTTTCACCGACACAACTGCCGCCGCCACGCTCACCGTGAGCGAAAGAGACAGCGCCGAACACGGATCGTCGGAGGCCGTGCTCGTTCAATAATTCGCTTTCACCGACACAACTGCCGCCGCCACGGTCACCGTGAGCGAAAGAGACAGCGCAAAACGCGGACCGTCGGAGGCCGTGGTCGTTCAATATTTCGCTTTCACCGACACAACTGCCGCCGCCACGGTCACCGTGACCGAAAGAGACAGCGCCGAACACGGGTCGTTGGAGGCCGTGCTCGTTCAATATTTCGCTTTCACCGACACAACTGCCGCCGCCACGGTCACCTTGAACGAAAGAGACAGCGCCGAACGCGGATCGTCGGAGGCCGTGGTCGTTCAATATTTCGCTTTCACTGACACAACTGCCGCCGCCACGGTCACCGTGAGCGAAAGAGACAGCGCCGAAAGCGGATCGTCGGAGGCCGTGGTTGTTCAATAATTCGCTTTCACCGATACAACTGCCGCCGCCACGGTCACCGTGAGCGTAAAAGACAGCGCCGAAAGCGGATCGTCGGAGGCCGTGCTCGTTCAATAATTCGCTTTCACCGGCACAACTGCCGCCGCCACGGTCACCGTGAGCGAAAGAGACAGCGCCGAACGCGGATCGTCGGAGGCCGTGGTCGTTCAATATTTCGCTTTCACCGACACAACTGCCGCCGCCACGGTCACCGTGACCGAAAGAGGCAGCGCGGAACACGGATCGTCGGAGGCCGTGCTCGTTCAATATTTCGCTTTCACCGACACAACTGCCGCCGCCACGGTCACCGTGAGCGAAAGAGACAGCGCAAAACGCGGACCGTCGGAGGCCGTGGTCGTTCAATATTTCGCTTTCACCGACACAACTGCCGCCGCCACGGTCACCGTGACCGAAAGAGACAGCGCCGAACACGGGTCGTTGGAGGCCGTGCTCGTTCAATATTTCGCTTTCACCGACACAACTGCCGCCGCCACGGTCACCTTGAACGAAAGAGACAGCGCCGAACGCGGATCGTCGGAGGCCGTGGTCGTTCAACTATTCGCTTTCACCGACACAACTGCCGCCGCCACGGTCACCATGAGCGAAACAGACAGCGCCGAACGCGGATTGTCGGAGGCCGTGCTCGTTCAATAATTCGCTTTCACCGACACAACTGCCGCCGCCACGGTCTCCGTGAGCGAAAGAGACAGCGCCGAACGCGGATCGTCGGAGGCTGTGCTCGTTCAATATTTCGCTTTCACCGACACAACTGCCGCCGCCACGGTCACCGTGAGCGAAAGAGACGGAGCCGAACGCGGATCGTCGGAGGCCGTGGTCGTTCAATAATTCGCTTTCACCGACACAAATGCCGCAGCCACGGTCACCGTGAGCGAAAGAGACAGCGCCGAACGCGGATCGTCGGAGGCCATGGTCGTTCAATATTTCGCTTTCACCGACACAACTGCCGCCGCCACGGTCACCGTGAGCGAAAGAGACAGCGCAGAACGCGGATCGTCGGAGGCCGTGGTCGTTCAACTGTGCGCTTTCACCGACAAAACTCCCGCCGCCACGGTCACCGTGACCGAAAGAGACAGCGCCGAACGCGGATCGTCGGAGGCCGTGGTCGTTCAATAATTCGCTTTCACCGACACAACTGCCGCCACCATGGTCACCGTGAGCGAAAGAGACAGCGCCAAAAGCGGATCGTCGGAGGCCGTGGTCGTTCAATAATTCGCTTTCACCGACACAACTGCCGACGCCACGGTCACTGTGAGCGAAAGAGACAGCGCCAAACGCGGATTGTCGGAGGCCGTGCTCCTTCAAATATTCGCTTTCACCGACACAACTGCCGCCGCCACGGTCACCGTGAGCGAAAGAGACAGCGCCGAACGCGGATCGTCGGAGGCCATGGTCGTTTAATATTTCGCTTTCACCGACACAACTGCCGCCGCCATGGTCACCGTGAGCGAAAGAGACAGCGGCGAACACGCATCGTCGGAGACCGTGCTCGTTCAATAATTCGCTTTCACCGACACAACTGCCGCCGCCACGGTCACCGTGAGCGAAAGAGACAGCGCCGAACGCGGATCGTCGGAGGCCGTGGTCGTTCAATATTTCGCTTTCACCGACACAACTGCCGCCGCCACGGTCACCGTGAGCGAAAGAGGCAGCGCCGAACACGGATCGTCGGAGGCCGTGCTCGTTCAATATTTCGCTTTCACCGACACAACTGCCGCCGCCACGGTCACCGTGAGCGAAAGAGACAGCGCAAAACGCGGACCGTCGGAGGCCGTGGTCGTTCAATATTTCGCTTTCACCGACACAACTGCCGCCACCACGGTCACCGTGACCGAAAGAGACAGCGCCGAACACGGGTCGTTTGAGGCCGTGCTCGTTCAATATTTCGCTTTCACCGACACAACTGCCGCCACCACGGTCACCTTGAACGAAAGAGACAGCGCCGAACGCGGATCGTCGGAGGCCGTGGTCGTTCAACTATTCGCTTTCACCGACACAACTGCCGCCGCCACGGTCACCATGAGCGAAACAGACAGCGCCGAACGCGGATTGTCGGAGGCCGTGCTCGTTCAATAATTCGCTTTCACCGACACAACTGCCGCCACCATGGTCACCGTGAGCGAAAGAGACAGCGCCGAAAGCGGATCGTCGGAGGCCGTGGTCGTTCAATAATTCGCTTTCACCGACACAACTGCCGACGCCACGGTCACTGTGAGCGAAAGAGACAGCGCCAAACGCGGATTGTCGGAGGCCGTGCTCCTTCAAATATTCGCTTTCACCGACACAACTGCCGCCGCCACGGTCACCTTGAACGAAAGAGACAGCGCCGAACGCGGATCGTCGGAGGCCGTGGTCGTTCAACTATTCGCTTTCACCGACACAACTGCCGCCGCCACGGTCACCATGAGCGAAACAGACAGCGCCGAACGCGGATTGTCGGAGGCCGTGCTCGTTCAATAATTCGCTTTCACCGACACAACTGCCGCCGCCACGGTCTCCGTGAGCGAAAGAGACAGCGCCGAACGCGGATCGTCGGAGGCTGTGCTCGTTCAATATTTCGCTTTCACCGACACAACTGCCGCCGCCACGGTCACCGTGAGCGAAAGAGACGGAGCCGAACGCGGATCGTCGGAGGCCGTGGTCGTTCAATAATTCGCTTTCACCGACACAAATGCCGCAGCCACGGTCACCGTGAGCGAAAGAGACAGCGCCGAACGCGGATCGTCGGAGGCCATGGTCGTTCAATATTTCGCTTTCACCGACACAACTGCCGCCGCCACGATCACCGTGAGCGAAAGAGACAGCGCAGAACGCGGATCGTCGGAGGCCGTGGTCGTTCAACTGTGCGCTTTCACCGACAAAACTGCCGCCGCCACGGTCACCGTGACCGAAAGAGACAGCGCCGAAAGCGGATCGTCGGAGGCCGTGGTCGTTCAATAATTCGCTTTCACCGACACAACTGCCGACGCCACGGTCACTGTGAGCGAAAGAGACAGCGCCAAACGCGGATTGTCGGAGGCCGTGCTCCTTCAAATATTCGCTTTCACCGACACAACTGCCGCCGCCACGGTCACCGTGAGCGAAAGAGACAGCGCCGAACGCGGATCGTCGGAGGCCATGGTCGTTTAATATTTCGCTTTCACCGACACAACTGCCGCCGCCATGGTCACCGTGAGCGAAAGAGACAGCGGCGAACACGCATCGTCGGAGACCGTGCTCGTTCAATAATTCGCTTTCACCGACACAACTGCCGCCGCCACGGTCACCGTGAGCGAAAGAGACAGCGCCGAACGCGGATCGTCGGAGGCCGTGGTCGTTCAATATTTCGCTTTCACCGACACAACTGCCGCCGCCACGGTCACCGTGAGCGAAAGAGGCAGCGCCGAACACGGATCGTCGGAGGCCGTGCTCGTTCAATATTTCGCTTTCACCGACACAACTGCCGCCGCCACGGTCACCGTGAGCGAAAGAGACAGCGCAAAACGCGGACCGTCGGAGGCCGTGGTCGTTCAATATTTCGCTTTCACCGACACAACTGCCGCCACCACGGTCACCGTGACCGAAAGAGACAGCGCCGAACACGGGTCGTTTGAGGCCGTGCTCGTTCAATATTTCGCTTTCACCGACACAACTGCCGCCACCACGGTCACCTTGAACGAAAGAGACAGCGCCGAACGCGGATCGTCGGAGGCCGTGGTCGTTCAACTATTCGCTTTCACCGACACAACTGCCGCCGCCACGGTCACCATGAGCGAAACTGACAGCGCCGAACGCGGATTGTCGGAGGCCGTGCTCGTTCAATATTTTGCTTTCACCGACACAACTGCCGCCGCCACGGTCTCCGTGAGCGAAAGAGACAGCGCCGAACGCGGATCGTCGGAGGCCGTGCTCGTTCAATATTACGCTTTCACCGACAAAACTGCCGCCGCCACGGTCACCGTGAGCGAAAGAGACGGAGCCGAACGCGGATCGTCGGAGGCCGTGGTCGTTCAATAATTCGCTTTCACCGACAAAAATGCCGCAGCCACGGTCACCGTGAGCGAAAGAGACAGCGCCGAACGCGGATCGTCGGAGGCCATGGTCGTTCAATATTTCGCTTTCACCGACACAACTGCCGCCGCCACGGTCACCGTGAGCGAAAGAGACAGCGCCGAACGCGGATCGTCGGAGGCCGTGGTCGTTCAACTGTGCGCTTTCACCGACAAAACTGCCGCCGCCACGGTCACCGTGACCGAAAGAGACAGCGCCGAACGCGGATCGTCGGAGGCCGTGGTCGTTCAATAATTCGCTTTCACCGACACAACTGCCGCCACCATGGTCACCGTGAGCGAAAGAGACAGCGCCGAAAGCGGATCGTCGGAGGCCGTGGTCGTTCAATAATTCGCTTTCACCGACACAACTGCCGACGCCACGGTCACTGTGAGCGAGAGACAACGCCAAACGCGGATTGTCGGAGGCCGTGCTCCTTCAAATATTCGCTTTCACCGACACAACTGCCGCCGCCATGGTCACCGTGAGCGAAAGAGACAGCGGCGAACACGGATCGTCGGAGGCCGTGCTCGTTCAATATTTCGCTTTCACCGACACAACTGCCGCCGCCACGGTCACCGTGAGCGAAAGAGACAGCGCCGAACGCGGATCGTCGGAGGCCGTGGTCGTTCAATAATTCGCTTTCACCGACACAACTGCCGCCGCCACGGTCACCGTGACCGAAAGAGACAGCGCCGAACGCGGATCGTCGTAGGCCGTGGTCGTTCAATAATTCGCTTTCACCGACACAACTGCCGCCGCGACGGTCACCGTGAGCGAAAGAGACAGCGCCGAAAGCGGATCGTCGGAGGCCGTGCTCGTTCAATATTTCGCTTTCACCGACACAACTGCCGCCGCCACGGTCACCGTGAGCGAAAGAGACAGCGCCGAACGCGGATCGTCGGAGGCCGTGGTCGTTCAATAATTCGCTTTCACCGACACAATTGCCGCCGCCACGGTCGCCGTGACCAAAAGAGACAGCGCCGAACACGGATCGTCGGAGGCCGTGCTCGTTCAATAATTCGCTTTCACCGACACAACTGCCGCCGCCACGGTCACCGTGAGCGAAAGAGACAGCGCCGACCGCGGATCGTGGGAGGCCGTGGTCGTTCAAAAATTCGCTTTCACCGACACAACTGCCGCCGCCACGGTCACCGTGACCGAAAGAGACAGCGCCGAACGCGGATCGTCGTAGGCCGTGGTCGTTCAATAATTCGCTTTCACCGACACAACTGCCGCCGCGACGGTCACCGTGAGCGAAAGAGACAGCGCCGAAAGCGGATCGTCGGAGGCCCTGCTATTCAATAATTCGCTTTCACCGACACAACTGCCGCCGCCATGGTCACCATGAGCGAAAAAGACAGCGACGAACACGAATCGTCGGAGGCCGTGCTTGTTCAATATTTCGCTTTCACCGACACAACTGCCACCGCCACGGTCACCATGAGCGAAAGAGACAGCGCCGAAAGCGGATCGTCGGAGGCCGTGGTCGTTCAATAATTCGCTTTCACCGACACAACTGCCGCCGCCACGGTCACCGTGAGCGAAAGAGACAGCGCCGAACACGGATCGTCGGAGGCCGTGCTCGTTCAATAATTCGCTTTCACCGACACAACTGCCGCCGCCACGGTCACCGTGAGCGAAAGAGACAGCGCCGAACGCGGATCGTCGGAGGCCGTGGTCGTTCAATAATTCGCTTTCACCGACACAACTGCCGCCGCCACGGTCACCGTGAGCGAAAGAGACAGCGCCCAACACGGATCGTCGGAGGCCGTGCTCGTTCAATAATTCGCTTTCACCGACACAACTGCCGCCGCCACGGTCACCGTGAGCGAAAGAGACAGCGCAAAACGCGGACCGTCGGAGGCCGTGGTCGTTCAATATTTCGCTTTCACCGACGCAACTGCCGCCGCCACGGTCACCGTGACCGAAAGAGACAGCGCCGAACACGGGTCGTTGGAGGCCGTGCTCGTTCAATATTTCGCTTTCACCGACACAACTGCCGCCGCCACGGTCACCTTGAACGAAAGAGACAGCGCCGAACGCGGATCGTCGGAGGCCGTGGTCGTTCAATATTTCGCTTTCACCGACACAACTGCCGCCGCCACGGTCACCGTGACCGAAAGAGGCAGCGCCGAACACGGATCGTCGGAGGCCGTGCTCGTTCAATATTTCGCTTTCACCGACACAACTGCCGCCGCCACGGTCACCGTGAGCGAAAGAGACAGCGCAAAACGCGGACCGTCGGAGGCCGTGGTCGTTCAATATTTCGCTTTCACCGACACAACTGCCGCCGCCACGGTCACCGTGACCGAAAGAGACAGCGCCGAACACGGGTCGTTGGAGGCCGTGCTCGTTCAATATTTCGCTTTCACCGACACAACTGCCGCCGCCACGGTCACCTTGAACGAAAGAGACAGCGCCGAACGCGGATCGTCGGAGGCCGTGGTCGTTCAACTATTCGCTTTCACCGACACAACTGCCGCCGCCACGGTCACCATGAGCGAAACAGACAGCGCCGAACGCGGATTGTCGGAGGCCGTGCTCGTTCAATAATTCGCTTTCACCGACACAACTGCCGCCGCCACGGTCTCCGTGAGCGAAAGAGACAGCGCCGAACGCGGATCGTCGGAGGCTGTGCTCGTTCAATATTTCGCTTTCACCGACACAACTGCCGCCGCCACGATCACCGTGAGCGAAAGAGACGGAGCCGAACGCGGATCGTCGGAGGCCGTGGTCGTTCAATAATTCGTTTCACCGACACAAATGCCGCAGCCACGGTCACCGTGAGCGAAAGAGACAGCGCCGAACGCGGATCGTCGTAGGCCGTGGTCGTTCAATAATTCGCTTTCACCGACACAACTGCCGCCGCGACGGTCACCGTGAGCGAAAGAGACAGCGCCGAAAGCGGATCGTCGGAGGCCCTGCTATTCAATAATTCGCTTTCACCGACACAACTGCCGCCGCCATGGTCACCATGAGCGAAAAAGACAGCGACGAACACGAATCGTCGGAGGCCGTGCTTGTTCAATATTTCGCTTTCACCGACACAACTGCCACCGCCACGGTCACCATGAGCGAAAGAGACAGCGCCGAAAGCGGATCGTCGGAGGCCGTGGTCGTTCAATAATTTGCTTTCACCGACACAACTGCCGCCACCACGGTCACCGTGAGCGAGAGACAGCGCCGAACACGGATCGTCGGAGGCCGTGCTCGTTCAATAATTCGCTTTCACCGACACAACTGCCGCCGCCACGGTCACCGTGAGCGAAAGAGACAGCGCCGAACGCGGATCGTCGGAGGCCGTGGTCGTTCAATAATTCGCTTTCACCGACACAACTGCCGCCGCCACGCTCACCGTGAGCGAAAGAGACAGCGCCGAACACGGATCGTCGGAGGCCGTGCTCGTTCAATAATTCGCTTTCACCGACACAACTGCCGCCGCCACGGTCACCGTGAGCGAAAGAGACAGCGCAAAACGCGGACCGTCGGAGGCCGTGGTCGTTCAATATTTCGCTTTCACCGACACAACTGCCGCCGCCACGGTCACCGTGACCGAAAGAGACAGCGCCGAACACGGGTCGTTGGAGGCCGTGCTCGTTCAATATTTCGCTTTCACCGACACAACTGCCGCCGCCACGGTCACCTTGAACGAAAGAGACAGCGCCGAACGCGGATCGTCGGAGGCCGTGGTCGTTCAATATTTCGCTTTCACTGACACAACTGCCGCCGCCACGGTCACCGTGAGCGAAAGAGACAGCGCCGAAAGCGGATCGTCGGAGGCCGTGGTTGTTCAATAATTCGCTTTCACCGATACAACTGCCGCCGCCACGGTCACCGTGAGCGTAAAAGACAGCGCCGAAAGCGGATCGTCGGAGGCCGTGCTCGTTCAATAATTCGCTTTCACCGGCACAACTGCCGCCGCCACGGTCACCGTGAGCGAAAGAGACAGCGCCGAACGCGGATCGTCGGAGGCCGTGGTCGTTCAATATTTCGCTTTCACCGACACAACTGCCGCCGCCACGGTCACCGTGACCGAAAGAGGCAGCGCGGAACACGGATCGTCGGAGGCCGTGCTCGTTCAATATTTCGCTTTCACCGACACAACTGCCGCCGCCACGGTCACCGTGAGCGAAAGAGACAGCGCAAAACGCGGACCGTCGGAGGCCGTGGTCGTTCAATATTTCGCTTTCACCGACACAACTGCCGCCGCCACGGTCACCGTGACCGAAAGAGACAGCGCCGAACACGGGTCGTTGGAGGCCGTGCTCGTTCAATATTTCGCTTTCACCGACACAACTGCCGCCGCCACGGTCACCTTGAACGAAAGAGACAGCGCCGAACGCGGATCGTCGGAGGCCGTGGTCGTTCAACTATTCGCTTTCACCGACACAACTGCCGCCGCCACGGTCACCATGAGCGAAACAGACAGCGCCGAACGCGGATTGTCGGAGGCCGTGCTCGTTCAATAATTCGCTTTCACCGACACAACTGCCGCCGCCACGGTCTCCGTGAGCGAAAGAGACAGCGCCGAACGCGGATCGTCGGAGGCTGTGCTCGTTCAATATTTCGCTTTCACCGACACAACTGCCGCCGCCACGGTCACCGTGAGCGAAAGAGACGGAGCCGAACGCGGATCGTCGGAGGCCGTGGTCGTTCAATAATTCGCTTTCACCGACACAAATGCCGCAGCCACGGTCACCGTGAGCGAAAGAGACAGCGCCGAACGCGGATCGTCGGAGGCCATGGTCGTTCAATATTTCGCTTTCACCGACACAACTGCCGCCGCCACGGTCACCGTGAGCGAAAGAGACAGCGCAGAACGCGGATCGTCGGAGGCCGTGGTCGTTCAACTGTGCGCTTTCACCGACAAAACTGCCGCCGCCACGGTCACCGTGACCGAAAGAGACAGCGCCGAACGCGGATCGTCGGAGGCCGTGGTCGTTCAATAATTCGCTTTCACCGACACAACTGCCGCCACCATGGTCACCGTGAGCGAAAGAGACAGCGCCGAAAGCGGATCGTCGGAGGCCGTGGTCGTTCAATAATTCGCTTTCACCGACACAACTGCCGACGCCACGGTCACTGTGAGCGAAAGAGACAGCGCCAAACGCGGATTGTCGGAGGCCGTGCTCCTTCAAATATTCGCTTTCACCGACACAACTGCCGCCGCCACGGTCACCGTGAGCGAAAGAGACAGCGCCGAACGCGGATCGTCGGAGGCCATGGTCGTTTAATATTTCGCTTTCACCGACACAACTGCCGCCGCCATGGTCACCGTGAGCGAAAGAGACAGCGGCGAACACGCATCGTCGGAGACCGTGCTCGTTCAATAATTCGCTTTCACCGACACAACTGCCGCCGCCACGGTCACCGTGAGCGAAAGAGACAGCGCCGAACGCGGATCGTCGGAGGCCGTGGTCGTTCAATATTTCGCTTTCACCGACACAACTGCCGCCGCCACGGTCACCGTGAGCGAAAGAGGCAGCGCCGAACACGGATCGTCGGAGGCCGTGCTCGTTCAATATTTCGCTTTCACCGACACAACTGCCGCCGCCACGGTCACCGTGAGCGAAAGAGACAGCGCAAAACGCGGACCGTCGGAGGCCGTGGTCGTTCAATATTTCGCTTTCACCGACACAACTGCCGCCACCACGGTCACCGTGACCGAAAGAGACAGCGCCGAACACGGGTCGTTTGAGGCCGTGCTCGTTCAATATTTCGCTTTCACCGACACAACTGCCGCCACCACGGTCACCTTGAACGAAAGAGACAGCGCCGAACGCGGATCGTCGGAGGCCGTGGTCGTTCAACTATTCGCTTTCACCGACACAACTGCCGCCGCCACGGTCACCATGAGCGAAACAGACAGCGCCGAACGCGGATTGTCGGAGGCCGTGCTCGTTCAATAATTCGCTTTCACCGACACAACTGCCGCCACCATGGTCACCGTGAGCGAAAGAGACAGCGCCGAAAGCGGATCGTCGGAGGCCGTGGTCGTTCAATAATTCGCTTTCACCGACACAACTGCCGACGCCACGGTCACTGTGAGCGAAAGAGACAGCGCCAAACGCGGATTGTCGGAGGCCGTGCTCCTTCAAATATTCGCTTTCACCGACACAACTGCCGCCGCCACGGTCACCTTGAACGAAAGAGACAGCGCCGAACGCGGATCGTCGGAGGCCGTGGTCGTTCAACTATTCGCTTTCACCGACACAACTGCCGCCGCCACGGTCACCATGAGCGAAACAGACAGCGCCGAACGCGGATTGTCGGAGGCCGTGCTCGTTCAATAATTCGCTTTCACCGACACAACTGCCGCCGCCACGGTCTCCGTGAGCGAAAGAGACAGCGCCGAACGCGGATCGTCGGAGGCTGTGCTCGTTCAATATTTCGCTTTCACCGACACAACTGCCGCCGCCACGGTCACCGTGAGCGAAAGAGACGGAGCCGAACGCGGATCGTCGGAGGCCGTGGTCGTTCAATAATTCGCTTTCACCGACACAAATGCCGCAGCCACGGTCACCGTGAGCGAAAGAGACAGCGCCGAACGCGGATCGTCGGAGGCCATGGTCGTTCAATATTTCGCTTTCACCGACACAACTGCCGCCGCCACGGTCACCGTGAGCGAAAGAGACAGCGCAGAACGCGGATCGTCGGAGGCCGTGGTCGTTCAACTGTGCGCTTTCACCGACAAAACTGCCGCCGCCACGGTCACCGTGACCGAAAGAGACAGCGCCGAAAGCGGATCGTCGGAGGCCGTGGTCGTTCAATAATTCGCTTTCACCGACACAACTGCCGACGCCACGGTCACTGTGAGCGAAAGAGACAGCGCCAAACGCGGATTGTCGGAGGCCGTGCTCCTTCAAATATTCGCTTTCACCGACACAACTGCCGCCGCCACGGTCACCGTGAGCGAAAGAGACAGCGCCGAACGCGGATCGTCGGAGGCCATGGTCGTTTAATATTTCGCTTTCACCGACACAACTGCCGCCGCCATGGTCACCGTGAGCGAAAGAGACAGCGGCGAACACGCATCGTCGGAGACCGTGCTCGTTCAATAATTCGCTTTCACCGACACAACTGCCGCCGCCACGGTCACCGTGAGCGAAAGAGACAGCGCCGAACGCGGATCGTCGGAGGCCGTGGTCGTTCAATATTTCGCTTTCACCGACACAACTGCCGCCGCCACGGTCACCGTGAGCGAAAGAGGCAGCGCCGAACACGGATCGTCGGAGGCCGTGCTCGTTCAATATTTCGCTTTCACCGACACAACTGCCGCCGCCACGGTCACCGTGAGCGAAAGAGACAGCGCAAAACGCGGACCGTCGGAGGCCGTGGTCGTTCAATATTTCGCTTTCACCGACACAACTGCCGCCACCACGGTCACCGTGACCGAAAGAGACAGCGCCGAACACGGGTCGTTTGAGGCCGTGCTCGTTCAATATTTCGCTTTCACCGACACAACTGCCGCCACCACGGTCACCTTGAACGAAAGAGACAGCGCCGAACGCGGATCGTCGGAGGCCGTGGTCGTTCAACTATTCGCTTTCACCGACACAACTGCCGCCGCCACGGTCACCATGAGCGAAACAGACAGCGCCGAACGCGGATTGTCGGAGGCCGTGCTCGTTCAATATTTTGCTTTCACCGACACAACTGCCGCCGCCACGGTCTCCGTGAGCGAAAGAGACAGCGCCGAACGCGGATCGTCGGAGGCCGTGCTCGTTCAATATTACGCTTTCACCGACACAACTGCCGCCGCCACGGTCACCGTGAACGAAAGAGACGGAGCCGAACGCGGATCGTCGGAGGCCGTGGTCGTTCAATAATTCGCTTTCACCGACACAAATGCCGCAGCCACGGTCACCGTGAGCGAAAGAGACAGCGCCGAACGCGGATCGTCGGAGGCCATGGTCGTTCAATATTTCGCTTTCACCGACACAACTGCCGCCGCCACGGTCACCGTGAGCGAAAGAGACAGCGCCGAACGCGGATCGTCGGAGGCCGTGGTCGTTCAACTGTGCGCTTTCACCGACAAAACTGCCGCCGCCACGGTCACCGTGACCGAAAGAGACAGCGCCGAACGCGGATCGTCGGAGGCCGTGGTCGTTCAATAATTCGCTTTCACCGACACAACTGCCGCCACCATGGTCACCGTGAGCGAAAGAGACAGCGCCGAAAGCGGATCGTCGGAGGCCGTGGTCGTTCAATAATTCGCTTTCACCGACACAACTGCCGACGCCACGGTCACTGTGAGCGAGAGACAACGCCAAACGCGGATTGTCGGAGGCCGTGCTCCTTCAAATATTCGCTTTCACCGACACAACTGCCGCCGCCATGGTCACCGTGAGCGAAAGAGACAGCGGCGAACACGGATCGTCGGAGGCCGTGCTCGTTCAATATTTCGCTTTCACCGACACAACTGCCGCCGCCACGGTCACCGTGAGCGAAAGAGACAGCGCCGAACGCGGATCGTCGGAGGCCGTGGTCGTTCAATAATTCGCTTTCACCGACACAACTGCCGCCGCCACGGTCACCGTGACCGAAAGAGACAGCGCCGAACGCGGATCGTCGTAGGCCGTGGTCGTTCAATAATTCGCTTTCACCGACACAACTGCCGCCGCGACGGTCACCGTGAGCGAAAGAGACAGCGCCGACAGCGGATCGTCGGAGGCCGTGCTCGTTCAATATTTCGCTTTCACCGACACAACTGCCGCCGCCACGGTCACCGTGAGCGAAAGAGACAGCGCCGAACGCGGATCGTCGGAGGCCGTGGTCGTTCAATAATTCGCTTTCACCGACACAATTGCCGCCGCCACGGTCGCCGTGACCAAAAGAGACAGCGCCGAACACGGATCGTCGGAGGCCGTGCTCTTTCAATATTTCGCTTTCACCGACACAACTGCCGCCGCCACGGTCACCGTGAGCGAAAGAGACAGCGCCGACCGCGGATCGTGGGAGGCCGTGGTCGTTCAAAAATTCGCTTTCACCGACACAACTGCCGCCGCCACGGTCACCGTGACCGAAAGAGACAGCGCCGAACGCGGATCGTCGTAGGCCGTGGTCGTTCAATAATTCGCTTTCACCGACACAACTGCCGCCGCGACGGTCACCGTGAGCGAAAGAGACAGCGCCGAAAGCGGATCGTCGGAGGCCCTGCTATTCAATAATTCGCTTTCACCGACACAACTGCCGCCGCCATGGTCACCATGAGCGAAAAAGACAGCGACGAACACGAATCGTCGGAGGCCGTGCTTGTTCAATATTTTGCTTTCACCGACACAACTGCCACCGCCACGGTCACCATGAGCGAAAGAGACAGCGCCGAAAGCGGATCGTCGGAGGCCGTGGTCGTTCAATAATTCGCTTTCACCGACACAACTGCCGCCGCCACGGTCACCGTGAGCGAAAGAGACAGCGCCGAACACGGATCGTCGGAGGCCGTGCTCGTTCAATAATTCGCTTTCACCGACACAACTGCCGCCGCCACGGTCACCGTGAGCGAAAGAGACAGCGCCGAACGCGGATCGTCGGAGGCCGTGGTCGTTCAATAATTCGCTTTCACCGACACAACTGCCGCCGCCACGGTCACCGTGAGCGAAAGAGACAGCGCCCAACACGGATCGTCGGAGGCCGTGCTCGTTCAATAATTCGCTTTCACCGACACAACTGCCGCCGCCACGGTCACCGTGAGCGAAAGAGACAGCGCAAAACGCGGACCGTCGGAGGCCGTGGTCGTTCAATATTTCGCTTTCACCGACGCAACTGCCGCCGCCACGGTCACCGTGACCGAAAGAGACAGCGCCGAACACGGGTCGTTGGAGGCCGTGCTCGTTCAATATTTCGCTTTCACCGACACAACTGCCGCCGCCACGGTCACCTTGAACGAAAGAGACAGCGCCGAACGCGGATCGTCGGAGGCCGTGGTCGTTCAATATTTCGCTTTCACCGACACAACTGCCGCCGCCACGGTCACCGTGACCGAAAGAGGCAGCGCCGAACACGGATCGTCGGAGGCCGTGCTCGTTCAATATTTCGCTTTCACCGACACAACTGCCGCCGCCACGGTCACCGTGAGCGAAAGAGACAGCGCAAAACGCGGACCGTCGGAGGCCGTGGTCGTTCAATATTTCGCTTTCACCGACACAACTGCCGCCGCCACGGTCACCGTGACCGAAAGAGACAGCGCCGAACACGGGTCGTTGGAGGCCGTGCTCGTTCAATATTTCGCTTTCACCGACACAACTGCCGCCGCCACGGTCACCTTGAACGAAAGAGACAGCGCCGAACGCGGATCGTCGGAGGCCGTGGTCGTTCAACTATTCGCTTTCACCGACACAACTGCCGCCGCCACGGTCACCATGAGCGAAACAGACAGCGCCGAACGCGGATTGTCGGAGGCCGTGCTCGTTCAATAATTCGCTTTCACCGACACAACTGCCGCCGCCACGGTCTCCGTGAGCGAAAGAGACAGCGCCGAACGCGGATCGTCGGAGGCTGTGCTCGTTCAATATTTCGCTTTCACCGACACAACTGCCGCCGCCACGGTCACCGTGAGCGAAAGAGACGGAGCCGAACGCGGATCGTCGGAGGCCGTGGTCGTTCAATAATTCGTTTCACCGACACAAATGCCGCAGCCACGGTCACCGTGAGCGAAAGAGACAGCGCCGAACGCGGATCGTCGTAGGCCGTGGTCGTTCAATAATTCGCTTTCACCGACACAACTGCCGCCGCGACGGTCACCGTGAGCGAAAGAGACAGCGCCGAAAGCGGATCGTCGGAGGCCCTGCTATTCAATAATTCGCTTTCACCGACACAACTGCCGCCGCCATGGTCACCATGAGCGAAAAAGACAGCGACGAACACGAATCGTCGGAGGCCGTGCTTGTTCAATATTTCGCTTTCACCGACACAACTGCCACCGCCACGGTCACCATGAGCGAAAGAGACAGCGCCGAAAGCGGATCGTCGGAGGCCGTGGTCGTTCAATAATTCGCTTTCACCGACACAACTGCCGCCACCACGGTCACCGTGAGCGAGAGACAGCGCCGAACACGGATCGTCGGAGGCCGTGCTCGTTCAATAATTCGCTTTCACCGACACAACTGCCGCCGCCACGGTCACCGTGAGCGAAAGAGACAGCGCCGAACGCGGATCGTCGGAGGCCGTGGTCGTTCAATAATTCGCTTTCACCGACACAACTGCCGCCGCCACGCTCACCGTGAGCGAAAGAGACAGCGCCGAACACGGATCGTCGGAGGCCGTGCTCGTTCAATAATTCGCTTTCACCGACACAACTGCCGCCGCCACGGTCACCGTGAGCGAAAGAGACAGCGCAAAACGCGGACCGTCGGAGGCCGTGGTCGTTCAATATTTCGCTTTCACCGACACAACTGCCGCCGCCACGGTCACCGTGACCGAAAGAGACAGCGCCGAACACGGGTCGTTGGAGGCCGTGCTCGTTCAATATTTCGCTTTCACCGACACAACTGCCGCCGCCACGGTCACCTTGAGCGAAAGAGACAGCGCCGAACGCGGATCGTCGGAGGCCGTGGTCGTTCAATAATTCGCTTTCACCGACACAACTGCCGCCGCCACGCTCACCGTGAGCGAAAGAGACAGCGCCGAACACGGATCGTCGGAGGCCGTGGTCGTTCAATATTTCGCTTTCACTGACACAACTGCCGCCGCCACGGTCACCGTGAGCGAAAGAGACAGCGCCGAAAGCGGATCGTCGGAGGCCGTGGTTGTTCAATAATTCGCTTTCACCGATACAACTGCCGCCGCCACGGTCACCGTGAGCGTAAAAGACAGCGCCGAAAGCGGATCGTCGGAGGCCGTGCTCGTTCAATAATTCGCTTTCACCGGCACAACTGCCGCCGCCACGGTCACCGTGAGCGAAAGAGACAGCGCCGAACGCGGATCGTCGGAGGCCGTGGTCGTTCAATATTTCGCTTTCACCGACACAACTGCCGCCGCCACGGTCACCGTGACCGAAAGAGGCAGCGCGGAACACGGATCGTCGGAGGCCGTGCTCGTTCAATATTTCGCTTTCACCGACACAACTGCCGCCGCCACGGTCACCGTGAGCGAAAGAGACAGCGCAAAACGCGGACCGTCGGAGGCCGTGGTCGTTCAATATTTCGCTTTCACCGACACAACTGCCGCCGCCACGGTCACCGTGACCGAAAGAGACAGCGCCGAACACGGGTCGTTGGAGGCCGTGCTCGTTCAATATTTCGCTTTCACCGACACAACTGCCGCCGCCACGGTCACCTTGAACGAAAGAGACAGCGCCGAACGCGGATCGTCGGAGGCCGTGGTCGTTCAACTATTCGCTTTCACCGACACAACTGCCGCCGCCACGGTCACCATGAGCGAAACAGACAGCGCCGAACGCGGATTGTCGGAGGCCGTGCTCGTTCAATAATTCGCTTTCACCGACACAACTGCCGCCGCCACGGTCTCCGTGAGCGAAAGAGACAGCGCCGAACGCGGATCGTCGGAGGCTGTGCTCGTTCAATATTTCGCTTTCACCGACACAACTGCCGCCGCCACGGTCACCGTGAGCGAAAGAGACGGAGCCGAACGCGGATCGTCGGAGGCCGTGGTCGTTCAATAATTCGCTTTCACCGACACAAATGCCGCAGCCACGGTCACCGTGAGCGAAAGAGACAGCGCCGAACGCGGATCGTCGGAGGCCATGGTCGTTCAATATTTCGCTTTCACCGACACAACTGCCGCCGCCACGGTCACCGTGAGCGAAAGAGACAGCGCAGAACGCGGATCGTCGGAGGCCGTGGTCGTTCAACTGTGCGCTTTCACCGACAAAACTGCCGCCGCCACGGTCACCGTGACCGAAAGAGACAGCGCCGAACGCGGATCGTCGGAGGCCGTGGTCGTTCAATAATTCGCTTTCACCGACACAACTGCCGCCACCATGGTCACCGTGAGCGAAAGAGACAGCGCCGAAAGCGGATCGTCGGAGGCCGTGGTCGTTCAATAATTCGCTTTCACCGACACAACTGCCGACGCCACGGTCACTGTGAGCGAAAGAGACAGCGCCAAACGCGGATTGTCGGAGGCCGTGCTCCTTCAAATATTCGCTTTCACCGACACAACTGCCGCCGCCACGGTCACCGTGAGCGAAAGAGACAGCGCCGAACGCGGATCGTCGGAGGCCATGGTCGTTTAATATTTCGCTTTCACCGACACAACTGCCGCCGCCATGGTCACCGTGAGCGAAAGAGACAGCGGCGAACACGCATCGTCGGAGACCGTGCTCGTTCAATAATTCGCTTTCACCGACACAACTGCCGCCGCCACGGTCACCGTGAGCGAAAGAGACAGCGCCGAACGCGGATCGTCGGAGGCCGTGGTCGTTCAATATTTCGCTTTCACCGACACAACTGCCGCCGCCACGGTCACCGTGAGCGAAAGAGGCAGCGCCGAACACGGATCGTCGGAGGCCGTGCTCGTTCAATATTTCGCTTTCACCGACACAACTGCCGCCGCCACGGTCACCGTGAGCGAAAGAGACAGCGCAAAACGCGGACCGTCGGAGGCCGTGGTCGTTCAATATTTCGCTTTCACCGACACAACTGCCGCCACCACGGTCACCGTGACCGAAAGAGACAGCGCCGAACACGGGTCGTTTGAGGCCGTGCTCGTTCAATATTTCGCTTTCACCGACACAACTGCCGCCACCACGGTCACCTTGAACGAAAGAGACAGCGCCGAACGCGGATCGTCGGAGGCCGTGGTCGTTCAACTATTCGCTTTCACCGACACAACTGCCGCCGCCACGGTCACCATGAGCGAAACAGACAGCGCCGAACGCGGATTGTCGGAGGCCGTGCTCGTTCAATAATTCGCTTTCACCGACACAACTGCCGCCACCATGGTCACCGTGAGCGAAAGAGACAGCGCCGAAAGCGGATCGTCGGAGGCCGTGGTCGTTCAATAATTCGCTTTCACCGACACAACTGCCGACGCCACGGTCACTGTGAGCGAAAGAGACAGCGCCAAACGCGGATTGTCGGAGGCCGTGCTCCTTCAAATATTCGCTTTCACCGACACAACTGCCGCCGCCACGGTCACCTTGAACGAAAGAGACAGCGCCGAACGCGGATCGTCGGAGGCCGTGGTCGTTCAACTATTCGCTTTCACCGACACAACTGCCGCCGCCACGGTCACCATGAGCGAAACAGACAGCGCCGAACGCGGATTGTCGGAGGCCGTGCTCGTTCAATAATTCGCTTTCACCGACACAACTGCCGCCGCCACGGTCTCCGTGAGCGAAAGAGACAGCGCCGAACGCGGATCGTCGGAGGCTGTGCTCGTTCAATATTTCGCTTTCACCGACACAACTGCCGCCGCCACGGTCACCGTGAGCGAAAGAGACGGAGCCGAACGCGGATCATCGGAGGCCGTGGTCGTTCAATAATTCGCTTTCACCGACACAAATGCCGCAGCCACGGTCACCGTGAGCGAAAGAGACAGCGCCGAACGCGGATCGTCGGAGGCCATGGTCGTTCAATATTTCGCTTTCACCGACACAACTGCCGCCGCCACGGTCACCGTGAGCGAAAGAGACAGCGCAGAACGCGGATCGTCGGAGGCCGTGGTCGTTCAACTGTGCGCTTTCACCGACAAAACTGCCGCCGCCACGGTCACCGTGACCGAAAGAGACAGCGCCGAAAGCGGATCGTCGGAGGCCGTGGTCGTTCAATAATTCGCTTTCACCGACACAACTGCCGACGCCACGGTCACTGTGAGCGAAAGAGACAGCGCCAAACGCGGATTGTCGGAGGCCGTGCTCCTTCAAATATTCGCTTTCACCGACACAACTGCCGCCGCCACGGTCACCGTGAGCGAAAGAGACAGCGCCGAACGCGGATCGTCGGAGGCCATGGTCGTTTAATATTTCGCTTTCACCGACACAACTGCCGCCGCCATGGTCACCGTGAGCGAAAGAGACAGCGGCGAACACGCATCGTCGGAGACCGTGCTCGTTCAATAATTCGCTTTCACCGACACAACTGCCGCCGCCACGGTCACCGTGAGCGAAAGAGACAGCGCCGAACGCGGATCGTCGGAGGCCGTGGTCGTTCAATATTTCGCTTTCACCGACACAACTGCCGCCGCCACGGTCACCGTGAGCGAAAGAGGCAGCGCCGAACACGGATCGTCGGAGGCCGTGCTCGTTCAATATTTCGCTTTCACCGACACAACTGCCACCGCCACGGTCACCGTGAGCGAAAGAGACAGCGCAAAACGCGGACCGTCGGAGGCCGTGGTCATTCAATATTTCGCTTTCACCGACACAACTGCCGCCACCACGGTCACCGTGACCGAAAGAGACAGCGCCGAACACGGGTCGTTTGAGGCCGTGCTCGTTCAATATTTCGCTTTCACCGACACAACTGCCGCCACCACGGTCACCTTGAACGAAAGAGACAGCGCCGAACGCGGATCGTCGGAGGCCGTGGTCGTTCAACTATTCGCTTTCACCGACACAACTGCCGCCGCCACGGTCACCATGAGCGAAACAGACAGCGCCGAACGCGGATTGTCGGAGGCCGTGCTCGTTCAATATTTTGCTTTCACCGACACAACTGCCGCCGCCACGGTCTCCGTGAGCGAAAGAGACAGCGCCGAACGCGGATCGTCGGAGGCCGTGCTCGTTCAATATTACGCTTTCACCGACACAACTGCCGCCGCCACGGTCACCGTGAGCGAAAGAGACGGAGCCGAACGCGGATCGTCGGAGGCCGTGGTCGTTCAATAATTCGCTTTCACCGACACAAATGCCGCAGCCACGGTCACCGTGAGCGAAAGAGACAGCGCCGAACGCGGATCGTCGGAGGCCATGGTCGTTCAATATTTCGCTTTCACCGACACAACTGCCGCCGCCACGGTCACCGTGAGCGAAAGAGACAGCGCCGAACGCGGATCGTCGGAGGCCGTGGTCGTTCAACTGTGCGCTTTCACCGACAAAACTGCCGCCGCCACGGTCACCGTGACCGAAAGAGACAGCGCCGAACGCGGATCGTCGGAGGCCGTGGTCGTTCAATAATTCGCTTTCACCGACACAACTGCCGCCACCATGGTCACCGTGAGCGAAAGAGACAGCGCCGAAAGCGGATCGTCGGAGGCCGTGGTCGTTCAATAATTCGCTTTCACCGACACAACTGCCGACGCCACGGTCACTGTGAGCGAGAGACAACGCCAAACGCGGATTGTCGGAGGCCGTGCTCCTTCAAATATTCGCTTTCACCGACACAACTGCCGCCGCCATGGTCACCGTGAGCGAAAGAGACAGCGGCGAACACGGATCGTCGGAGGCCGTGCTCGTTCAATATTTCGCTTTCACCGACATAACTGCCGCCGCCACGGTCACCGTGAGCGAAAGAGACAGCGCCGAACGCGGATCGTCGGAGGCCGTGGTCGTTCAATAATTCGCTTTCACCGACACAACTGCCGCCGCCACGGTCACCGTGACCGAAAGAGACAGCGCCGAACGCGGATCGTCGTAGGCCGTGGTCGTTCAATAATTCGCTTTCACCGACACAACTGCCGCCGCGACGGTCACCGTGAGCGAAAGAGACAGCGCCGAAAGCGGATCGTCGGAGGCCGTGCTCGTTCAATATTTCGCTTTCACCGACACAACTGCCGCCGCCACGGTCACCGTGAGCGAAAGAGACAGCGCCGAACGCGGATCGTCGGAGGCCGTGGTCGTTCAATAATTCGCTTTCACCGACACAATTGCCGCCGCCACGGTCGCCGTGACCAAAAGAGACAGCGCCGAACACGGATCGTCGGAGGCCGTGCTCGTTCAATAATTCGCTTTCACCGACACAACTGCCGCCGCCACGGTCACCGTGAGCGAAAGAGACAGCGCCGACCGCGGATCGTGGGAGGCCGTGGTCGTTCAATAATTCGCTTTCACCGACACAACTGCCGCCGCCACGGTCACCGTGACCGAAAGAGACAGCGCCGAACGCGGATCGTCGTAGGCCGTGGTCGTTCAATAATTCGCTTTCACCGACACAACTGCCGCCGCGACGGTCACCGTGAGCGAAAGAGACAGCGCCGAAAGCGGATCGTCGGAGGCCCTGCTATTCAATAATTCGCTTTCACCGACACAACTGCCGCCGCCATGGTCACCATGAGCGAAAAAGACAGCGACGAACACGAATCGTCGGAGGCCGTGCTTGTTCAATATTTCGCTTTCACCGACACAACTGCCACCGCCACGGTCACCATGAGCGAAAGAGACAGCGCCGAAAGCGGATCGTCGGAGGCCGTGGTCGTTCAATATTTCGCTTTCACCGACACAACTGCCGCCGCCACGGTCACCGTGAGCGAAAGAGACAGCGCCGAACACGGATCGTCGGAGGCCGTGCTCGTTCAATAATTCGCTTTCACCGACACAACTGCCGCCGCCACGGTCACCGTGAGCGAAAGAGACAGCGCCGAACGCGGATCGTCGGAGGCCGTGGTCGTTCAATAATTCGCTTTCACCGACACAACTGCCGCCGCCACGGTCACCGTGAGCGAAAGAGACAGCGCCCAACACGGATCGTCGGAGGCCGTGCTCGTTCAATAATTCGCTTTCACCGACACAACTGCCGCCGCCACGGTCACCGTGAGCGAAAGAGACAGCGCAAAACGCGGACCGTCGGAGGCCGTGGTCGTTCAATATTTCGCTTTCACCGACGCAACTGCCGCCGCCACGGTCACCGTGACCGAAAGAGACAGCGCCGAACACGGGTCGTTGGAGGCCGTGCTCGTTCAATATTTCGCTTTCACCGACACAACTGCCGCCGCCACGGTCACCTTGAACGAAAGAGACAGCGCCGAACGCGGATCGTCGGAGGCCGTGGTCGTTCAATATTTCGCTTTCACCGACACAACTGCCGCCGCCACGGTCACCGTGACCGAAAGAGGCAGCGCCGAACACGGATCGTCGGAGGCCGTGCTCGTTCAATATTTCGCTTTCACCGACACAACTGCCGCCGCCACGGTCACCGTGAGCGAAAGAGACAGCGCAAAACGCGGACCGTCGGAGGCCGTGGTCGTTCAATATTTCGCTTTCACCGACACAACTGCCGCCGCCACGGTCACCGTGACCGAAAGAGACAGCGCCGAACACGGGTCGTTGGAGGCCGTGCTCGTTCAATATTTCGCTTTCACCGACACAACTGCCGCCGCCACGGTCACCTTGAACGAAAGAGACAGCGCCGAACGCGGATCGTCGGAGGCCGTGGTCGTTCAACTATTCGCTTTCACCGACACAACTGCCGCCGCCACGGTCACCATGAGCGAAACAGACAGCGCCGAACGCGGATTGTCGGAGGCCGTGCTCGTTCAATAATTCGCTTTCACCGACACAACTGCCGCCGCCACGGTCTCCGTGAGCGAAAGAGACAGCGCCGAACGCGGATCGTCGGAGGCTGTGCTCGTTCAATATTTCGCTTTCACCGACACAACTGCCGCCGCCACGGTCACCGTGAGCGAAAGAGACGGAGCCGAACGCGGATCGTCGGAGGCCGTGGTCGTTCAATAATTCGTTTCACCGACAGAAATGCCGCAGCCACGGTCACCGTGAGCGAAAGAGACAGCGCCGAACGCGGATCGTCGGAGGCCATGGTCGTTCAATATTTCGCTTTCACCGACACAACTGCCGCCGCCACCGTCACCGTGAGCGAAAGAGACAGCGCAGAACGCGGATCGTCGGAGGCCGTGGTCGTTCAACTGTGCGCTTTCACCGACAAAACTGCCGCCGCCACGGTCACCGTGACCGAAAGAGACAGCGCCGAACGCGGATCGTCGGAGGCCGTGGTCGTTCAATAATTCGCTTTCACCGACACAACTGCCACCACCATGGTCACCGTGAGCGAAAGAGACAGCGCGGAAAGCGGATCGTCGGAGGCTGTGGTCGTTCAATAATTCGCTTTCACCGACACAACTGCCGACGCCACGGTCACTGTGAGCGAAAGAGACAGCGCCAAACGCGGATTGTCGGAGGCCGTGCTCCTTCAAATATTCGCTTTCACCGACACAACTGCCGCCGCCACGGTCACCGTGAGCGAAAGAGACAGCGCCGAACGCGGATCGTCGGAGGCCATGGTCGTTTAATATTTCGCTTTCACCGACACAACTGCCGCCGCCATGGTCACCGTGAGCGAAAGAGACAGCGGCGAACACGCATCGTCGGAGACCGTGCTCGTTCAATAATTCGCTTTCACCGACACAACTGCCGCCGCCACGGTCACCGTGAGCGAAAGAGACAGCGCCGAACGCGGATCGTCGGAGGCCGTGGTCGTTCAATATTTCGCTTTCACCGACACAACTGCCGCCGCCACGGTCACCGTGAGCGAAAGAGGCAGCGCCGAACACGGATCGTCGGAGGCCGTGCTCGTTCAATATTTCGCTTTCACCGACACAACTGCCGCCGCCACGGTCACCGTGAGCGAAAGAGACAGCGCAAAACGCGGACCGTCGGAGGCCGTGGTCGTTCAATATTTCGCTTTCACCGACACAACTGCCGCCACCACGGTCACCGTGACCGAAAAAGACAGCGCCGAACACGGATCGTTTGAGGCCGTGCTCGTTCAATATTTCGCTTTCACCGACACAACTGCCGCCACCACGGTCACCTTGAACGAAAGAGACAGCGCCGAACGCGGATCGTCGGAGGCCGTGGTCGTTCAACTATTCGCTTTCACCGACACAACTGCCGCCGCCACGGTCACCATGAGCGAAACAGACAGTGCCGAACGCGGATTGTCGGAGGCCGTGCTCGTTCAATATTTTGCTTTCACCGACACAACTGCCGCCGCCACGGTCTCCGTGAGCGAAAGAGACAGCGCCGAACGCGGATCGTCGGAGGCCGTGCTCGTTCAATATTTCGCTTTCACCGACACAACTGCCGCCGCCACGGTCACCGTGAGCGAAAGAGACGGAGCCGAACGCGGATCGTCGGAGGCCGTGGTCGTTCAATAATTCGCTTTCACCGACACAGATGCCGCAGCCACGGTCACCGTGACGGAAAGAGACGGAGCCGAACGCGGATCGTCGGAGGCCGCGGTCGTTCAATAATTCGCTTTCACCGACACAAATGCCGCAGCCACGGTCACCGTGAGCGAAAGAGACAGCGCCGAACGCGGATCGTCGTAGGCCGTGGTCGTTCAATAATTCGCTTTCACCGACACAACTGCCGCCGCGACGGTCACCGTGAGCGAAAGAGACAGCGCCGAAAGCGGATCGTCGGAGGCCCTGCTATTCAATAATTCGCTTTCACCGACACAACTGCCGCCGCCATGGTCACCATGAGCGAAAAAGACAGCGACGAACACGAATCGTCGGAGGCCGTGCTTGTTCAATATTTCGCTTTCACCGACACAACTGCCACCGCCACGGTCACCATGAGCGAAAGAGACAGCGCCGAAAGCGGATCGTCGGAGGCCGTGGTCGTTCAATAATTCGCTTTCACCGACACAACTGCCGCCACCACGGTCACCGTGAGCGAGAGACAGCGCCGAACACGGATCGTCGGAGGCCGTGCTCGTTCAATAATTCGCTTTCACCGACACAACTGCCGCCGCCACGGTCACCGTGAGCGAAAGAGACAGCGCCGAACGCGGATCGTCGGAGGCCGTGGTCGTTCAATAATTCGCTTTCACCGACACAACTGCCGCCGCCACGCTCACCGTGAGCGAAAGAGACAGCGCCGAACACGGATCGTCGGAGGCCGTGCTCGTTCAATAATTCGCTTTCACCGACACAACTGCCGCCGCCACGGTCACCGTGAGCGAAAGAGACAGCGCAAAACGCGGACCGTCGGAGGCCGTGGTCGTTCAATATTTCGCTTTCACCGACACAACTGCCGCCGCCACGGTCACCGTGACCGAAAGAGACAGCGCCGAACACGGGTCGTTGGAGGCCGTGCTCGTTCAATATTTCGCTTTCACCGACACAACTGCCGCCGCCATGGTCACCTTGAACGAAAGAGACAGCGCCGAACGCGGATCGTCGGAGGCCGTGGTCGTTCAATATTTCGCTTTCACTGACACAACTGCCGCCGCCACGGTCACCGTGAGCGAAAGAGACAGCGCCGAAAGCGGATCGTCGGAGGCCGTGGTTGTTCAATAATTCGCTTTCACCGATACAACTGCCGCCGCCACGGTCACCGTGAGCGTAAAAGACAGCGCCGAAAGCGGATCGTCGGAGGCCGTGCTCGTTCAATAATTCGCTTTCACCGACACAACTGCCGCCGCCACGGTCACCGTGAGCGAAAGAGACAGCGCCGAACGCGGATCGTCGGAGGCCGTGGTCGTTCAATATTTCGCTTTCACCGACACAACTGCCGCCGCCACGGTCACCGTGACCGAAAGAGGCAGCGCGGAACACGGATCGTCGGAGGCCGTGCTCGTTCAATATTTCGCTTTCACCGACACAACTGCCGCCGCCACGGTCACCGTGAGCGAAAGAGACAGCGCAAAACGCGGACCGTCGGAGGCCGTGGTCGTTCAATATTTCGCTTTCACCGACACAACTGCCGCCGCCACGGTCACCGTGACCGAAAGAGACAGCGCCGAACACGGGTCGTTGGAGGCCGTGCTCGTTCAATATTTCGCTTTCACCGACACAACTGCCGCCGCCACGGTCACCTTGAACGAAAGAGACAGCGCCGAACGCGGATCGTCGGAGGCCGTGGTCGTTCAACTATTCGCTTTCACCGACACAACTGCCGCCGCCACGGTCACCATGAGCGAAACAGACAGCGCCGAACGCGGATTGTCGGAGGCCGTGCTCGTTCAATAATTCGCTTTCACCGACACAACTGCCGCCGCCACGGTCTCCGTGAGCGAAAGAGACAGCGCCGAACGCGGATCGTCGGAGGCTGTGCTCGTTCAATATTTCGCTTTCACCGACACAACTGCCGCCGCCACGGTCACCGTGAGCGAAAGAGACGGAGCCGAACGCGGATCGTCGGAGGCCGTGGTCGTTCAATAATTCGCTTTCACCGACACAAATGCCGCAGCCACGGTCACCGTGAGCGAAAGAGACAGCGCCGAACGCGGATCGTCGGAGGCCATGGTCGTTCAATATTTCGCTTTCACCGACACAACTGCCGCCGCCACGGTCACCGTGAGCGAAAGAGACAGCGCAGAACGCGGATCGTCGGAGGCCGTGGTCGTTCAACTGTGCGCTTTCACCGACAAAACTGCCGCCGCCACGGTCACCGTGACCGAAAGAGACCGCGCCGAACGCGGATCGTCGGAGGCCGTGGTCGTTCAATAATTCGCTTTCACCGACACAACTGCCGCCACCATGGTCACCGTGAGCGAAAGAGACAGCGCCGAAAGCGGATCGTCGGAGGCCGTGGTCGTTCAATAATTTGCTTTCACCGACACAACTGCCGACGCCACGGTCACTGTGAGCGAAAGAGACAGCGCCAAACGCGGATTGTCGGAGGCCGTGCTCCTTCAAATATTCGCTTTCACCGACACAACTGCCGCCGCCACGGTCACCGTGAGCGAAAGAGACAGCGCCGAACGCGGATCGTCGGAGGCCATGGTCGTTTAATATTTCGCTTTCACCGACACAACTGCCGCCGCCATGGTCACCGTGAGCGAAAGAGACAGCGGCGAACACGCATCGTCGGAGACCGTGCTCGTTCAATAATTCGCTTTCACCGACACAACTGCCGCCGCCACGGTCACCGTGAGCGAAAGAGACAGCGCCGAACGCGGATCGTCGGAGGCCGTGGTCGTTCAATATTTCGCTTTCACCGACACAACTGCCGCCGCCACGGTCACCGTGAGCGAAAGAGGCAGCGCCGAACACGGATCGTCGGAGGCCGTGCTCGTTCAATATTTCGCTTTCACCGACACAACTGCCGCCGCCACGGTCACCGTGAGCGAAAGAGACAGCGCAAAACGCGGACCGTCGGAGGCCGTGGTCGTTCAATATTTCGCTTTCACCGACACAACTGCCGCCACCACGGTCACCGTGACCGAAAGAGACAGCGCCGAACACGGGTCGTTTGAGGCCGTGCTCGTTCAATATTTCGCTTTCACCGACACAACTGCCGCCACCACGGTCACCTTGAACGAAAGAGACAGCGCCGAACGCGGATCGTCGGAGGCCGTGGTCGTTCAACTATTCGCTTTCACCGACACAACTGCCGCCGCCACGGTCACCATGAGCGAAACAGACAGCGCCGAACGCGGATTGTCGGAGGCCGTGCTCGTTCAATAATTCGCTTTCACCGACACAACTGCCGCCACCATGGTCACCGTGAGCGAAAGAGACAGCGCCGAAAGCGGATCGTCGGAGGCCGTGGTCGTTCAATAATTCGCTTTCACCGACACAACTGCCGACGCCACGGTCACTGTGAGCGAAAGAGACAGCGCCAAACGCGGATTGTCGGAGGCCGTGCTCCTTCAAATATTCGCTTTCACCGACACAACTGCCGCCGCCACGGTCACCTTGAACGAAAGAGACAGCGCCGAACGCGGATCGTCGGAGGCCGTGGTCGTTCAACTATTCGCTTTCACCGACACAACTGCCGCCGCCACGGTCACCATGAGCGAAACAGACAGCGCCGAACGCGGATTGTCGGAGGCCGTGCTCGTTCAATAATTCGCTTTCACCGACACAACTGCCGCCGCCACGGTCTCCGTGAGCGAAAGAGACAGCGCCGAACGCGGATCGTCGGAGGCTGTGCTCGTTCAATATTTCGCTTTCACCGACACAACTGCCGCCGCCACGGTCACCGTGAGCGAAAGAGACGGAGCCGAACGCGGATCGTCGGAGGCCGTGGTCGTTCAATAATTCGCTTTCACCGACACAAATGCCGCAGCCACGGTCACCGTGAGCGAAAGAGACAGCGCCGAACGCGGATCGTCGGAGGCCATGGTCGTTCAATATTTCGCTTTCACCGACACAACTGCCGCCGCCACGGTCACCGTGAGCGAAAGAGACAGCGCAGAACGCGGATCGTCGGAGGCCGTGGTCGTTCAACTGTGCGCTTTCACCGACAAAACTGCCGCCGCCACGGTCACCGTGACCGAAAGAGACAGCGCCGAACGCGGATCGTCGGAGGCCGTGGTCGTTCAATAATTCGCTTTCACCGACACAACTGCCGCCACCATGGTCACCGTGAGCGAAAGAGACAGCGCCGAAAGCGGATCGTCGGAGGCCGTGGTCGTTCAATAATTCGCTTTCACCGACACAACTGCCGACGCCACGGTCACTGTGAGCGAAAGAGACAGCGCCAAACGCGGATTGTCGGAGGCCGTGCTCCTTCAAATATTCGCTTTCACCGACACAACTGCCGCCGCCACGGTCACCGTGAGCGAAAGAGACAGCGCCGAACGCGGATCGTCGGAGGCCATGGTCGTTTAACATTTCGCTTTCACCGACACAACTGCCGCCGCCATGGTCACCGTGAGCGAAAGAGACAGCGGCGAACACGCATCGTCGGAGACCGTGCTCGTTCAATAATTCGCTTTCACCGACACAACTGCCGCCGCCACGGTCACCGTGAGCGAAAGAGACAGCGCCGAACGCGGATCGTCGGAGGCCGTGGTCGTTCAATATTTCGCTTTCACCGACACAACTGCCGCCGCCACGGTCACCGTGAGCGAAAGAGGCAGCGCCGAACACGGATCGTCGGAGGCCGTGCTCGTTCAATATTTCGCTTTCACCGACACAACTGCCGCCGCCACGGTCACCGTGAGCGAAAGAGACAGCGCAAAACGCGGACCGTCGGAGGCCGTGGTCGTTCAATATTTCGCTTTCACCGACACAACTGCCGCCACCACGGTCACCGTGACCGAAAGAGACAGCGCCGAACACGGGTCGTTTGAGGCCGTGCTCGTTCAATATTTCGCTTTCACCGACACAACTGCCGCCACCACGGTCACCTTGAACGAAAGAGACAGCGCCGAACGCGGATCGTCGGAGGCCGTGGTCGTTCAACTATTCGCTTTCACCGACACAACTGCCGCCGCCACGGTCACCATGAGCGAAACAGACAGCGCCGAACGCGGATTGTCGGAGGCCGTGCTCGTTCAATATTTTGCTTTCACCGACACAACTGCCGCCGCCACGGTCTCCGTGAGCGAAAGAGACAGCGCCGAACGCGGATCGTCGGAGGCCGTGCTCGTTCAATATTACGCTTTCACCGACACAACTGCCGCCGCCACGGTCACCGTGAGCGAAAGAGACGGAGCCGAACGCGGATCGTCGGAGGCCCTGGTCGTTCAATAATTCGCTTTCACCGACACAAATGCCGCAGCCACGGTCACCGTGAGCGAAAGAGACAGCGCCGAACGCGGATCGTCGGAGGCCATGGTCGTTCAATATTTCGCTTTCACCGACACAACTGCCGCCGCCACGGTCACCGTGAGCGAAAGAGACAGCGCCGAACGCGGATCGTCGGAGGCCGTGGTCGTTCAACTGTGCGCTTTCACCGACAAAACTGCCGCCGCCACGGTCACCGTGACCGAAAGAGACAGCGCCGAACGCGGATCGTCGGAGGCCGTGGTCGTTCAATAATTCGCTTTCACCGACACAACTGCCGCCACCATGGTCACCGTGAGCGAAAGAGACAGCGCCGAAAGCGGATCGTCGGAGGCCGTGGTCGTTCAATAATTCGCTTTCACCGACACAACTGCTGACGCCACGGTCACTGTGAGCGAGAGACAACGCCAAACGCGGATTGTCGGAGGCCGTGCTCCTTCAAATATTCGCTTTCACCGACACAACTGCCGCCGCCATGGTCACCGTGAGCGAAAGAGACAGCGGCGAACACGGATCGTCGGAGGCCGTGCTCGTTCAATATTTCGCTTTCACCGACACAACTGCCGCCGCCACGGTCACCGTGAGCGAAAGAGACAGCGCCGAACGCGGATCGTCGGAGGCCGTGGTCGTTCAATATTTCGCTTTCACCGACACAACTGCCGCCGCCACGGTCACCGTGAGCGAAAGAGGCAGCGCCGAACACGGATCGTCGGAGGCCGTGCTCGTTCAAAATTTCGCTTTCACCGACACAACTGCCGCCGCCACGGTCACCGTGAGCGAAAGAGACAGCGCAAAACGCGGACCGTCGGAGGCCGTGGTCGTTCAATATTTCGCTTTCACCGACACAACTGCCGCCGCCACGGTCACCGTGACCGAAAGAGACAGCGCCGAACACGGATCGTTGGAGGCCGTGCTCGTTCAATATTTCGCTTTCACCGACACAACTGCCGCCGCCACGGTCACCTTGAACGAAAGAGACAGCGCCGAACGCGGATCGTCGGAGGCCGTGGTCGTTCAACTATTCGCTTTCACCGACACAACTGCCGCCGCCACGGTCACCATGAGCGAAACAGACAGCGCCGAAAGCGGATTGTCGGAGGCCGTGCTCGTTCAATAATTCGCTTTCACCGACACAACTGCCGCCGCCACGGTCTCCGTGAGCGAAAGAGACAGCGCCGAACGCGGATCGTCGGAGGCCGTGCTCGTTCAATAATTCGCTTTCACCGACACAACTGCCGCCGCCACGGTCACCGTGAGCGAAAGAGACTGAGCCGAACGCGGATCGTCGGAGGCCGTGGTCGTTCAATAATTCGCTTTCACCGACACAAATGCCGCAGCCACGGTCACCGTGAGCGAAAGAGACAGCGCCGGAAGCGTATCGTCGGAGGCCGTGGTCGTTCAATAATTCGCTTTCACCGACACAACTGCCGCCGCCACGATCACTGTGAGCGAAAGAGACAGCGCCGAACGCGAATCGTCGGAGGCCGTGGTCGTTCAATAATTCGCTTTCACCGACACAACTGCCGACGCCACGGTCACTGTGAGCGAAAGAGACAGCGCCGAACGCGGATCGTCGGAGGCCGTGGTCGTTCAACTAATCTCTTTCACCGACACAACTGCCGCCGCCACGGTCACCGTGACCGAAAGAGACAGCGCCGAACGGGGATCGTCGGAGGCCGTGGTCGTTCAATAATTCGCTTTCACCGACACAACTGCCGCCTCCACGGTCACCGTGAGCGAAAGAGACAGCGCCGAACGAGGATCGTCGGAGGCCGTGGTCGTTCAATTATTCGCTTTCACCGACACAACTGCCGCCGCCATGGTCACCGTGAGCGAAAGAGACAGCGCCGAACACGGATCGTCGGAGGCCGTGCTCGTTCAATATTTCGCTTTCACCGACACAATTGCCGCCGCCACGGTCACCGTGAGCGAAAGAGACAGCGCCGAACGCGGATCGTAGGAGGCCGTGGTCGTTCAATAATTCGCTTTCACCGACACAATTGCCGCCGCCACGGTCGCCGTGACCGAAAGAGACAGCGCCGAACACGGATCGTCGGAGGCCGTGCTCGTTCAATATTTCGCTTTCACCGACACAACTGCCGCCGCCACGGTCACCGTGAGCGAAAGAGACAGCGCCGACCGCGGATCGTGGGAGGCCGTGGTCGTTCAATAATTCGCTTTCACCGACACAACTGCCGCCGCCACGGTCACCGTGACCGAAAGAGACAGCGCCGAACGCGGATCGTCGTAGGCCGTGGTCGTTCAATAATTCGCTTTCACCGACACAACTGCCGCCGCGACGGTCACCGTGAGCGAAAGAGACAGCGCCGAAAGCGGATCGTCGGAGGCCGTGCTATTCAATAATTAGCTTTCACCGACACAACTGCCGCCGCCATGGTCACCATGAGCGAAAAAGACAGCGCCGAACACGAATCGTCGGAGGCCGTGCTTGTTCAATATTTCGCTTTCACCGACACAACTGCCACCGCCACGGTCACCATGAGCGAAAGAGACAGCGCCGAAAGCGGATCGTCGGAGGCCGTGGTCGTTCAATAATTCGCTTTCACCGACACAACTGCCGCCGCCACGGTCACCGTGAGCGAAAGAGACAGCGCCGAACACGGATCGTCGGAGGCCGTGCTCGTTCAATATTTCGCTTTCACCGACACAACTGCCGCCGCCACGGTCACCGTGAGCGAAAGAGACAGCGCCGAACGCGGATCGTCGGAGGCCGTGGTCGTTCAATAATTCGCTTTCACCGACACAACTGCCGCCGCCACGGTCACCGTGAGCGAAAGAGACAGCGAAGAACGCGGATCGTCGAAGGCCGTGGTCGTTCAATATTTCGCTTTCACCGACACAACTGCCGCCGCCACGGTCACCGTGAGCGAAAGAGACAGCGCCGAAAGCGGATCGTCGGAGGCCGTGGTTGTTCAATAATTCGCTTTCACCAATACAACTGCCGCCGCCACGGTCACCGTGAGCGTAAAAGACAGCGCCGAACGCGGATCGTCGGAGGCCGTGGTCGTTCAATAATTCGCTTTCACCGACACAACTGCCGCCGCCACGGTCACCGTGAGCGAAAGAGACAGCGCCGAACGCGGATCGTCGGAGGCCGTGGTCGTTCAATAATTCGCTTTCACCGACACAATTGCCGCCGCCACGGTCGCCGTGACCGAAAGAGACAGCGCCGAACACGGATCGTCGGAGGCGGTGCTCGTTCAATAATTCGCTTTCACCGACACAACTGCCGCCGCCACGGTCACCGTGAGCGAAAGAGACAGCGCCGACCGCGGATCGTGGGAGGCCGTGGTCGTTCAATAATTCGCTTTCACCGACACAACTGCCGCCGCCACGGTCACCGTGAGCGAAAGAGACAGCGCCGAACACGGATCGTCGGAGGCCGTGCTCGTTCAATAATTCGGTTTCACCGACACAACTGCCGCCGCCACGGTCACCGTGAGCGAAAGAGACAGCGCCGAACGCGGATCGTCGGAGGCCGTGGTCGTTCAATAATTCGCTTTCACCGACACAACTGCCGCCACCACGGTCACCGTGAGCGAAAGAGACAGCGCCGAAAGTGGATCGTCGGAGGCCGTGCTCGTTCAATATTTCGCTTTCACCGACACAACTGCCGCCGCCACGGTCACCGTGACCGAAAGAGACAGCGCCGAACACGGATCGTTGGAGGCCGTGCTCGTTCAAAAATTCGCTTTCACCGACACAACTGCTGCCGCCACGGTCACCTTGAATGAAGGAGACAGCGCCGAACGCGGACCGTCGGAGGCCGTGGTCGTTCAACTATTCGCTTTCACCGACACAACTGCCGCCGCCACGGTCACCGTGACCGAAAGAGACAGCGCCGAACACGGATCGTTGGAGGCCGTGCTCGTTCAAAAATTCGCTTTCACCGACACAACTGCTGCCGCCACGGTCACCTTGAATGAAGGAGACAGCGCCGAACGCGGATCGTCGGAGGCCGTGGTCGTTCAATAATTCGCTTTCACCGACACAACTGCCGCCGCCATGGTCACCATGAGCGAAAGAGAGAGCGCCGAAAGCGGATCGTCGGAGGCCGTGGTCGTTCAATAATTCGCTTTCACCGACACAACTGCCGACGCCACAATCACTGTGAGCGGAAGAGACAGCGGCAGACGCGGATCGTCGGAGGCCGTGCTCCTTGAATTATTCGCTTTCACCGACACAACTGCCGCCGCCATGGTCACCGTAACCGAAAGAGACAGCGCCGAAACCGGATCGTCGGAGGCCGTGGTCGCTCAAAAATTCGCTTTCACCGACACAACTGCCGCCGCCACGGTCACTGTGAGCGAAAGAGACAGCGCCGAACGCGGATCGTCGGAGGCCGTGGTCGTTCAATAATTCGCTTTCACCGACCCAACTGCCGCCGCCACGATCACTGTGAGCGAAAGAGACAGCGCCGAACGCGAATCGTCGGAGGCCGTGTTCGTTCAATAACTCGCTTTCACCGACACAACTGCCGACGCCACGGTCACTGTGAGCGAAAGAGACAGCGCCGAACGCGGATCGTCGGAGGCCATGGTCGTTCAACAATTCGCTTTCACCGAAACAACTGCCGCCGCCACGGTCACCGTGATCGAAAGAGACAGCGCCGAACGCGGATCGCCGGAGGCCGTGGTCGTTCAATATTTTGCTTTCACCGACACAACTGCCGACGCCACGGTCACCGTGAGCGAAAGAGACGGCGCCGGAAGCGGATCGTCGGAGCCGTGGTCGTTCAATATTTCGCTTTCACCGACACAACTGCCGACGCCACGGTCACCGTGAGTGAAAGAGACAGCGCCGAAAGCGGATCGTCGGAGGCCGTGCTCGTTCAATAATTCGCTTTCACCGACACAACTGCCGCCGCCACGGTCACCGTGAGCGAAAGAGACAGCGCCGAACGCGGATCGTCGGAGGCCGTGGTCGTTCAACTGTGCGCTTTCACCGACAAAACTGCCGCCGCCACGGTCACCGTGACCGAAAGAGACAGCACCGAACGCGGATCGTCGGAGGCCGTGGTCGTTCAATAATTCGCTTTCACCGACACAACTGCCGCCGCCATGGTCACCGTGAGCGAAAGAGACAGCGCCGAAAGCGGATCGTCGCAGGCCGTGGTCGTTCAATAATTCGCTTTCACCGACACAACTGTCGACGCCACGGTCACTGTGAGCGAAAGAGACAGCGCCTAACGCGGATTGTCGGAGGCCGTGCTCCTTCAAATATTCGCTTTCACCGACACAACTGCCGCCGCCACGGTCACTGTGAGCGAAAGAGACAGCGCCGAACGCGGATCGTCGGAGGCCATGGTCGTTCAATATTTCGCTTTCACCGACACAACTGCCGCCGCCACGGTCACCGTGAGCGAAAGAGAAAGCGGCAAACACGGATCGTCGGAGGCCGTGCTCGTTCAATATTTCGCTTTCACCGACACAACTGCCACCGCCACGGTCACCGTGAGCGAAAGAGACAGCGCCGAACGCGGATCGTCGGAGGCCGTGGTCGTTCAATAATTCGCTTTCACCGACACAACTGCCGCCGCCACGGTCACCGTGAGCGAAAGAGACAGCGAAGAACGCGGATCGTCGAAGGCCGTGGTCGTTCAATATTTCGCTTTCACCGACACAACTGCCGCCGCCACGGTCACCGTGAGCGAAAGAGACAGCGCCGAAAGCGGATCGTCGGAGGCCGTGGTTGTTCAATAATTCGCTTTCACCAATACAACTGCCGCCGCCACGGTCACCGTGAGCGTAAAAGACAGCGCCGAACGCGGATCGTCGGAGGCCGTGGTCGTTCAATAATTCGCTTTCACCGACACAACTGCCGCCGCCACGGTCACCGTGAGCGAAAGAGACAGCGCCGAACGCGGATCGTCGGAGGCCGTGGTCGTTCAATAATTCGCTTTCACCGACACAATTGCCGCCGCCACGGTCGCCGTGACCGAAAGAGACAGCGCCGAACACGGATCGTCGGAGGCGGTGCTCGTTCAATAATTCGCTTTCACCGACACAACTGCCGCCGCCACGGTCACCGTGAGCGAAAGAGACAGCGCCGACCGCGGATCGTGGGAGGCCGTGGTCGTTCAATAATTCGCTTTCACCGACACAACTGCCGCCGCCACGGTCACCGTGAGCGAAAGAGACAGCGCCGAACACGGATCGTCGGAGGCCGTGCTCGTTCAATAATTCGGTTTCACCGACACAACTGCCGCCGCCACGGTCACCGTGAGCGAAAGAGACAGCGCCGAACGCGGATCGTCGGAGGCCGTGGTCGTTCAATAATTCGCTTTCACCGACACAACTGCCGCCACCACGGTCACCGTGAGCGAAAGAGACAGCGCCGAAAGTGGATCGTCGGAGGCCGTGCTCGTTCAATATTTCGCTTTCACCGACACAACTGCCGCCGCCACGGTCACCGTGACCGAAAGAGACAGCGCCGAACACGGATCGTTGGAGGCCGTGCTCGTTCAAAAATTCGCTTTCACCGACACAACTGCTGCCGCCACGGTCACCTTGAATGAAGGAGACAGCGCCGAACGCGGACCGTCGGAGGCCGTGGTCGTTCAACTATTCGCTTTCACCGACACAACTGCCGCCGCCACGGTCACCGTGACCGAAAGAGACAGCGCCGAACACGGATCGTTGGAGGCCGTGCTCGTTCAAAAATTCGCTTTCACCGACACAACTGCTGCCGCCACGGTCACCTTGAATGAAGGAGACAGCGCCGAACGCGGATCGTCGGAGGCCGTGGTCGTTCAATAATTCGCTTTCACCGACACAACTGCCGCCGCCATGGTCACCATGAGCGAAAGAGAGAGCGCCGAAAGCGGATCGTCGGAGGCCGTGGTCGTTCAATAATTCGCTTTCACCGACACAACTGCCGACGCCACAATCACTGTGAGCGGAAGAGACAGCGGCAGACGCGGATCGTCGGAGGCCGTGCTCCTTGAATTATTCGCTTTCACCGACACAACTGCCGCCGCCATGGTCACCGTAACCGAAAGAGACAGCGCCGAAACCGGATCGTCGGAGGCCGTGGTCGCTCAAAAATTCGCTTTCACCGACACAACTGCCGCCGCCACGGTCACTGTGAGCGAAAGAGACAGCGCCGAACGCGGATCGTCGGAGGCCGTGGTCGTTCAATAATTCGCTTTCACCGACCCAACTGCCGCCGCCACGATCACTGTGAGCGAAAGAGACAGCGCCGAACGCGAATCGTCGGAGGCCGTGTTCGTTCAATAACTCGCTTTCACCGACACAACTGCCGACGCCACGGTCACTGTGAGCGAAAGAGACAGCGCCGAACGCGGATCGTCGGAGGCCATGGTCGTTCAACAATTCGCTTTCACCGAAACAACTGCCGCCGCCACGGTCACCGTGATCGAAAGAGACAGCGCCGAACGCGGATCGCCGGAGGCCGTGGTCGTTCAATATTTTGCTTTCACCGACACAACTGCCGACGCCACGGTCACCGTGAGCGAAAGAGACGGCGCCGGAAGCGGATCGTCGGAGCCGTGGTCGTTCAATATTTCGCTTTCACCGACACAACTGCCGACGCCACGGTCACCGTGAGTGAAAGAGACAGCGCCGAAAGCGGATCGTCGGAGGCCGTGCTCGTTCAATAATTCGCTTTCACCGACACAACTGCCGCCGCCACGGTCACCGTGAGCGAAAGAGACAGCGCCGAACGCGGATCGTCGGAGGCCGTGGTCGTTCAACTGTGCGCTTTCACCGACAAAACTGCCGCCGCCACGGTCACCGTGACCGAAAGAGACAGCACCGAACGCGGATCGTCGGAGGCCGTGGTCGTTCAATAATTCGCTTTCACCGACACAACTGCCGCCGCCATGGTCACCGTGAGCGAAAGAGACAGCGCCGAAAGCGGATCGTCGCAGGCCGTGGTCGTTCAATAATTCGCTTTCACCGACACAACTGTCGACGCCACGGTCACTGTGAGCGAAAGAGACAGCGCCTAACGCGGATTGTCGGAGGCCGTGCTCCTTCAAATATTCGCTTTCACCGACACAACTGCCGCCGCCACGGTCACTGTGAGCGAAAGAGACAGCGCCGAACGCGGATCGTCGGAGGCCATGGTCGTTCAATATTTCGCTTTCACCGACACAACTGCCGCCGCCACGGTCACCGTGAGCGAAAGAGAAAGCGGCAAACACGGATCGTCGGAGGCCGTGCTCGTTCAATATTTCGCTTTCACCGACACAACTGCCACCGCCACGGTCACCGTGAGCGAAAGAGACAGCGCCGAACGCGGATCGTCGGAGGCCGTGGTCGTTCAATATTTCGCTTTCACCGACACAACTGCCGCCGCCACGGTCACCGTGAGCGAAAGAGGCAGCATCGAACACGGATCGTCGGAGGCCGTGCTCGTTCAATATCTCGCTTTCACCGACACAACTGCCGCCGCCACGGTCACCGTGACCGAAAGAGACAGCGCGGAACGCGGATCGTCGGAGGCCGTGGTCGTTCAACTATTCGCTTTCACCGACACAACTGCCGCCGCCACGGTCAGCGCTTTCAACTGGGCCAGAGCCGAACAATGTACACTACTGCACTTGCCATGGACAACGCTTTCAAACGGAATACTGGAGATGTCGCGTGCTTTACTGTCAAGCTCAATAAGAGACGAATTTATTTCTTTTCACGGGAATTATTTCCTCTATTTCTAATCTCGCTCTTTCGTTTCATTGGGAAGGAACGCGCGCTTAGTTAGCCGCAAAGCAGTCTGAATTAATCACGTCCAAAGTACAGACTTTTACAATGTTTTTACCGGTTGACCGCGTCAGAAAGCGTACCTTTCCGACGAGGTCTCTGTCACTTTGAATTGAGCGGGAGCAACACGATTTGGGCTAGTGCACGCGAGATTGGCAGCGCTTCCAATTCCAGTACTGTAGATATTGCGCGCATTTTTTAAAGGCTTGTGGATGTGGGATTTTCTTCCTTGTGACGTGACCCGTTTGCCAAATTGTGTCTCGCCTTTTGGTATCGTTTAAAAAGCCCTTCCGCTTACAATCCTAAAAAAAAGAAATTAGTAAGGAAAGACGCCCATGCTTTTTTGTTGTTCATTCTTTCATTATCTGCGCAGGATTTTAATTTGTATAAGTTTTGTTCACCGTCCTCACTACGTAGGCGTTCGTACATGCCCGTCCTCGCGCCTCGAATTGTGTGCGAGCGAAATCAATCTCCCCAAGCTAGCTTCAGAAATTCCTAGAAAATCGAACGTGAGAAAAGCCAGAGATACGTGGTTTTCACAGGTCGTGCAAGATTCATCCATAAAGTGCGATATTGCTTTTTTTATATATCTGTATATATATATATATATATATATATACATACATACATACACATACATGATTTCTGCGACGAATAGGAAGACAAAAAGACCATGTTCAAGCATAATATAGGAACATTGACACTTTGCACACAGAAGGGAGGTCAAATGGCAGGTTTTTCGTCCTTGTGCAGGAAACTTTATTGTAATGTCAGAAGGGAAGTTCCAGTCTAGAAGTGTGCGCTCAATAAAGGAGGAAAAGTAATGCACTTGAAAACCTTCACAGTTCAAGTAAGAGGACATTTCGAAACGAGTTTGTTTTCTTGCAGGGAGGAGAAGAGGGGAGAGAGGGAGGGAGGGAGGGAGAGAGGGAAGGAAGGGGAGGGGGGTGCCATGCACGGTGAAGTCCAGAGTGTCGAACCGAAAACCGAAGCGACCGAAAAACCGGAACCGAGGAGTTAGTTTCAGCCGAACCGAAACTGACCCGCCAACTTGGAACTGTACGGAAGAAAATATAACTGTCTATTAGTCTGACGATGAAGGGTGTACAACAAGGGTGTACGGCAGGGATAGCTGAAAAAAAAAAAGGCTCTATGGACTCGGAGCGGCAGCCGAAAGTCGATGACGACGAAAAGAAAGCACACAGTTTCGGAAAACAGGCGGTGAGAAAGCGACAAATTAAGTAGCCGACATGTCGAGTAGATTGCTTAGCTCTATTTAAGATGAAGGGAAAAAAATAGTACAATTGATGCTTACTTGCTAAATTCAATCAATCATTATCTTGTAAAGAAAAAAAACCTCAAATGCCAATCACCTGTTTTTTAGGCGACCCAACAGACTGATAACTTTTAAAATCAGGCTAAAATATAACACAAAAAAACAAACAACAACAAGGAAAGACAGATATGTATGTAGCTTGTCATTTACTGTTCCATCAAATTTAAATAAAGCAATTTATTTCTCGGCACCTGAAAATAAGCGAACTCTACAAATGAATGGAAAGCTACCCGTTTTCACTCATGAAATAGTGCCTATTGCGAAAAGAAGCACGAGGTAAATATAATATCCCTTTAGCTTCTTCTTTTTCTCTTTTTTTAATACGGTACGCTGCTGGTTCATCTTAGTAAAAGATATAAAATAGCGCAGAAAAGACAAGGACAAGGAGTATACAGGACAGGCACTCACTTTCAACTAGTTTTATCCAGGAAAAGTAAACATACATATATAGCTTTTATTCACGATAAGTGCCGAGGGCAGCCGAGAAGGCGGCAATAGCCCAGGATGGTTTGATCGTGCTGGGAGACACCAGCATCCCAGCTCAAATATCTTCTGCCCTTAAGAATATGTGCTGCTTTGCCTGTCGTGTGTATATACATGTTCACTTTTCCTGAATGAAACTAGTTCAACATCAGCGCCTGTCCTGTATACCTCTTGTTCTTCTATTTGTTGTGCTATTTTAACGTCCTACATTACTTTTGTGCTGCCGCAAATCGAAGCAAACCAATAAAAAATTCGGTTCGACACTCTGGTGGAAACTTAAAGCTTAGAAAGAAAGAGGAAAAAAAGAAAAAGGAAAACATTTCCACAATAATGATAAGCAGGAGGAGGAGGAGGAGAACAAGAAGGCTAATAATGTGGAAAAAAGACACGACCCAAATAAATCAATACAAAGGCTGGTATAAGTCATGCATACTTACCACATGTAAAATTAAAAAAAAATAGAAAAAAATGTGTATTTATATATTTTTTTTCTTTTATCCAGAGGCTTTGGCGCACGCACAGCACTGCACTGCACTGCGCTGCACAACACAACACAAAGAGAGACTTTCCACAAACACACCACTGCGTACGAGGACACGACCACGTACAGCTGCACGAAAACAAGCGCCGTAACTTAATAAAAAAAATCCTTTCACTGGACGGACGGCACAAGAACGGAAACTGCTCAAAGAGCACACACACACACGACACATATTGAGTAAAGCTATACGCACTCCGGAGTGCGCTTCGCGCGGAAATGGCTATACGCACTCCTCCGAGAGATCATGCCGCTCGGGCCACCCTTTTCGAACGGCGCGTGAATCACTGGGGCGCTCGTTAACACAGCCCCCCGCCTGCGTTCACGCCGCTTCGCGGCGACAGTATCGGCTGCTAATTACTAAGCGTAACCAGTACACGCCGCTTCGCGGCGTCCAGCCGGCAATCCAAGCTCCGCTGTCCCCGATCGCACCTCCGGAAAGGGAGTCCGATACCATTTAGTTCTGCAAAGTTTCTCGACAACATTCGATTTTTTTTTTTTTACTGTTCATTGCAAAAAAGGAAATGTCGTAAATATCGCCAAATGCCTCAACAAAACAAAATGTTTGAGAAAAAAAAAAGAAAAAAAAAAGTAGGCCCAACGGGGATCGAACCCGCGTCCACTTGCGTATGAAGCGGACACCCTAACCACTACGCCATGGCACCGTTTAGGAAACTCGTTGTGTCCACTCTTTTTATACGAGAAAAGCGGAGTGCGTATAGCCATTTCCGTCCGAAGCGCACTCCGGAGTGCGTATAGCTTTACTCACACATATTAATGAATTAATAAGGGGCATAAGTAGAACCTAGTTGGGTGATACGTAGGACACGGCACCCACACCAGAGGCCTTGCAGAAGCACACCACTGAGCACTGAGCAGCAGGTCACAGGACAGAAATGACGTCCACGCTGAGTAGGCCGAAGACAGGGAATTACGGACGCACGCGAGGTCACCCACAGGCACTTTCACCGGAACCACGCCACAACACCACGCTGCAGAGCGCGCACTGCAAAGCGAAACCATGCGCTCACCTTCGGAAACCACGGAGGGCGGGCGGCACAGAGAAGCAAAAAGACGTCGAAAACACATCGCGATGAAGCGGCGGCGAATGAAAACTACTCACTGGTGGAAATGGATATCTCCTCAAGCGAAAACATGCAATGACCACGCATGGTTTAAGATGCACGTGGGAGACGCGCACACTTTCAGAAACAAGGTACGCCGACGCACGCGGGCAATAAGACGGACAAAACGCGTCGAAAATACATCGCGTACAAGCAGCGCCGACTGCATACTACTCACGGGTGCAAAGGTTTCTTACAAGTTCGCACTCCAGAATCTTAACGCGTTGGAAAGCGTCCGAGCTCACCAAGAACTATCACTTCGCAGGAACAACGCAGAACAAAAGCGAAAAAAAAGATAAAATAATAATAAAAAAAAACAGTGTAGGAGACCGCTAGATAGATAAAAACGCCGTCATACTTTGTAAACAAAGTTTGGAAAATATGTAGCGCCGCCAGGTGGTCGGCGCCCAAATAGATGCGGAAGCGCGCCTAATTGTTTAAATATTTGCTATTTATATGACGAGACGACGTAATGTAAAATCAAATCAATTAATTTAAACAAAAACTAAAAGCAAAAAAAAAAATATTAAAAACAAATGAATGAATAGTGGCGTCATCTAACGAACCTAAAGCGAGGCTCCGGTTTTCGAGCCGTTAACTGCGCAGCGCCACCTGGTTTGGATGGTAAAAGACACAAAATATGCAAGTGACAATGCTACGCGAGAGTCGGATGGTTGTTTTTAGCGAATCGGGGAAGTACGCTGGCGTTGTGCTTGTTTACGTGAGCGAAGCGAACGCGAGGGGTGGCTGGACCGTCGCGACGAAGTCCCGACGAGTACACGCGTCCCTAATGGTTCAACAAAGAAGAAAACTCGAGGAGCGAACACACTTCCGCCATGTGCCAGCAACGTGAAGGCAAGGACACTCGAGAGAGGCACACAGTTTCGTTTTCGTTGGCTCTGCAGCGTCAAAGCCAGCCTTCCTTCCTTCGACGTGCAGCTTTCGTTCACCGGCATGGTCTTGGTGGATGGATTACGTCCCCACACTTGTGAGTGAGGTGAACACCTGTCCAGAGTTCCGAGTGACACCGAGCTGTTGAAAACAAGGGACCTGTTGACCAAGTGAAATTGAGGATACTGCACGACATTTCGATGTCGCTTGCTATGCATGCAGAAAATAAAAGCGCCACGAAAAATGTTGTTTTCTTCTCCTCTTTTTCTTCTTTCAGAAACGCGGCTTGTCGAAAGGGATACGTTTGTTTATGCAGCACAAGGACACCTCATTGCGCTTGCAGCGCATTTACTACACGGTCGCCGGACACTTTTGACGAATAGGGTCAAGAAGGAATGTTCAAACAACCGAGCACATAATATTCCAAGAACGGGCGCGCGTTACGAGCCTCGGTCATCAAATATATCCTGTCAAGAAATAAGAATGCCGCGTGGGGTGAAAATAAACGTTTATTCCAAGGCTGCAGAAATTCAACGAAGCGCGGGTAAACGGCGGGAGTAACTCTTAACAACCAATAAAGTTTAATTTGACGAAGAAGGGTCAATAAAGAATGTTGAAACCACGAAGCACGGGGTATTCCTAGCACGGGGGCGCGGTTATAACGATACTGTATAAGGTGAAAAAGAAACATTTCAGCATGATATTCGAAGGCTGCAGATGTTCAACTTAGCGCGGGTAAACGGCGGGACTAACTCTTAATAACCAATAAAGTTTCATTTGACGAAGAGGGTCAAGGAGGAATGTTCAAACCACGAAGCACGGGATATTCCTAGCACGGCCGCGCGGTTATAAGGATACTGTAGAAGGTGAAAAAGAAACCTTTGAGCACCTCATTCGAAGACTGAAGAAATTCGACCGAGCGCGGCGGGTAAACGGCGGGAGTAACTGTTAAGAACGGAGAAAAGAGAAAGAAGGGAAGTGTTGGAAGAGTGGATAAGAGCAGAGGCACAATGCACACATATGGAAAAGAGCAAGAAAAGGAAAACGGAAAAGTTGGAAAAAAAAATGGAATCAGCCCGCCTAGACTCGCGTAGCAGTCAACGGAAGTGAACTAGGTCATTGGAAAAACTCCTACTCTCTCCAGCTTCAGTAAGGATACAGCAAGACGTACTGGAACGCCACGGGTAACCCCAAACTCGTAATATTAAATGAATGATCCATAAGGATAACCCCAAAGAGCTTTCTGTGTGAAAAAAAAAGAAAAGGAGGATATCCATCTTTTTTGAGATAGTGGACAAACCTCCCGGTCAATGGCTAAGCCTCAATAAATCGCAGTGTGGTGGCTGCTCTACTAATTACGACACCACGACAGGTACCTAAGTCGTCTACAGACGATTTGACACCGCAGCGGTTCACACCAAAAACGAGTGCATGGGAGCGTCGCTCGCACCGTTACCTCGGCGAACGACTAATGCCCCCACGTCCACGTGGCATCGTCGAGCCGGGAATCGCGGCGGCCCGCCGCAATCGACCCGAGAAACTCTAACGTCACCTGTAAACGCTGCAAGTGCGCACGATATCATTGCACTGCTTAGATGGGATTCTGACTTAGAGGCATTCAGTCGTAATCCCACGGATTGTAGCTTATGGCATCGTTTATGGTTAGAACTAGGGCGGTATCTGATCGCCTTCGAACCCCTAACTTTCGTTCTTGATCAATGAAAACATTCTTGGCAAATGCTTTCGCAGTAGTTTGTCTTGCGACGGTCCAAGAATTTCACCTCTAGCGCCGCAATACGAATGCCCCCGTCTGTCCCTCTTAATCATTATCCTGTATTCCAAAAACCAACAGAACAGAAACAAGATCTTGTTCTATTATTCCATGCACTGTTATTCAGGCGAAGCGCCTGCGTTGAGCACTCTAATTTTTTCAAAGTAAACGCGCCGGCCAAAGCAAGGCACCTGATGAAGGGAACCAAGCCACGACAGGCATGATGTTCAGCACGGGCCGTAACGTGGTGTCCACGCACTTCCCGCCTGTAACTGAGATCCAACTACGAGCTTTTTAACCGCAGCAACTTTAGTATACGCTATTGGAGCTGGAATTACCGCGGCTGCTGGCACCAGACTTGCCCTCCAATGGATCCTCGTTAAAGGATTTAGAGTGTACTCATTTCAATTACGGGGCCTCAAAAGAGTCCCGTATTGTTATTTTTCGTCACTACCTCCCCGTGCCGGGAGTGGGTAATTTGCGCGCCTGCTGCCTTCCTTGGATGTGGTAGCCGTTTCTCAGGCTCCCTCTCCGGAACCGAACCCTGATTCTCCGTTACCCGTAACAACCATGGTAGGCGCATAACCTACCATCGACAGTTGATAAGGCAGACACTTGAAAGAAACGTCGCCGGCTCGTGGCCGTGCGATCAGCACAAAGTTATCCAGAGTGACCACACAAAACGGACCGAAGCCCGATTGATCTTGGTCTAATAAAAGCACCCGTCGCCCCGAGGGGCTTCGGGCTCACTGCATGTATTAGCTCTAGAATTGCCACAGTTATCCAAGTAGGAAGAAACGATCTAAGGAACCATAACTGATTTAATGAGTCATTCGCGGTTTCGCCTTGTTTCGGCATGTACTTAGACATGCATACATGGCTTAATCTTTGAGACAAGCATATGACTACTGGCAGGATCAACCAGGTAATCTTTTCGTGGTGGGTCGTCCAAAACCCTACCAACGCGCGGACGCGGGGCCACCGTCAGGCGCCCCGTATACACAAACGTACCGCAAACACACACAACGCTTAGTAATTACTTCCAAATCCAAGAAGAAATGAAGCACGTTCGAGCGCGCAGCCGGAATATCCCCGACCGAGGTCGGTACCGACGCGGCAAGAAGCGCATAAATTTCTTTCTCGTCGTAGCAACAGAAAGTCGTACGCCAAAAATTTATTGACGACGCCTTCGCAGCGTTGCCGAGCTTTCAGGTCCCGTGAGGACGCGAGGACGCACCCCGGCCTTCGGTCAGAACGCACTCGTCATTACACACCGTTCGGTTAGCGCGGACGCTCCGAAACACCCTCTTCTCGCATTCGTTTTCAAGACACAGGTGCACCCGAGAACCGACCCCAACGGCAGACGCCAGAGATCGCAGGTACCTTGCTGTAACGACCATGCGGCGGAGGCAGCGGCCGAGACGGCGACGAAAGGCGTCGGCGACGTTGTCAGACGCCGCTCGCACCAGTCGAACGCTCGAAAGACCCCACCTCCACGTAATAGCACCGATAAATATAAAGAAGATCCTTCAAGAGCATTCTGCACATAGTTTATGGTTATCACTTTCGGTGACTGACTGACTTACTGTCTGTCTCTCACTCATGTGGCTCCTCGTTATTCAGTATGATTTATTTGTCCTTCTTTCTTTCTTTTTTTTCTCTCTCTCTCCTTATAGATATGTATGTATGTGTGTGTGTATATATATATATATATAAATGTTCGTTTTTTCCTGTCTGTCTCGATATATACATACATACATACGTACGTACATACATACCCCTATAAACAAAATTATTTCTCGCTTTTTATTAAAAACGTGCTGACCCCTGGTTGACTCTGATTACTTCTTTTTGACTTTCAGTTCATGTTAACATGGTCAACAGAAAGTTTATCGACTTTGTTATTACAAAGTAAACCAATATTTACACAGGGCGTTTCATGCGTTTTGAATTGTGTCAGAGCCGAACAATGAGCGCTATAGTAAGCGAGATTGTCACTGCTTTTAATCCGAATGCTCGCGGTATCGCGCGCGTTTACGGCAGGCTTCATAACAGGCAATTTTCTTTCTTTACACTACTCTTCTTTGCACACCTCATCGTTTCTACCATTCGTTTCGTTTGGAAGGCCCTGCCACACAGTTTTCGACAAAGGCCTCTCAAGGAACGAAGTGAAAAGCACGGGATTTAAAAAGAAAAAGATGCGTGTTTTCTAGCGGTTACCCGTGTCGCAAAGCGACACGGACTTTCTGGTGCTTTCAACTGGGCGAGAGCCGAACAATTTACCCTACTCTACTTGCGACGGGCAGCGCTTTCGAACGGAATGCTGGAGATCTCGCTTACTTTTCTGGCAAGTTTGATAGGAGACAAATATTATTCTTTTCACGCGAATTGTTCGCTCTATTTCTAATCTCTCTTTTCCGTGTCCTTGGCACGGAACGCCCGCTTCGTCTCCCGAAAAGTACTTCCGAGGAATCAAGTGCAAATCACGCGACTTTAAAATGTGCGTGTTTTATTATCGGTTACCCGAGTCGCTTTGCGCCACGGGCTTTCTTGCGCTTTCAACTGGGCCAGAGCCGAACAATGTACACTACTGCACTTGCCATGGACAACGCTTTCAAACGGAATACTGGAGATGTCGCGTGCTTTACTGTCAAGCTCAATAAGAGACGAATTTCTTTCTTTTCACGGGAATTATTTCCTCTATTTCTAATCTCGCTCTTTCGTTTCATTGGGAAGGAACGCGCGCTTAGTTAGCCGCAAAGCAGTGTGAATGAATCACGTCCAAAGTACAGACTTTTACAATATATAGTTTTTTTGCCAGTTGACCGCGTCAGAAAGCGTACCTTTCCGACGAGGTCTGTGTCACTTTGACGTGAGCGGGAGCAACACGATTTGGGCTAGTGCACGCGAGATTGGCAGCGCTTCCAATTCCAGTACTGTAGATATTGCGCGCATTTTTTACAAGCTTGTGGATGTGGGATTTTCTTCCTTGTGACGTGACCCGTTTGCCAAATTGTGTCTCGTCTTTTGGTATAGTTTAAAAAGCCCTTCCGCTTACAATCCAAAAAAAAAAAAGAAATTAGTAAAGAAAGACGCCCATGCTTTTTTGTTGCTCATTCTTTCATTATCTGCGGAGGATTTTAATTTGTATAAGTTTTCTTCACCGTCCTGACTACGTAGGCGTTCGTACATGCCCGTCCTCGCGCTTTGAATTGTGTGCGAGCGAAATCAATCTCCCCAAGCTAGCTTCAGAAATTGCTAGAAAATCTAACGTGAGAAAAGCCAGAGTACGTGGTTTTCACAGGTCGTGCAAGATCCATCCATAAAGTGCGATATTGCTTTTCTTTATACATGTGTGTATATATATATATATATATACATACATACACATACATGATTTCTGCGAGAAATTGGAAGACAAAAAGACCATGTTCAAGCATATTATAGGAACATTGACACTTTGCACACACAAGGGAGGTCAAATGGCAGGTTTTTCGTCCTTGTGCAGGAAACTTTACTGCAATGTCAGAAGGGAAGTTCCAGTCTACAATTGTGCGCTCAATAAAGGAGGAAAAGCAATGCACTTGAAAACCTTCACAGTTCAAGTAAGAGGACATTTCGAAACGACAGTTTGTTTTCTTGCAGGGAGGAGAAGAGGGGAGAGAGGGAGGGAGGGAGGGAGGGAGGGAAGAAAGGGGGGGGTGCCATGCACGGTGAAGACCAGAGTGTCGAACCAAAAACCTAAGCGAACGAAAAACTGGAACCGAGGAGTTAGTTTCAGCCGAACCGAAACTGACCCGCCAACTTGGAACTGTACGGAAGAAAATATAACTGTCTATTAGTCTGACGATGAATAGAAGTAGAAGGGTGTACGGCAGGGATAGCTGAAAAAAAAAGGCTCTATGGACTTGGAGCGGCAGCCGAAAGTCGATGACGACGAAAAGAAAGCACACAGTTTCGGAAAATAGGCGGTGAGAAAGCGACAAATTAAGTACCCGTCATGTCGAGTAGATTGCTTAGCTCTATTTAAGATGAAGGAAAAAAAAAGTAGCACAAGTGATGTTTACTTGCTAAATTGAATCAACCATTATCTTGTAAAGAAAAAAAACCTCAAATGCCAATCACCTGTATTTTAGGCGCCCCAACAGACTGATAACTTTTAAAATCAGGCTAAAATATAACACAAAAAAACAACAACAACAAGGAAAGACAGATATGTATGTAGCTTGTCATTTACTGTTCCATCAAATTTAAATAAAGCAATTTATTTCTCGGCACCTAAAAATAAGCGAACTCTACAAATGAATGGAAAGCTACCCTTTCTCACTCTTGAAATAGTGCCTATTGCGAAAAGAAGCACGAGGTAAATATAATATCACTTTAGCTTCTTTTTCTTTTTTTTTTTTGAATACGGTACGCTGTTGGTTCATCTTAGTAAAAGATATGAAATAGCGCAAAAAAGACAAGGACAAGGAGTATACAGGACAGGCACTCACTTTCAACTAGTTTTATGCAGGAAAAGTAAACATACATATATAGCTTTTATTCACGATAAGTGCCGAGGGCAGCCGAGAAGGCGGAAATAGCCCCGGATGGTTTGATCGTGCTGGGAGACACCAGCATTCAGGCTCAAATATCTTCTGCCCTTAAGAATATGTGCTGCTTTGCCTGTCGTGTGTATATACATGTTCACTTTTCCTGAATGAAACTAGTTCAACATCAGCGCCTGTCCTGTATACCTCTTGTTCTTCTATTTGTTGTGCTATTTTAATGTCCTACATTACGTTTATGCTCCCGCAAATCGAAGCAAACCGATAACAAATTCGGTTCGACACTGGTGGAAACTAAAAGCTTAGAAATAAAGAGGAAAAAAAGAAAAAGGAAAACATTTCTACAATAATGATAAGCAGGAGGAGGAGGAGGAGAACAAGAAGGCTAATAATGTGGAAAAAAAGACACGACCCAAATAAATCAATACAAAGGATGGTATAAGTCATGCATACTTACCCCATGTAAAATTAAAAAAATAGAAAAAAATGTGTATTTATATATATATTTTTTTTCTTTTATCTAGAGGCTTTGGCGCACACACAGCACTGCACTGCACTGCACTGAACAACAAAACACAACGAGAGACTTTCCACAAACACACCACTGCGTACGAGGACACGACCACGTAGAGCTGCACGAAAACAAGCGCCGTAACTTAATAAAAAAAAATCCTTTCACTGGACGGACGGCACAAGAACGAAAACTGCTCAAAGAGCACACACACACACGACACATATTAATGAATTAATAAGGGGCACAAGTAGAACCTAGCTGGGCGATACGTAGGACACGGCACCCACACCAGAGGCCTTCCACAAGCACAGCACTGAGCACTGAGCAGCAGGTCACAGGACAGAAATGACGTCCACGCTGAGTAGGCCGAAGGCAAGGAATTACGGACGCACGCGAGGTCACCCACACCACGCCACAACACCACGCTGCAGAGCGCGCACTGCAAAGCGAAACCATGCGCTCACCTTCGGAAACCACGGAGGGCGGGCGGCGCAGAGAAGCAAAAAGACGTCGAAAACACATCGCGATGAAGCGGCGGCGAATGAACACTACTCTCTGGTGGAAATGGATATCTCCTCAAGCGAAAACATGCAATGACCACGCATGGTTTAAGATGCACGTGGGAGACGCGCACACTTTCAGAAACCAGGTACGCCGACGCACGCGGGCAATAAGACGGACAAAACGCGTCGAAAATACATCGCGTGCAAGCAGCGCCGACTGCATACTACTCACGGCTGCAAAGGTTTCTTACAAGTTTGCACTCCAGAATCTTAACGCGTTGGAAAGCGTCCGAGCTCACCAAGAACTATCACTCCGCAGGAACAACGCAAAACAAAAGCAAAAAAAAAATATTAATAAAAAAAAACAAAAAAAAAAACAGTGTAGGAGATTGCTAGATAGATGAAAATGCCGTCATACTTTGTAAACAGAATTTGGAAAACAAGTAGCGCCGCCAGGTGGTCGGCGCCCAAATAGATGCGGAGGCGCGCCTAAATTGTTTAAATATTTGCTATTTATATGACGAGACGACGTAATGTAAAATCAAATCTATTAATTTAAACAAAGAACTAAAAAAAAATTAAAAACAAATGAATAAATAGTGGCGTCATCTAACGAACCTAAAGCGAGGCTCCGGTTTTCGAGCCGTTAACTGCGCAGCGCCATCTTGTTTGGATGGTAAAAGACACAAAATACGCAAGTGACAATGCTACGCGAGAGTCGGATGGTTGTTTTTAGCGAATCGCTGGCGTTGTGCTTGTTTACGTGAGCGAAGCGAACGCGAGGGGTGGCTGGACCGTCGCGACGAAGTCCCGACGAGTACACGCGTCCCTAATGGTTCAACAAAGAAGAAAACTCGAGGAGCGAACACACTTCCGCCATGTGCCGGCAACGTGAAGGCAAGGACACTCGAGAGAGGCACACAGTTTCGTTTTCGTTGGCTCTGCAGCGTCAAAGCCAGCCTTCCTTCCTTCGACGTGCAGCTTTCGTTCACCGGCATGGTCTTGGTGGATGGATTACGTCCCCACACTTGTGAGTGAGGTGAACACCTGTCCAGAGTTCCGAGTGACACCGAGCTGTTGAAAACGAGGGACCTGTTGACCAAGTGAAATTGAGGATACTGCACGACATTTCGATGTCGCTTGCTATGCATGCAGAAAATAAAAGCGCCACGAAAAATGTTGTTTTCTTCTCCTCTTTTTCTTCTTTCAGAAACGCGGCTTGTCGAAAGGGATACGTTTGTCTATGCAGCACAAGGACACCTCATTGCGCCTGCAGCGCATTTACTACACGGTCGCCGGACACTTTTGACGAATAGGGTCAAGAAGGAATGTTCAAACGACCGAGCACATAATATTCCAAGAACGGGCGCGCGTTACGAGCCTCGGTCATCAAATATATCCTGTCAAGAAATAAGAATGCCGCGTGGGGTGAAAAGAAACGTTTATTCCAAGGCTGCAGAAATTCAACGAAGCGCGGGTAAACGGCGGGAGTAACTGTTAACAACCAATAAATTTTAATTTGACGAAGAAGGGTCAATAAAGAATGTTGAAACCACGAAGCACGGGGTATTCCTAGAACGGGGGCGCGGTTATAACGATACTGTATAAGGTGAAAAAGAAACATTTCAGCATGATATTCGAAGGCTGCAGATGTTCAACTTAGCGCGGGTGAACGGCGGGACTAACTCTTAACAACCAATAAAGTTTCATTTGACGAAGAGGGTCAAGAAGAAATGTTCAAACCACGAAGCACGGGATATTCCTAGCACGGCCGCGCGGTTATAAGGATACTGTAGAAGGTGAAAAAGAAACCTTTGAGCACCTCATTCGAAGACTGAAGAAATTCGACCGAGCGCGGCGGGTAAACGGCGGGAGTAACTGTTAAGAACGGAGAAAAGAGAAAGAAGGGAAGTGTTGGAAGAGTGGATAAGAGCAGAGGCACAATGCACACATATGGAAAAGAGCAAAAAAAAAAGGAAAACGGAAAAGTTGCAAAAAAAATGGAATCAGCCCGTCTAGACTCGCGTAGCAGTCAACGGAAGTGAACTAGGTCATTGGAAAAACTCCTACTCTCTCCAGCTTCAGTAAGGATACAGCAAGACGTACTGGATCGCCACGGGTAACCCCAAACTCGTAATATTAAATTAATGATCCATAAGGATAACCCCAAAAAGCTTTCTGTGTGAAAAAAAAAAGAAAAGGAGGATATCCATCTTTTTTGAGATAGTGGACAAACCTCCCGGAACCAAGCCACGACAGGCATGACGTTCAGCACGGGCCGTAACGTGGTGTCCACGCACTTCCCGCCTGTTACTGAGATCCAACTACGAGCTTTTTAACCGCAGCAAATTTAGTATACGCTATTGGAGCTGGAATTACCGCGGCTGCTGGCACCAGACTTGCCCTCCAATGGATCCTCGTTAAAGGATTTAGAGTGTACTCTTTTCAATTACGGGGCCACAAAAGAGTCCCGTATTGTTATTTTTCGTCACTACCTCCCCGTGCCGGGAGTGGGTAATTTGCGCGCCTGCTGCCTTCCTTGGATGTGGTAGCCGTTTCTCAGGCTCCCTCTCCGGAATCGAACCCTGATTCTCCGTTACCCGTAACAACCATGGTAGGCGCATAACCTACCATCGACAGTTGATAAGGCAGACACTTGAAAGAAACGTCGCCGGCTCGTGGCCGTGCGATCAGCACAAAGTTATCCAGAGTGACCACACAAAACGGACCGAAGCCCGAGTGATCTTGGTCTAATAAAAGCACCCGTCGCCCCGAGGGGCTTCGGGCTCACTGCATGTATTAGCTCTAGAATTTCCACAGTTATCCAAGTAGGAAGAAACGATCTAAGGAACCATAACTGATTTAATGAGCCATTCGCGGTTTCGCCTTGTTTCGGCATGTACTTAGACATGCATGGCTTAATCTTTGAGACAAGCATATGACTACTGGCAGGATCAACCAGGTAATCTTTTCGTGGTGGGTCGTCCAAAACCCTACCAACGCGCGGACGCGGGGCCACCGTCAGGCGCCCCATATACACAAACGTACCGCAAACACACACAACGCTTAGGAATTACTTCCAAATCCAAGAAGAAATGAAGCACGTTCGAGCGCGCAGCCGGAATATCCCCAACCGAGGTCGGTACCGACGCGGCAAGAAGCGCATAAATTTCTTTCTCGTCGTAGCAACAGAAAGTCGTACGCCAAAAATTCATTGACGACGCCTTCGCAGCCTTGCCGAGCTTTCAGGTCCCGTGAGGACGCGAGGACGCAACCCGGCCCTCGGTCAGAACGCACTCGTCATTACACACCGTTCGGTTAGCGCGGACGCTCCGAAACACCCTCTTCTCGCATTCGTTTTCAAGACACAGGTGCACCCGAGAACCGACCCCAACGGCAGACGCCAGAGATCGCAGGCACCTTGCTGTAACGACCATGCGGCGGAGGCCGCGGCCGAGACGGCGACGAAAGGCGTCGGCGACGTTGTCAGACGCCGCTCGCACCAGTCGAACGCTCTACAGACCCCACCTCCACGTCATAGCACCGATAAGTATAAAGAAGATCCTTCAAGAGCATTCTGCACATAGTTTATGGTTATCACTTTCGGTGACTGACTGACTTACTGTCTGTCTCTCACTCATGTGGCTCCTCGTTATTCAGTATCATTTATTTGTCCTTCTTTCTTTCTTTTTTTTTCTCTCTCTCTCCTTATATACATGTATGTATGTGTGTGTGTATATGTATATATATAAATGTTCTTTTTTCCTGTCTGTCTCTATATATACATACATACGTACGTACATACATACCCCTATAAAAAAATTATTTCTCGCTTTTTATTAAAAACGTGCTGACCCCTGGTTGACTCTGATTACTTCTTTTTGACTTTTAGTTCATGTTAACATGGTCAACAGAAAGTTTATCGACTTTGTTATTACAAAGTAAACCAATATTTACACAGGGCGTTTCACGCGTTTTGAATTGTGTCAGAGCCGAACAATGAGCGCTATAGTAAGCGAGATTGTCACTGCTTTTAATCCGAATGCTCGCGGTATCGCGCGCGTTTACGGCAGGCTTCATAACAGGCAATTTTCTTTCTTTACACTACTCTTCTTTGCACACTTCATCGTTTCTACCATTCGTTTCGTTTGGAAGGCCCTGCCACTCAGTTTCGGACAAAGGCCTCTCAAGGAACGAAGTGAAAAGCACGGGATTTAAAAAGAAAAAGATGCGTGTTTTCTAGCGGTTACCGGTGTCGCAAAGCGACACGGACTTTCTGGCGCTTTCAACTGGGCGAGAGCCGAACAATTTACCCTACTCTACTTGCGACGGGCAGCGCTTTCGAACGGAATGCTGGAGATCTCGCTCACTTTTCTGGCAAGTTTGATAGGAGACAAATACTATTCTTTTCACGCGAATTGTTCGCTCTATTTCTAATCTCTCTCTTCCGTGTCCTTGGCACGGAATGCCCGCTTCGTCTCCCACAAAGTACTTCCGAGGAATCAAGTGCAAATCACGTGACTTTAAAATGTGCGTGTTTTATTATCGGTTACCCGAGTCGCTTTGCGCCACGGGCTTTCTTGCGCTTTCAACTGGGCCAGAGCCGAACAATGTACACTACTGCACTTGCCATGGACAACGCTTTCAAACGGAATACTGGAGATGTCGTGTGTTTTACTGTCAAGCTCAATAAGAGACGAATTTCTTTCTTTTCACGGGAATTATTTCCTCTATTTCTAATCTCGCTCTTTCGTTTCATTGGGAAGGAACGCGCGCTTAGTTAGCCGCAAAGCAGTCTGAATTAATCACCTCCAAAGTACAGACTTTTACAATACATAGTGTTTTTACCGGTTGACCACGTCAGAAAGCGTTCCTTTCCGACGAGGTCTCTGTCACTTTGACGTGAGCGGGAGCAACACGATTTGGGCTAGTGCACGCGAGATTGGCAGCGCTTCCCATTCCAGTACTGTAGATATTGCGCACATTTTTAAAGGCTTGTGGATGTGGGATTTTCTTCCTTGTGACGTGACCCGTTTGCCAAATTGTGTCTCGCCTTTTGGTATCGTTTAAAAAGCCCTTCCGCTTACAATCCTAAAAAAAGAAATTAGTAAAGAAAGACGCCCATGCTTTTTTGTTGCTCATTCTTTCATTATCTGCGGAGGATTTTAATTTGTATAAGTTTTCTTCACCGTCCTGACTACGTAGGCGTTCGTACATGCCCGTCCTCGCGCCTCGAATTGTGTGCGAGCGAAATCAATCTCCCCAAGCTAGCTTCAGAAATTGCTAGAAAATCGAACGTGAGAAAAGCCAGAAATACGTGGTTTTCACAGGTCGTGCAAGATTCATCCATAAAGTGCGATATTGCTTTTTTTTATATATCTGTATATATATATATATATATATATATATATATACATACATACATACACATACATGATTTCTGCGACGAATAGGAAGACAAAAAGACCATGTTCAAGCATAATATAGGAACATTGACACTTTGCACACACAAGGGAGGTCAAATGGCAGGTTTTTCGTCCTTGTGCAGGAAACTTTATTGCAATGTCAGAAGGGAAGTTCCAGTCTAAAATTGTGCGCTCAATAAAGGAGGAAAGGAAATGCACTTGAAAACCTTCACAGTTCAAGTAAGAGGACATTTCGAAACGACAGTTTGTTTTCTCCCAGGGAGGAGAAAAGGGGAGAGAGAGAGGGAGGGAGGGAGAGAGGGAAGGAAGGGGGGGGGGGGGTGCCATGCACGGTGAAGTCCAGAGTGTCGAACCGAAAACCGAAGCGAACGAAAAACCGGAACCGAGGAGATAGTTTCAGCCGAACCGAAACTGACCCGCCAACTTGGAACTGTACGGAAGGAAATATAACTGTCTATTAGTGTGACGATGAAGGGTGTACAACAAGGGTGTACGGCAGGGATAGCTGAAAAAAAAAAAGGCTCTATGGACTCGGAGCGGCAGCCGAAAGTCGATGACGACGAAAAGAAAGCACACAGTTTCGGAAAACAGGCGGTGAGAAAGCGACAAATTAAGTAGCCGTCATGTCGAGTAGATTGTTTAGCTCTATTTAAGATGAAGGAAAAAAAAGTAGTACAATTGATGCTTACTTGCTAAATTGAATCAATCATTATCTTGTAAAAAAAAAAACCTCAAATGCCAATCACCTGTTTTTTAGGCGACCCAACAGACTGATAACTTTTAAAATCAGGCTAAATTATAACACAAAAAAACAAACAACAACAAGGAAAGACAGATATGTATGTAGCTTGTCATTTACTGTTCCATCAAATTTAAATAAAGCAATTTATCTCTCGGCACCTGAAAATAAGCGAACTCTACAAATGAATGGAAAGCTACCCGTTTTCACTCATGAAACAGTGCCTATTGCGAAAAGAAGCACGAGGTAAATATAATATCACTTTAGCTTCTTCTTTTTCTCTTTTTTTTAATACGGTACGCTGTTGGTTCATCTTAGTAAAAGATATAAAATAGCGCAGAAAAGACAAGGACAAGGAGTATACAGGACAGGCACTCACTTTCAACTAGTTTTATCCAGGAAAAGTAAACATACATATATAGCTTTTATTCACGATAAGTGCCGAGGGCAGCCGAGAAGGCGGCAATAGCCCTGGATGGTTTGATCGTGCTGGGAGACACCAGCATTCCAGCTCAAATATCTTCTGCCCTTAAGAATATGTGCTGCTTTGCCTGTCGTGTGTATATACATGTTCACTTTTCCTGAATGAAACTAGTTCAACATCAGCGCCTGTCCTGTATACCGCTTGTTCTTCTATTTGTTGTGCTATTTTAATGTCCTACATTACTTTTGTGCTCGCGCAAATCGAAGCAAACCAATAAAAATTCGGTTCGACACCATGGTGGAAACTTAAAGCTTAGAAAGAAAGAGGAAAAAAAGAAAAAGGAAAACATTTCTACAATAATGATAAGCAGGAGGAGGAGGAGGAGATCAAGAAAGCTAATAATGTGGAAAAAAAGACACGACCCAAATAAATCAATACAAAGGCTGGTATAAGTCATGCATACTTACCACATGTAAAATTTAAAAAAGAAAATAGACAAAAAATGTGTATTTATATGTATTTTTTTTTCTTTTATCCAGAGGCTTTGGCGAACGCACAGCACTGCACTGCACTGCACAACACAACACAACGAGAGACTTTCCACAAACACACCACTGCGTACGAGGACACGACCACGTACAGCTGCACGAAAACAAGCGCCGTAACTTAATAAAAAAAATCCTTTCACTGGACGGACGGCACAAGAACGGAAACTGCTCAATGAGCATACACACACACGACTCCTATTAATGAATTAATAAGGGGCACAAGTAGAACCTAGTTGGGCGATACGTAGGACACGGCACCCACACCAGAGGCCTTGCACAAGCACAGCACTGAGCACTGAGCAGCAGGTCACAGGACAGAAATGACGTCCACGCTGAGTAGCCCGAAGGCAGGGAATTACGGACGCACGCGAGGTCTCCCACAGGCACTTTCACCGGAACCACGCCACAACACCACGCTGCAGAGCGCGCACTGCAAAGCGAAACCATGCGCTCACCTTCGGAAACCACGGAGGGCGGGCGGCGCAGAGAAACAAAAAGACGTCGAAAACACATCGCGATGAAGCGGCGGCGAATGAACACTACTCACTGGTGGAAATGGATATCTCCTCAAGCGAAAACATGCAATGACCACGCATGGTTTAAGATGCACGTGGGAGACGCGCACACTTTCAGAAACCAGGTACGCCGACGCACGCGGGCAATAAGACGGACAAAACGCGTCGAAAATACATCGCGTGCAAGCAGCGCCGACTGCATACTATTTACGGGTGCAAAGTTTTCTTACAATTTCGCACTCCAGAATCTTAACGCGTTGGAAAGCGTCCGAGCTTACCAAGAACTATCACTTCGCAGGAACAACGCAAAACAAAAGCGAAAAAAAGATAAAATAGTAATAAAAAAAACAGTGTAGGAGACCGCTAGATAGATAAAAACGCCGTCATACTTTGTAAACAAAGTTTGGAAAATAAGTAGCGCCGCCAGGTGGTCGGCGCCCAAATAGATGCGGAAGCGCGCCTAAATTGTTTAAATATTTGCTATTTATATGACGAGACGACGTAATGTAAAATCAAATCAATTAATTTAAACAAAAACTAAAAACTAAAAAAAAATTAAAAACAAATGAATGAATAGTGGCGTCATCTAACGAACCTAAAGCGAGGCTCCGGTTTTCGAGCCGTTAACTGCGCAGCGCCATCTGGTTTGGATGGTAAAAGACACAAAATATGCAAGTGACAATGCTACGCGAGAGTCGGATGGTTGTTTTTAGCGAATCGGGGAAGTACGCTGGCGTTGTGCTTGTTTACGTGAGCGAAGCGAACGCGAGGGGTGCCTGGACCGTCGCGACGAAGTCCCGACGAGTACACGCATCCCTAATGGTTCAACAAAGAAGAAAACTCGAGGAGCGAACACACTTCCGCCATGTGCCAGCAACGTGAAGGCAAGGACACTCGAGAGAGGCACACAGTTTCGTTTTCGTTGGCTCTGCAGCGTCAAAGCCAGCCTTCCTTCCTTCGACGTGCAGCTTTCGTTCACCGGCATGGTCTTGGTGGATGGATTACGTCCCCACACTTGTGAGTGAGGTGAACACCTGTCCAGAGTTCCGAGTGACACCGAGCTGTTGAAAACGAGGGACCTGTTATTGTTTTCTTC